>NC_142170.1:38676703-39021285 GCF_029865625.1 Vigna umbellata
CTCTTGATGGAGAATCAAGGATCACGTAGTTCTGGAAGGAAGATTGTTTGTTGTTTAAAATTGTTGATGTTTTTGGGTTTTTTGAAGATTTTATACCTTTTTTGTATTTTGTTTTTTTTAGAAAGAGAAAAGGTTTTTAGCACAAGGACGATGCTGCGATCACACATGTGCTTAACCTTTTAAAACATATTTTTAATTTTACTTAAAAAGGGAAAGGTTTTTAGCACAAGGACGATGCGTGCGATCACACATGTGCTTAAACCTTTAAAATATATTTTTTGTAATTTTAGAAAAGAAGAAGAAAAGGTTTAGCACAAGGGCGATGCGTGCGATCACACATGTGCCTAAACCTTTAAAATATATTTTGTAATTTAGAAAAGAAGAAGAAAAGGTTTTAGCACAAGGACGATGCGTGCGATCACACATGTGCCTAAACCTTTAAAATACATTTTTGTAATTTTTAGAAGAAGAAAAGGTTTTAGCACAAGGACGATGCGTGCGATCACACATGTGCCTAAACCTTTAAAATATATTTTTGTAATTTTAGAAAAGAAGAAGAAAAGGTTTTAGCACAAGGACGATGCGTGCGATCACACATGTGCTTAACCTTTTATAACATATTTTTGTAAATTCTTTTATTTAAATTATAAATATTGCATTATATATATTTTAGGATAAGTAGATATGTAGAATAAAATAAGACAATAAAACTAAATAAGAAATAAAATAAAATAAATAAATAAAATAGGATAAAATAAAAAAACAAATAAGTAAATAAAAACAAAGCAAATAATAAGGGGTCCGAGAAAAGGGTGCTGAACGTTCCGTCGCAGGCGACCGTGCAGGTAGAGGTAGAACGTACGTTGGGAAAGGATTCAGAATCACGAGCGCTCGTTGCGGAAAGTTGACGAACTGTACGTTGCGAAAAGGAGCCTGGATGACGAGCGTTCGTTGGTGGAGATAACGAGCGAACGTTTAGAACAGGAGAGTGGATGACGAGCGCTCGTTGGTGGAAATGTCGAACGGACGCTGGGAAAGGAGGCTTCATGACGAGCGTTCGTTGGGGACGAGCGTTCATTGGGCGATGACGAACGGATGCTAGGAAAGGGGCTGAATGACGAGCGATCGTTGGGGACGAGCCTTCGTTGGGGACGAGCGTTCGTTGGGGAATTGACGAACGGACGCTCGGAAAGGGGCTGAATGACGAGCGCTCGTTGGGACGAGCGTTCGTTGGGCGATGACGAACGGATGCTGGGAAATGGGCTGAATGACGAGCGCTCGTTTGGAATGAGCGTTTGTTGGGCGATGACGAACGGATGCTGGGAAATGGGCTGAATGACGAGCGCTCGTTTGGAACGAGCGTTCGTTGGGCGATGACGAACGGATGCTGGGAAATGGGCTGAATGACGAGCGCTCGTTTGGAACGAGCGTTCGTTGGGGGATGACGAACGGACGCTTTGAAATTGGCTGAATGACGAGCGCTCGTTTGGAACAAGCGTTCGTTGGGGACGAGCGTTCGTTGGGGAATTGACGAATGGACGCTCGGAAAAGGGCTGAATGACGAGCGCTCGTTTTGACGAGCGTTCGTTGGGGACGAGCGTTCGTTGGGGAATTGACGAACGGACACTCGGAAAAGGGCTGAATGACGAGCGCTCGTTTTGACGAGCGTTCGTTGGGGAATTGGCGAACGGACGCTGGGAAACGAGGCTGAAAGACGAGCGCTCGTGGTTGACGAGCGTTCGTTGGGGAGATGGTCACCCAAACGGTCCGTCCAAGAAGTGGCTGGACGGACGTTCGGAGAGGGGGCTGAATGACGAACGTTCGAAAAAAGGCCTAAAAACGTGCGTTTATTTATGGGCCCGGCCCACCGGGGGAGTTTCTAACCTAGAATTCCCTTAGGGGTTCTGCCTTCCCATTCTCATTCACAATCAGCACACCCTCCCGTAAGCTCACTCTCTCAGCTCACACACTCTCCAGAGACCCAAGTTTCTTTCTCTCTGACCAGGAAAACCCTAAGGCTGGGAGGGACGCCGCCGCCACCGGAGTCGTCGCCAGTCGAGGCGAAATCTCTCCTCCTCCGTCGCTCGTCGCGCTCGGGCCGCCGCCTCAGTCGAAACCACCCACTGCGAGTCGCGGCTGAAACGCCGCAAGCACTCCCACTCGCCCCTAATCGTCACCGGAGCCACCGTTAGCCACGGCGCGTACAGCCGCTTCCATCAAACCGGCTACCGCGAAGAGGCCTTCCGCCTGGTCCCCAAAGCGTCGCGAGTACACTGCTCACCGCCGAGATCGTCGCCGGCCACAGCTCCAAGCCCTTCTTCCCTTCTCTGTTTCTTCTCCCTCTACGCACTACTACCTTAATCTAGGGTTCTACAACGTGATGGTGAGCCTGAAGGTGGGTGAGTGTGCCTCTTCTTAGATTGGACAAGAATGAATGAAAGTGGAGATTGGTGTTGAATGGTGGAAGGCGATGGTGGATGGCACAGTGGCAAATTCTGGCTTTGATTCAGTGAAGGTAAAGCACGAGCTTGTGTTTGGGTGCTGGAAATTGATCATTGTTCTTGGTGATTGGTGCTTAATCTCGGTGACTTTGCAATGCAGGATGGAAGTTCCAATGGGTGAGTGGAATGGTTATGTGAGGATGAAGACACTGTTCTATTATCTCTGTTATGATTTTTCTTTGTGAGTATCCTATTTGCTGTTTCAATTTCAATGTTGATGGCTGGAAATGGGCAGAGACGTGGGAGCTATGGAAAATGGGAGAGCTCGTGATGCTCGGTGGTTATGAAACGGATTGACTGCAAAAGGTTTTTTTTGTTTTTTTTTTATAGCTTCACCATGCAGGGTGTGGTCAGGGGAAAGGGATGAAAGTGTGCAATAAGAATCTAGGAAGGAGAATGTGGAAGACTCACCACAGACATACTCAAGCAAAACGAAATAAGCATAAAAGGCAGTATAATGCAGTAAGCATATATGACCACACAAGTGAAGTGAGCAAGGCTGCTTACCTCTCGGAGCTCTACTGGCTGCTGCTAGCTACGTGTATCCGCTGGCCTTTGTCAAATGGTGGATGCCCCCTACGGCTGGATGATGATCGGAGATGAAAACCCCAGAAGCTGTCTGAAATCCTCCTTTTTTCCTTCTTTCTCTCCCCCTGTGCCTTTTGTGCGATTTGTATACCCCCAAATCCAACCGTACCCAATTCCGTATGTCCTGCCATCCCCTGCGTCCTTACCTGCAGAAACGGTTTTCTGCCCCTCACTCTCCAACATACGTACTGTTTTTTTTGTCCCCCAATCCGAAAACATTCTCTCCTTTCTCATAATTTTCTTCTTTTATTTTTTTTATTATATATATATTTTTTTATTTGAAATTTTTTTTTTAAAAAAAACCGTATTAATTATATTAAGCAAAATAAACTTTAAATAGGTAAAATTGAAGATGAAAATAAAATAAAATAAAAATAAAATAATAAAAGTGTAAGAAAAATATATTTGCATATATATGAAGAAAAATAAGATAATATATGTAAATAAAACTAGAATAATACAAAAATAATAATAACAATAAATAATAATAATAAAAAAAAATAATGAGAAAAGAAATAAATAAATAACAATAAATAAATAAATAAATAAAAGATAAAAACGAAAATAAAAGATAAAAATAAGAAATAAAAATGAGTAATAATATAATAGACTATAGTAAAGCCAAAAACGATCCGGACGAAATTTGGTATTGACAAAAGGTACTGCCTTAAGGCAGGCGTTGTAGGGTGCTACTACCTTCCCTACACGTAACCGACTCCCGAACCCGAAATGCAGTTTTCGCGGACCTTGCCTTATCATTTTATGGTTTTTCCGTAGTTTTCCAGAATAAACTATGGTGGCGACTCCAAATCTCTTTTCAAAACCCGTTTCTTTTTGGATTGTCGTCCCGTCGCGATTCCGGTTGCGACAGATGGCGACTCCACTGGGGATCTTTTTTTAGAGAGTTGAGCCATTTAATTAGATGCGCGAATTAGATGTGGTTTTGCTTTATGTTTTTCTTTCCCTTTTCTCTATCTATGCTTGATATTTGGAATAACTGCAATAACTGTGGAATATTGAACCCTAGGGTAGACAATATGTTTATATCTGCCTGGGAATTTTTCTGGTTGTTTTGCAGGTGAGGGTTTGGATGTGCATAATTTTCTCCCTTCACACACACACTTTCGGCATATCATGAGTGGGGCCCTATACCCGGGTCTGAGCGTAATTTAGAATTAGAGGAGTTGTGTAGTGGTGTCACTCTGGGATGTACTTCCTGTTTGGCTATCGTGAGAACTCTAGCTAGAGTCTGTTCTCTTCATATGTGTTTCCACACCTAGTTGATTACTCGACTGTTGTGGAAATGCTATGAAGGGGGCCATAGCTCTAGTAACCTTTGACCTTTAGGTTCAGGGAACCATCCTTGTGAGATTGCATATACTTAACCTTGAACTCAAAGCAGTGAACCTTTGTTAGGGCACGATGGGAGGAATATGTACTTCTGTAACCCTCACGCTGTTCATGTTTTTTAATAATGATATTACATTTCATACCATGCATGTGCTTTGTTCGTCATGTTGTTTTATTATCATGCATCATATTCATACATCATTTAGTAACATGTTAATTTTAAAGGAAATCACAGGTACCTACTTGACTTCATACGAGATGGATGTTAACACAAGATCTGATGCAACACGGCACACCGACTCTTCCGATTTAAGAAAGAAGTATAGTCTAAGGACCCATGTTGGAAATTTGACCGGGCTGATAAACTTGGGCAAAAGGCTTAAGACTATAAAGAGAGAAACCTTTCAGAGAAGATATGGAAATTTGTTGAATTTAATGGAGGTTGAAGTACAAATACCCGCTATCACAGCCTTGGCACAATATTATGATTCTCCGCTTCGATGTTTAACATTTCAAGACTTTCAGTTGGCGCCAACTATAGAGGAGTTCGAGCATATCTTGGGTTTGCCACTGGAGGGCACCACTCCCTATCAACATTTAGAGCATCATGCCTCTATACCCACCATTGCTGCCATCATGAAATTACATCCCAAGGAGATTGAAGACAGGATGATGATGAGGAATCAATTGCATGGGTTATCACAGGGATATCTAGAGCAGTATTTACATCACCTGGCTGATAAAGAGGATTGGGAAACTTTCATGGATGTATTAGCCCTCACCATATATGGCATTGTCTTGTTTCCCAAAATAGAAGAATTTGTGGATTACACCGCAATAGACGTCTTCGTGGCGAGTAAAACAAGATCAGAGAATCCTGTAACAGCAGTCCTTGCGGATGTTTATGGGACCTTGAGTTTTTGCCATGAGAGAAAGGGAAAGAAGATTCTTTGTTGTTTACCGGCGTTGTATACATGGATGACAACGCGCGTGTTTAAGGAGATGGTCAACGTTAAGAGTCTATCGGAGACTTTGTCACATCAAGGGCTTAAAGGTAAAGGAGGAAACGATTGGGCCCGATTCCTTGCCGGCTTGAGCGAAAGAAGTATAAAATGGCACCTTCCTTGGCTCGAAAATAAACTGGCTATACAACATTGTGGTAGTTTTCCTAATGTGCCTCTCATAGGTGCCCGGTACTGTATCAATTACAACCCCCTTTTGGTGCAAAGACAATTTGGGCATCCTATAAAAGGGGCACCTTCATCAGATTACCTTGCTACCCTATTCATTTATTACGAAGACGGGCATTTCATCGAATTGTTAAGAAAGGTTAAAAGTGCCTGGGAAAATGTTGTTCGAGCAGAGAAGGACTTGAGGGATGGAGTAGTGGATAGCAGGGTTAGTTATCACACCTGGATTCTGGAGAGAGTGAAAGTAGTCAAGTTGCCTTTCAAGCCAATCAAAGATCAATCAGCTAGTGAAGGACCATCCCAAGCCCCAGAAAGTGAAGAGGTGCAACAATTGAAGGCTGAGATGGAGAAATTGAAGGTGAGAAATGCTAGGTTGGAAAACGAATTACAAAGGGCGCGTAATGATCTTGTGGATATGAGAAGTGATAATGAAGAAAAGTCGCGAGCTTATGAAAACATTGTCAAAAGCCAGAAGGCTGAGAGGGATTATACATTTCGAGTGAAACAGGATCTAGCGGCCGCGAGTAAGGAATTATCCATGAGGGTAAATGAGAAGAAGGTGGCTTTAGAAGAGGGAAAGCAGTGGAAGCATCTCTACGAAGAAGCCAAAAGAGATAAGCGAGAAGCCCTGAAGAGACTAAGAGAAGCGCAGGTGCAGGTAGAAAAAGCGGGGCATGAGATGAAAGAGATGGCCATGTCGTTTGAGGCGGATATGAACCGGGAGCGTTGGAAGCTAGCAGAAGCAGAAGAAGAGCATCGAACTCTAATAAAACAAATGGAGGAATATATTGAGGAACAGGAGGAGCGATGGAGGTCGATAGAATTTGAAGAAAGGCATCGGGCCTTGATAAAGCAAATGAAAGAGCACATCGCAGAGCAAGAAATGGCTGTAAAGCACTAGAAGGAAAGCTTCTCTCAGTTGGCTGCTTTGGCAAATGGGGCAATTGAAGACATCCCCAAGATGGTGTCGAATGCTGAAGCTAGTACTCATTTTCGTAATTCACCAGCGGAAATAGAATTGTTTATTAATCATTGTAAATGGTTGGTGGTAGAGATGAAATCTTTCATTGCCCGGGCGCGGGATTGATGTACATCAGAATTATGCGTTTTGTTCCTTAGACGATGTAATGGATCAAATTTTCTTTAAATGAAAGATAAGGGATGTTTGTTTGGTATCGGCTTGTGTTAATTTTCCATCAGTATTGTCGTCGTTATCCTGTGATTTCCACTTACCACTAGCATGCATCATGTTTTCTTTTGTTTTGCATTTTTCATCCTTATCTAATTTAATTTAATAAAAAATAGTAGCAGTACGAGTGAGAGAACAACGACAAATTTTCCACGGCATCCGTACAGGACCAGAGCTAACTCGAAGGTCATGGAGAATTGGGAGCAGTCACACGAATCTATTAAGGCTGATGTCAGCCAGTTGAAGGATCAGATGACCCAGATTTTGGCAGCTCTCAAAGCCTTGAAGGCTACGGGAGGGTCGACGCCTGCGCAAGTTGAGGGAAGTGCTCAATATTACCCTCCATTGTTCAATGCTGGGAGCCAATCTGTTTCGTTCCCAATGTATGGATTACCTCCAGGTTACACCCCACCTGTGGGAGAATACACAGAAGGGGAGCAGACTTCATTCTCTTTCCCTACCACTGCCAATGTACCGCCAATCAGTACTCAGGGACCTGTTGTAATGTCCGCACCTATGGTAAATGAAGGAATGCATGCAAACATGTCTGATGGAATACGAGTAACCCCGGTGCCACCTGTGATTACCGGAGAGGGCTTTTCTACAGGGGCTACGCCATATACTTCGTTTCAGGGGGTAACTAGTAATGTCGATGGGGCAAAGGATAAACTTGAGAGCCTAGAGGCAAGATTGAGGGCTGTTGAGGGGTATGAAAGTTATGGATTCGGAGATGTTGCCAGATTGAGCTTGGTTCCTGGCGTCAAAATACCGCATAAGTTCAAGGCGCCAGATTTTGAGAAGTATAAGGGAAATACATGCCCTAAGAGCCATCTGACCATGTTTTGCAGAAAGATGGCTGCATATGCTTATGATGAGCAGCTGCTCATTCATGTTTTTCAAGATAGTTTGGCTGGAGTGGCATTAAACTGGTATACCCATTTGGAGCCGACTCGAATTCGTTGTTGGGCGGACTTGGATGATGCTTTTGTGAAACAGTACATATACAATACACATGTCGCGCCAGATCGTTTACAGCTGCAAAACATGTCAAAGAAAGACAACGAAACTTTTAAGGAGTATGCTCAGCGGTGGAGGGAATTGGCTGCACAAGTTGAGCCACCTTTGTATGATAGAGAAATGGTGGCAATGTTTGTAAATACACTCCAACCACCATTTTATGAACATATGGTGGGAAATGTATCTTCAAATTTTGCTGATATCATTGTGATAGGCGAGCGAATAGAGATCGGGTTGAAAAATGGGAAGATTGCATATGGCTCGACGGTGGTTGCAAATTCGAAAAAACCAAATTTCAACTCAGGAAAAAGAAAAGAAGGAGATGTGCATGCAACATCTGCAACCCCCGTATGGAGAGGTCAGGCTCCCACTCATAACTATCGACCATACTGGGGTCAACATCCACATGCAGCTAACGCGTCATTTGGTCATCAAATTAGGCCTCAACAACAACCAGGCTACTATCAACCACAATACATCCCGACGAATAATTGGAGGGGAGGGGCAAATGTAGGTTCCAATATGAATGTGGGTCCAAATACTTATCCAAGAAGGAACCAAGAAAGAAATTATGTTAACTTTACCCCAATTCCTACAACTTATACGGAATTATTGCCTCATCTTATCAAACAAGGTTTAGTTGTCGTTTGTCCCCTAAAGCCTTTGCAGCCTCCGTACCCAAGAGGTTATGATGCAGATGCAAAGTGTAGTTATCATGGAGGGGCCGCTGGTCATTCCACTGAGAGGTGTCTGGCTTTCAAGCATAAAGTGCAGACTCTAATTGATTCTGGGTGGTTAAAGTTCCAAGAGGATAAGCCTAGTGTCGAGGCCAATCCTTTATCTAGGCATGGAAGTGCTTCGACGAATGTTGTCGAAGTGAAAGAACATGAGCTGGTGAGAAATGTGAAAGAAGTCAGGAGCTCTAGGAGGTTTATTTTGGAGGCGTTGCTGAAAGTGGGTATCTTGAAGGGTGATTATGATGAGAGTATGGCATGCGCGCTCCACCCAGATGCTGAGCACTCTATTGAGGAGTGTGTTGAGTTTGAAGAAATTCTGCAAGACCTGCTAGATCGTGGTCTGATGCAGGTATGCTACAAGAATGAAGAGGGAGATGTATTTGCACAAACTGATGGTGAATCCGGCATGATTTTACCAGAACCATTGATGATTCGTTTCACTAGGACTTCCTCTATCCCACCAACTCAAGAAAGATCGCCTGTTGTTATCCGTGTACCAGCCCCTTTTCCTTACAAGAACGAAAAAGCCGTCCCATGGAGATATGGGACGCATGTGTCAGGCGAAACACAAAGCGTGAACCCTGTCGTCAAAAACATATCAGGGATAGGTGGAATGACTAGGAGTGGTCGAATTTTCACATCACCAGAGTTGGCACGAGAAAGAGTGAATGATAAGGAAGCAACGATGGCCGCGAAGGCAAAAGAATTCTTAAAGGGGAAGGGTGCACAGAGAGAGGAGATCCCCGACAAGGAAGAGAGGAGAGAAGTTTCTGAAGAGGAGGCTTGTGAATTTTTAAAATTCATACAACAAAGTGAATATAAGGTAGTGGAACAGTTAAACCGTATGCCTGCTCGTATATCCTTGTTAGACTTGCTCATGCATTCGGCATCACACAGAAAGTTGTTAATGAAGATACTCAGTGAGGCTCACGTGGAGCAAGGTATTTCGTTGAATAAATTCGAGGGTATTGTTGGCAATATTGTTGCTAATAATTATCTCACCTTTACGGACGAAGAGATACCTGCTGAAGGAAGAAGGCATAACAAGGCTCTTCACGTCTCTGTGAAATGCCTGGATCATGTTATAGCGCGTGTTTTAGTGGACAATGGGTCCTCTTTGAATGTTATGCCGAAAGCAACCTTGGAAAAGCTACCTTGCGAAGGAATGCATATGAGGCCGAGTTCAATGATTGTGAGGGCGTTTGATGGTAGTAAAAGAGAAGTGATGGGAGAGGTGGAATTACCAATGCAAGTTGGCCCGTGTGTCTTTCAAATAACATTCCAGGTTATGGATATCCTGCCAGCTTATAGTTGTCTATTGGGGCGCCCATGGATCCATTCGGCTGGAGTTGTGCCTTCTACACTACACCAGAAGTTGAAGTATGTGATGGGAGATAAGCTGGTGATAGTATCAGGAGAAGAGGATCTTCTTGTGAGTGGACCATCATCCACGCGCTACATCGAGGTGGCTGAAGAAGCTCTCGAGACAGCCTTCCAATCGTTGGAGATTGTGGGAAATGCTTGTGTGGAACCGTTTCCAGTAAATCCTCATCTATCATGTGCTTCTATTATGATGGCCAAGATTATGCTAAAAGAGGGCTATATATATGGGGAAGGTTTGGGCAAATATCGGCAGGGGCGAGCATTCCCTCTAGAAATCGTTGAAAACAAGAACAGATATGGCTTGGGGTACAAACCTACCAAGGAAGACAGGAAAAGGATGATTGAAGAAAGAAAAGAACGCAGTCTAGACCGTGCAGAAAGACGAGAGCCTAGAGAGAGCAAAATTCACATTGTTGACATCAAGGAGAGCTTCCGCAGTGCTGGGTGGATCAACACTGGCCAGATAGTAGCTGTGGAGGATGAAGACAAGCCTCAAAGTTCGAGCTTTGTGTGGGCTTGCTCCCCTGATACTCAACTCAGCAATTGGGAAATGTTGGATTTACCTGTGATGCTTAATGTGAACAAAATGTAATAGTTTTAATTAAGCTTATAGTTTCGATTGGGGCTTTAGAACTGAGGTTTTGCGGATTGATTCTTTTTTACTTTTCACTCAGCGTGATAATAAAGTTGCATTTCATCATCATTTGGCATTTTTCTTTGTTTATCTTATTTATTTATACTTTTTCATAAATTTAAATGATGCAGATGTGACAATGATTGTTTTGAAAATAATGATATCAATGTTCGCACCCTATCAATAATACGGAAGATGATTTCGAAGATGATGTGGAACCCTCTCCAGAATTGTTGAGATTAGTGGAACAAGAATCTAAGGAGATAAAACCCCATCAGGAGGAGATTGAAATACTCAACTTGGGAGAGAAGGATGAGATAAGGGAAGTGAAAATCGGTACTAGTATGAAAATGGAAGTGAGGGAAAGTTTGCGTGCCCTGTTGAAGGAGTTTAAAGATGTGTTCGCATGGTCTTACAATGACATGCCGGGTCTAGATACCGATATTGTGCAGCATAGGCTCCCACTCAAGCCAGAATGCCCTCCAATCAAGCAAAAACTAAGAAGAATGAAGCCGGAAATGTCACTAAAAATTAAAGAGGAGGTCCAAAAGCAATTTGACGCAGGATTTTTGGCTGTGGCAAGATACCCACAATGGGTAGCGAATGTTGTACCAATGCCTAAGAAGGATGGGAAAGTTCGGATGTGTGTTGACTATCGTGATTTGAATCGTGCAAGTCCGAAGGATAATTTCCCGTTACCACACATCGATACTCTGGTTGATAATACGACCAAATTTTCGTTATTTTCGTTCGTGGATGGACTCTCGGGATATAATCAAATTAAAATGGCACCGGAAGATATGGAAAAAACGACCTTTATCACGTTATGGGGAACATTCTGTTATAAGGTGATGTCTTTCGGACTCAAGAATGCAGGAGCAACATACCAAAGGGCAATGGTGACACTCTTTCATGATATGATGCATAAGGAAATTGAAGTTTATGTGGATGACATGATTGCAAAGTCTGAATCAGAAGAGGAGCACATTTTCAATCTAAGGAAATTATTTGAGAGACTGAGAAAGTACAAACTCAGGTTAAATCCTGCCAAATGCACGTTTGGAGTAAAGTCTGGAAAATTGTTGGGCTTTATTGTCAGCCAAAGAGGGATAGAAGTTGATCCGGACAAAGTAAGAGCGATAACGGAAATGCCTGCGCCCAGAACAGAAAAGGAGGTTCGAGGTTTTTTGGGAAGATTGAACTACATTGCTAGGTTCATCTCCCAATTAACTGCTACTTGTGAACCAATGTTCAAATTACTACGAAAAAATCAGGCCGTAGTCTGGAATGAAGATTGTCAAGTTGCTTTTGAAAAGGTCAAACAATACCTGCAAGACCCTCCTGTATTGCGTCCACCTATGCCAGGAAGACCGCTCATTTTGTATTTGACCGTATTGGATAATTCAATGGGTTGTGTATTGGGTCAGCATGATGAAGACGGGAAAAGAGAGCATGGTATATATTACTTGAGCAAAAGATTCACAGATTGCGAACAACGATATTCGTCGTTAGAGCGAACTTGTTGTGCACTGGCGTGGGCTACTCATCGTTTAAGGCAATACATGTTGAGCCACTCTACTTGGTTGATATCTAAAATGGATCCTATCAAGTATATTTTCGAAAAACCCGCTCTCACTGGAAGGATAGCTCGATGGCAGATGCTACTATCGGAGTACGACATTGTATATGTTACTCAGAAATCTATCAAGGGTAGCGCTTTAGCGGAATATTTAGCCCATCAGCCCATTAATGATTATCAGCCAATGCAACCTGAATTTCCTGATGAAGATATCATGGCTTTATTTGCTGAGAACAAAGAGGACAAAAATGAAAAAGCCTGGACGGTATTATTCGATGGGGCCTCGAATGTAATGGGGCATGGAATAGGGGCAGTGCTTATCTCTCCTAAGAATCAATACATTCCAATGACGGCAAGGTTGTGTTTTAATTGCACGAATAATATCGCAGAATATGAAGCCTGTGCCATGGGTATTCGAGCAGCAATAGAGTCTAAAGCAAAAATTCTGGATGTATATGGAGATTCAGCTTTGGTCATCCATCAATTGAAGGGAGAATGGGAGACTACGGATACTAAATTAATTCCATACCAAGCTTACATCAGGGGATTAATTGAGTATTTCGATTCCATCACGTTTAATCATATACCGCGAGAAGATAATCAATTAGCAGACGCATTGGCTACCTTGTCATCGATGTTTGAAGTTGATCAAGATGCAGAATTGCCAATGATTGAAATGAAGAGTCATGCGAAGCCAGCATATTGTCATTTCATCGAAGAGGAGGTAGATGGTAAACCTTGGTACTTTGATATCAAGCATTATCTTAGGACCCGAGAATATCCAGAGAAGGCATCAGAAAACGATAAAAGGGTGTTAAGGAGGTTGGTTGGCAGTTTCATTTTGAGTGGAGATATTCTATATAAGAGGAATCATGATATGGTTCTCCTTAGATGCGTAGATGCAAAAGAGGCCGAGCTGATACTAAAAGAAGTACACGAGGGTACATTTGGTACGCACATGAATGGGCACTCAATGGCCAGGAAGATACTGAGAGCGGGGTATTTTTGGTTGACTATGGAAAATGATTGTTGTACACATGTGAGAAAGTGTGAGAAATGCCAGGTATACGCAAGTAATATCAATGTTCCACCCACGACCTTGAACGTGTTGTCTGCACCATGGCCCTTTTCGATGTGGGGAATAGATGTCATCGGAGCTATAGAGCCAAGGGCGTCAAATGGACACCGTTTCATATTAGTCGCAATCGACTACTTCACCAAGTGGGTTGAGGCCGCTTCTTATGCTAATGTGACCAGAAAGGTGGTGACCAAGTTCATAAAAAGGGAGTTGATTTGCAGATACGGGCTCCCTAACAGGATCATCACTGATAATGCCACTAACTTGAATAACCAGATGATGACAGAGTTATGTGAGGAGTTCAAAATTCATCATCTTAATTCTTCTCCTTATCGTCCAAAGATGAATGGGGCAGTAGAGGCTGCTAACAAAAATATCAAGAAGATTGTGCAGAAGATGGTGGTCACATATAAGGATTGGCATGAAATGCTTCCTTTTGCTTTACATGGTTATCGCACTTCAGTACGAACATCGACTGGGGCAACGCCTTTCTCGCTTGTATATGGAATGGAGGCAGTACTTCCGTTTGAAGTGGAAATTCCATCCTTACGAGTTTTAATGGAAACCCAGTTAGAAGAGGCTGAGTGGGTTCAAGCTCGTTTCGACCAGCTTAATCTCATCGATGAAAAAAGACTAACAGTAGTATGCCATGGACAATTGTACCAAAGAAGAATGAAGAAGGCATTTGACAAAAAGGTACACCCAAGAGAATTTCATGAGGGTGAGCTGGTGTTGAAGAAGATTCTACCCATACAAAAGGATCATAGAGGCAAATGGACTCCAAATTATGAAGGGCCATTTGTGGTGAAGAAAGCATTTTCTGGTGGGGCACTAATTCTCACGAGAATGGACGGAGAGGAGTTACCATTGCCAGTTAATTCTGATGCAGTAAAAAAGTTTTATGCGTGATGATTCCGTGATAGTGGTTGCTATTGAGGGCATGTTGATATTATCTTTAAAGCTTATTGTACTCTGTGTTTTTTTCACTAAATAAATTTCACGTGATTTCATTCATATTTTGATTGTTTGCATTCCATCTGAACTATTGCATGTCACGCTGAGCTGTTAAGTAGTCAAGTGAAAATGAAAATGAAAATAAGTAAACGCGTGTTGATAAAAGCATCACAGGTATATCAAGTTGGCGAGCTCAGTCCTGGAGGATGTCGAAAAGGAAAAACGAAAAAGAGGTAACAAAAAAGAAAGGTCACATGTTGAGTTTGTTGTTAATAAAGTTGTCAAGGACATAGTATTTTCGAAAAACAAAAGTTGTGAAAAATATCGTTGGTGCGTACTTCCCTGATTCAAGGTTTTGGGAGTAACCGGTGTTCTTTTCTTGATAAAGCATCTGCATTCACATTACTTGAACCCTAATTTTTTCGTTTCCCGTAAGATGAAGGATTTCGCCATACACCTAATATTGGGGCAGTTTTCATTATGTTACATATCACCGATAATCCGTTGATCAGGGAGATATATATATATATATATATATATATATATATATATATATATATATATATATATATATATATATATAAAGAAAAAAAAAAGAAGGAGAAAACAAAGGAAACAAAGCAAAGGAAAAATGAAGTGGATGTGTCAAACACTACATAGTTTTGTTTCAGGTTTAAATTCAAGAGAAAGTCAGACAAACAAAATTCAGAGTGACGTGTGGCCATTTTTCGTTATCCAATCGTCAAAAGCAGTTCATCCAATTGCACCCCTTTTGAGCCAAAATTCATAATTGTTTTCATCACCCTAGACAAGAATCATTAGCATATCGACGTCAACTTAAAAAGATACATCATAAGCATCCAAAGTTGAGGAGGAAATCTCTAAAAGGAAGAAAGAAAAACAAAACAAAAATGAAAAGGAAAGTATCATAAAGGACCACAACAGGGGCAACAAAAAGAATGATCCAAAGGGAAAGAAAGAAAAAAACAACAATGAAAAATAAAGTATGCCTGAAGTTCAAATCCCTAAAGACAGTTGACTGGGAACCTTGCAAATGACTCTTGTTTAAAGACTTTAACCGTCAAACACTTATTTGGGCCTTCGTTATCCTTCCTTTCAAAGCCCTTTGACCTTTAGCCACGGTACAAGTCAATAAAAGTCCACGCTGACTGAAGACTGTTTGTCCTAATCTTTCTCACGAATTTAACTTTGAAACAGAATGATGTGGTGAACGATGCATTCATTTAAAAAAAAAAAAAAAAAAAAAAAAAGGGTCTCCCTGTCAATCGAAGGTTATCCAATTTGGGGGAATCTTTCATACCCAAACCTTTTCACTTTTCCAAAGCATACTTATTGTGCAAAATTGGGGCAGTATGGGAGCCTAACATGTTAATAGCACTTTCCCCCAGATGAGGGACCCACATACGGGGTTCAAGTTAATTTGGATTGCAAAAAGCGATAAAAAGAATTTTAACTCAGGGCTACACTTTCTTCCTGCTCATCAAAGGATTCTATACTTATCAACGTTGTTTTCAAGGAATGCGTTTTGAATGTACATCATGTCGGATGACAATATTAACAATGGATTCCAAACATGGAATTTTCAAAAAAAAAAAATAAAAATAAAAATAATAATAATAAAAAAAAAATAAAAAAATAAAAAAATAAAAAAATAAAAAAAAAATGAAAAAGTGAGAGTAAAAGAAAAGAACGAAATGAAAGTCTCATGTGTCTATGCATTCATGCACCATCATGACATAACATCATCTCAGAGAAAACAAGGAAAATTGTTTGCAAAATCTTCTTGTTTTACTCGGCATTTATCAACTTTTCAAAGCTGCAAATCCAGGTTTTAGTTTTCTATTATCGGCCTTCTGCGTGGCAATGGTCGGATTTAAATTTCTGTTATGTGAGTTTGGCCCTCTACAAGGCAATGGTCAAATCCAGGTTTTAGTTTTCTGTTATCGGCCTTCTGCGTGGCAATGGTCGGATTTAAATTTCTGTTCTGTGAGTTTGGCCCTCTGCGAGGCAATGGTCAAATCCAGGTTTTAGTTTTCTGTTATCGGCCCTCTGCGTGGCAATGGTCGGATTTAAATTTCTGTTCTGTGAGTTTGGCCCTCTGCGAGGCAATGGTCAAATCCAGGTTTTAGTTTTCTGTTATCGGCCTTCTACGTGGCAATGGTCGGATTTAAATTTCTGTTCTGTGAGTTTGGCCCTCTGCGAGGCAATGGTCAAATCCAGGTTTTAGTTTTCTGTTATCGGCCCTCTGTGTGGCAATGGTCGGATTTAAATTTCTGTTCTGTGAGTTTGGCCCTCTGCGAGGCAATGGTCAAATCCAGGTTTTAGTTTTTTGTTATCGGCCCTCTGCATGGCAATGGTCGGATTTAAATTTCTGTTCTGTGAGTTTGGCCCTCTGCGAGGCAATGGTCAAATCCAGGTTTTAGTTTTCTGTTATCGGCCCTCTGCGTGGCAATGGTCGGATTTAAATTTTTGTTCTGTGAGTTTGGCCCTCTGCGAGGCAATGGTCAAATCCAGGTTTTAGTTTTCTGTTATCGGCCCTCTGCATGGCAATGGTCGGACTTAAATTTCTGTTCTGTGAGTTTGGCCCTCTACGAGGCAATGGTCAAATCCAGGTTTTAGTTTTCCGTTATCGGCCCTCTGCATGGCAATGGTCGGATTTAAATTTCTGTTCTGTGAGTTTGGCCCTCTGCGAGGCAATGGTCAAATCCAGGTTTTAGTTTTCTGTTATTGGCCCTCTGCGAGGCAATGGTCAAATCCGGGTTTTAGTTTTTTTGTTACTGGTACTCTACTTGACATTGGTCATTTGGCATTGTGACTTGAATCATTTTGTTCATTTTCTTTCATGATTGAAACCCGGACAAAATTAGTGTTTTTATCTTTACTTAGCTTCACTTAAATAATACGAAAAGATTAAATTTTCATATTATTTAGTAATATCTAAGTAAAGAGGGGCAGCTGTCAACACTCAATTTTGTCCTAGTTGTAAAAAATGAGTTTTTATTGTTTTTTTTATTATTTTCCTTTTATTTTATTTTACCTTTTTTGTTTTATTCTATTTTAATGTATTTAGCTCTTTGCTTTTAATTCAATTTCTATTTTATTTCTTATATTCATTTTTGTTTTAATTGAGTTAATTAATCAAAATAATTGAAAAATTGAAAAATAAAATTAAAATTAAAAATTAAAAATAAAATAAAATAAAATTGAAATAAAAATAAGAAAATAAAAAAACGTGGAGGAGGTGGGGTATGTGAGGCATGTCTGGGGTGAGGAGACCAGGTGGTTAGGGGGAATAATTCCAAGATTTTTGGAAAGAAGAAAAGGAGGTTTTGACAGTTCTGTTATTCATCTTGGATCATCCATCGCTGAGGAATTTTTCACCATTTTTGCACCGGCAGAGAACGACAAATGCCAGCTACAAAGGGGAGAAATCATCGGAGACGAACCAGACAAAGGCAAGCAGAGCTACAAGAGGTAAGCACTCACTCGTGTGGACGTAGTCATGTAAGTTTGCTGCATTATGCTTCATTTTTTATGCTTGAAGTCGCCTTGCTTGAATATGTATCGTGGTAGAAGTCGTCCCCTTTCTCTATTCTACATTCTTACCGAAAATTTTCATCACCTTTCCCTAAGAACCCCTGCACATTGGAGCTCTGAAAATCCCTTTGGTGTCAATCCGTTTCAAAACACTTGAGCATCACGAGTTCTCCCAATTTCAACATTCTTTAATGCCTCTGTTCACCCCCCCAACCAACAACAAAATTGAATCATTAAGCAGAAATTCATACACAACCTATAATTCCTTTCCTCTGCAAGAAAAAGAAACAACCACCACACCGGTCTCACATAGCCAAAAAGCTCCAACTCACTCACTTCCAAGCCTCCACTAGGCTCCCATCATCATCTCGCCAACCCATTTTTACGTATGATCTTCCTAGAGTTAGCAAAGATCTCACACAGAACACTACGTAATGAAACCAATGGTACCTGTCCTCTATTCATCCCTCACTTGCGCCAAATGAAACGAACCATTTAAAGTTAGATGCAAATACCTTAGTGTGTGTTTCAATTTCTTGAGTTTTAGAAGAATACAAGAGGGAATTTCCATCAAATTTCTTCCGTAAGCCATAAGCCATTTTTCTCCTCATTCGAAAGTTGCAAGGACCCCATTTAACCTCACCGGCAGCGGCTGGTCTCGGTGGGATCAGGAAGAGTTCATCCCAGGGAGTGCGTTTTTGTCATTCACGAGAAGGGAAAGAGAGGGTTGAACGCCGCAACCGGCGGTAGCTCCGGTGGAATGTGGTGTCGCTAGCGACGTCGAGACTAATAGAAGGTGGTGGCGCGGTGGCTGGTTCGAAGGAATAGTGGTGCATATGCGAAGGAGGTGGGGAAGCAGGGCTTGGCCGCTGTTAATGGCGCTACGGCGTTGAGTTCCGGCGGCCTAGGCTGTGAGGGAGGTGGCCGAGGAGGTAGACGGAGATGCGGCGCGGGGAGGCAAACCCGTCCCTGGGTTGGCGTTTTCGAAGCGAGGAGAGAGTGAAGGCAGTGGCGTCGTGGCCGACGGTGGCCACGGTGGGGCGAGTTGTCGCCGGCGAGGTCAAGGTTTGTGTTAAGTAGTGGCGTGGTGGCCAGTTCTGGCTGAGATCGCGGTAAGCCTACGGGAGAGGCAAGAGGCCATGGGTTTCTGGAGAGTGAGCACCGTATGAGTGTTGGGAATGAAGGGGGAAATGTTGAACCCCTAATGGGATTAGGGTTTCTGAATAGAGAGGCTTTGGGCCTAGCGGGGGGCTGCTTTTTCTTCACGTTTACGCGCATTTCTCATTCACACCCCCATCTGTTTGGGTTGAAGCCCATTCCGTTCTGCAGACCCTGTTTTCTCACCTGCGCACCCCCATACCACCCCAGGGCCGGTGCTAGGTCAAGCCCAAGAAGAAAAAACAAAAAAAAAAACTCCTTTCTCCTTCGCGCAGCCCCTGTTTCTCACTTCCGCACCTCCTTTCAGTTTGGGCTTAGGCCCAATCTGTTTAGTAAAAAAATATATAAAAAATAAAAAAAATAAAAAAAATAGTTTAGAAACCCAAGTTTTTTATTTAGGCACCCCTACTATTTGTTTTATTTTTATTACTTATTTATTCATTTGTTTTCTTTATTTATTCTATTTTGTTCCTTTATTTATCTTATTCTATTTTGTTTTTTATTTTTTATTTTATTTTTATTGTTGTTTTGTTTTTTATTATTTTTTATTTTATTATTTTATTTTATTTATTCTAAATATCTATTTATTTTAAAATGCATATTTAATAATAAAAAATAATAATAAAAATATTTATATATATATATATATATATATATATATATATATATATACAAAATTTACAAAAATATTTTAAAGGTTTAGGCACACGTGTGACCGATCGCGTCGTCCTTATGCTAAAAACCTTTTCTTCTTTTTTAAATAAAATTACAAAAAATATACGTTTTAAAGGTTAAGCACACGTGTGACCGCTCGCGTCGTCCTTGTGCTAAAAACCTTTTCTTCTTTTTTAAATAAAATTACAAAAAATATACGTTTAAATGGTTAAGCACACGTGTGACCGCTCGCGTCGTCCTTGCGCTAAAAACCTTTTCTTCTTTTTTAAATAAAATTACAAAAAATATACGTTTTAAAGGTTAAGCACACGTGTGACCGCTCGCGTCGTCCTTGTGCTAAAAAACCTTTTCTTCTTTTTTCAATAAAATTACAAAAAATATAAGTTTTAAAGGTTAAGCACACGTGTGACCGCTCGCGTCGTCCTTGTGCTAAAAAACCTTTTCTTCTTTAAAATAAAATTACAAAAAAAAATATACGTTTTGAGGGTTAAGCACACGTGTGACCGCTCGCGTCATCCTTGTGTTAAAAACTTTTTCTTCTTTCTTAAATAAATTTACAAAAATATGTTTTAAAGGTCGAACACTCGTGAGATCATCCGCATCGTCCTTGTGTTCAATACCTTTTTCTCTCTTATAATTAAATAATGATATAAGTACTCGTGCGATCGTCCGCATCAGCCTAGTACTTAATATCTTCAATCTAAAAAATTAAATAATGGTATGAGTGCTCGTGCGATCGTCCGCATCAGCCTAGCACTCAATACTCTTAAGTCTTCCTAAATAAGTAGATAACGGTATGAGTGCTCGTGTGATCGTTCGCATCGTCCTAGTGCTTAATATCGTTATTTCTCTTTTAAAAAAAATAATAATTAAAAATATTTAAATACCATTCTAAAGGTATGAGTACTCGTGTGACCGTTCGCGTCGGCCTAGTACTCATTACCTTCTTTTTCTCAAAAATGTCAAAAAAAAAGAAAACAAATATATAAAATCTCCAAAAGCTAAAAACATTAACACTTTCAAACAAACAATCAATCTTTCAACTAGAACTACGTAACCCTGATTTCTCATTTTGAATGAGAATACGTAGGAGCAAGGTCAATCCTTGTCGGGCCCAAAAAACTAAAAAATATATATTTTGTTTCTTTAATCTTTTTTTTATTTTAGGGGATAGTTAAACATTTAGCAAACCACATTAAATTCGCGTATTTAATTAAAGGTACTGCCTTAAGGCAGGCGTTGTAGGGTGCTAATACCTTCCCTACACGTAACCGACTCCCGAACCCGAAATTCAGTTTTCGCGGACCTTGCCTTATCATTTTATGGTTTTTCCGTAGTTTTCCAAAATAAACTATGGTGGCGACTCCAAATCTCTTTTAAAAACCCGTTTCTTTTTGGATTGTCGTCCCGTCGCGATTCCGGTTGCGGCAACAATCAAAGCTTTAGATACAACCATTTGTTATTTGTTAATTAATCTACATTATAATATAATTAACCTAATAATCAAAGCTTGAATACCTACCATCCAACTTCAATGTTGTTGAGATCTGAGCCATCGAATGAACAAGAAAGAATCCAAATCTAAGACAGACTAAATTCGTTCACCACTTGCATAAAAGGTTCACACACATTTATTGTTGCCTTTGGGCAAATGCGACACTCTGCCAAGGGCAATAACAACACATTCTCGTCGACGCTGTCATCCTCGGCTATCGAAGCAGAGCCGGAGGGTCCCGCCGCAGCTTCATCCATGGGGGTTGAGGGCTCGGGAGCGTTGGGCCACTGGCTCTACCATTGGCACGGGCCGCACCAGGCGGTCCACAAACAGCACCAGATGATCGCTCATTGATATTTTTTTGTTATTTTTTATTCAAAATAAAAAGAAAAAGCAAAACCAAAAGAGAAAGGGGAGAGAAAGAGGATAAAAGCTGAAGCAATGTAGATCTGAGAAATGGGATAACAACACTAAAATTAGGGATGAAGATCTGGATTAGAACCCTAGGAGCTATTATCGAGAAGCTGCTTCACTCCCAATAGCCACCACTTGCTCTTCACTCTAGAGGCGACGCACTCGCAGGCAAGGTGGAAGCCGCGCTCGCAGCCACCGCACACGATGAGGTGGTGGTGGCTCTCGACGGTGGCGGGGCAGGGCTTAAAGCAGGCAGTGCAAGGAGCAAGATTGAAGCGTAGAGAAGAGAGAGCAATAAGAAAAAGAAAAGGGAAATGAGAGATGGGAGAGGAAGAGACTCTTGCGCGAGAAGAAGAATAGTGTAGAAAATAACAAGGGATACTAACTCGGTTATCTGCTTAACTGATGTCTAAAGTGTTCGAAAAAATTTCAAAATGAAAAATTTAATGCGTGTAGCGGAACATGTGGGATTTTGCAGGCTTTTATACTTGAAACAACTGAGGTAATAAAAGTTTTTTTGCCTCAGTTCCCCTTGAACCGAAACCTATAAAATCATTAAAATTACAAAAATGCCATGACATTTTCTTATGTTTCGGTTTTCTGAAAACTGAAACGTATTATCCGTGTTAGAATCTTGGTTTTGCACTAGTGTGGGTAGGTAAACTATCATTTTGAGGGACTAGCTTAATGGTTTTGAACCTTAAATCCCAATAATGCGGGTTGGTCAGGATAACCCACCATCTCTAATGGTTTGAATAGTCATAGTCCGTTTAGTATAGGCTGGTTAATTATAGACTATTCTTATTTATTTAAACTAGATTTAAATATAAATACTTTAAAATAGAAGTTTTTATAACGTAAATGACATCTCTTTTATTTTTTGTTATACCCGAATAACCCAGTTCCATTTATTATATTTCCAATTAATTTTATATATATATATATATATATATATATATATATATATATATATATATATATATATATATATATATATATATATATATAATATGTTATTATAATCTTCACAATATAATGGTAATCACAATGGAGTTTGGCATAGATAATAGAGTGGTTGCTTTTGGATAAAAGTATGCTTTAAATAATTCAATGCGGAGTTAGGCTAGTTAAAAGTAGCTAAAGTAGCTAAAGTAGCTTTTTATCTGCTAATGGATAATGCATTATTAGTGGCTATGCAAGTCTTTGGATTGTGGAAAGATAGTATATAGTTTCAAGGAAATTTCAAACAGAGAAAATCACATAAATCTGTCTCCCACACTATCACTCCCTTCACTTTTTCTTGTTTCCCACTACTCCATCAATTGTGTGAACAACGAAAAAGCTTTTGAATTAATTAAGAAAATCATTGCCTGAATCTTTCCACAGTTTTGATAAGTATCCTTATTAAATGGAGTAGAAAGGAGATATATAAAAAGAAATTGGAGAGGAAAAGCTATAAATACAACAAGAAAGAAATTAATAGAAAAACAAAAGATAGAAGACACATAGTGTTTTGTTCTGAAATGAGATGCAATTAATCTTTGCTTATTTGTTGGGAAGTTGCTAAAATTTGCGTCCTTGGGGAGTCATATTGAGGCCGTGGATGATCTCAATTTTTTAAAGTGCTTTTAAAATATGATTATGTAAAAATAAATAAAAACTTATCCTCGTAGTCCTTTTTTTCCTTGTATATTATCATTTATTTAATATGATTATGAAACTTTTATTCTCTAATTACTATAGAGCGCATAGTCAACTCTATTTCACATTAATAACATATATTACCAACGCTTATTAAAAAAAACTTTTCATATATTTAAGTTCTTGAAAATTACAAAAAAATTGGAAATATTACAACCTAATTTTTCTCTTTTTGCAACGGAAACTACAATAATAATACACACAAAAAAACATTGAGAGTCGAAACACTCACAGTTCTTCTTTACGTGCATTTTCACCCGCATTATCAATTGCTTTCTTGATAATCGTGATCTTCACAATCAAACACAAATGCAATAAACAAAAAGGTAAACTAACAAAAATAAATCAACAACAATGTCACACATATCATGCAATATTCATTCCATAGTACAAATTAGTATTTACCACAAAGCAAAGTGTAAATACTAGTTCAAAGAGCCACCCGTTTAAAGACATTTGTCTTATGAATTGGTCACTCTAATAACCTAACATATAAAGCCCAATACTAGTCCAAAGAAGAACCGGTTCAAAGAAACTTTCCAAGATATTCACTCTAAGGCCCTTACAAACAAGCCTCAATTCATAGTGTTCTTAATTTAAAGACACTTATCCTCTCACCTCTACACTTAAGAACTAAGTATCAAACAACAATCAATAAAGTTCTTTGTCAAAAGACATTCGTCCTCTAACTTTGACACTCTAACGATCCCCACAAGCAAGCTCAATTTATAGAGTTCTTAGTCCATTTACATTCTCACTAACCTTTACACTCAAGAACCAATTATCAAACACCAATTAATAAAGTTCTCTATCCTGAGACATTTGTCCTCTGACTTTGACATTCCAACACCATCCACAAATAAGCATGCTCAAGCACATTTCATGGATTTCTTTGCCTAGAGACATTTATCATCTAGCTTCGACATTTTAAAAACCCTCCACTTCACTAAGCTACTCAGTACTTAGGATCCACCTTTAACCGAGTTAATAGACCAAAACACAGTTTTGCAGAGCCGCAGGTGACTTTTTGGCAGAGTATTAGGCGTTGGTTGTATTTTGAACCGAGGTAATATGCGCTATATGCTTCGGTTCTCACTGAACCGAGACATATAAGTTCGTCAAAACTACAAAATTGCCACCGCTTACTAATAGGCTTTGGTTTTCCTTAGACCGAAGTCTATTGAGCGAGTTAAAAAACATATTTTTTACTAGTGCTCATGTCTTAATTGATTTTCTCAAGGTTGCAACTTCACAATTTCACAAATCACATACAATCAAGGGTTAAATAGTAGACCAAAACTTGATAGTAATATTTACTTAGGACAACAACCTTTATCATCTTAACAATATTAACCCTAAATTCCCATGTCGAAACCTAGTTAAACTTTCTACACCTCTACATGACAAAACCCACCACAAACATACATCAGTACTCATCTTATGACAATATCAGAACTTGTCATTGCTTTACACCCACACATGTAAGAAAGTAACATGACATCCAAAAATGTTAGTATGAAAACTGAAATCGCGACGAGATGGAGAATTGAAAAAATAAATTAGCTTCAAAGTAGAGTTTGGAGTTGTCACCATAGCCTATTTTGGAAAACTTTGAAAAAACTGAAACAATAAGACCTAGTCTTGGAAAACTGGATTTTAGGTCAAAGAGTCAATTACATGTATGGAGGTGTTAATACCCTACAGTGTCCACCTAATGGTGGTACCTTTAATAAAATATGCAAAATGATGTGACTTTTAGTAAATGTTTAATTTTCCCAAAATATAAGAATAAAAAACTATGGAAAACAAATAAACTTATGTTTTTCTTTTTTAATTTTCGGATTTGACAAGGATTGATCTTGTTCCTATATATTCTCATTCAAATGAAAAGTTAGGGCCATGTAGTTCTAATTTTGGAAAAACTGTTTGGAATTAATTTTTTATTATTTTGGATATTTGAGAAGTGAACCTAACAAGGATTTGTAAGACACAGGAAAACTAAGATATTTAAAAAGGTGGTTTAAACGTTAATTATGATTAAAATAAGAAAGAATATGGTAAATAATAGTGAAGTGTGCAGTTGATTAAAGTTATTGTCATGGGTTAGTGGTCATGTGATAAATTTTTGCTCTCTGCATAATATATGTTTATTATTTTTATTATTCATTTTATGTGCAAGTGCGGTGTATATTAATAATTATAATAATTATTGTGCTTGTGTTTGATAAAATTTAATTAACGTTTGAGAGAGTGAAATTAACGTTTTAATTAAAGTAGTAGTTAATTATATATCTTAGGTAAGGTGTTATATATATATATATATATATATATATATATATATATATATATATATATATATATATATATAAATAATATTTTTTGGGCTTGTTTTGTTAATTCATGATATATTAATATATATTTCTTTCTATTTATTTAAGAATGTGGAATTAAAGTTTTAAAATGGATTGGGTTGATTATAGTAATCTTATATATATTATTTATAATATAATTTCGCACTTAGTAGTTATAATATATAAATAAATGATTGAATTTAGTGGTATTGTAGTTTTTAAAGATTATTGCATGGAAATAAACTTTTATAAATTTTGATATTAAATAAGATTTATATAGGTACTTAGTTTTTATAAAACAAAAAAGAAGATATATATGATTAGAATAATTATGAGATTATCTCATTATAATTATTTTAATAATATATATTTATGACATGCATTATTATTAGTGTTAGTATATATGTTGTGATTAGTAATATACAAATTTAATGTAATTCTAAGAATGAGAATAGAATGAACATTTTAATTGATTAGGGTGTCATCTTAATTGATTAAAAGAAGTGGGAAACCTATTCAAATGTGAAAAACCCTTACTAGAGTTGTTTTAACCAATTATGTTTTTAATGTAATCGATTATATCAGTAACAAACCCCTGTTTCTAGCAAAATAGAGAGAAGCACCTAATCGATTTCGTTCTTTATGTAATCGATTAAAACTCACAAATTCTGTCATTTTGAATATTTTCACTCATTTTATTTGTATCTAGCATATATCACACATCATACCAAACATCATGTTTATGTAGAATGGAAAATATGCATGTTTTACCAATATTAAGACTTGTTACCAATATTGATGTCCCTCAAGGTGTTATGAACACTTTAAATTGTGAGATATGCTTCAACTTTGTGCTTTACCTTGAGCATAGACATTTTCAATTCCTCTCAATTTCCTACAAAATAATTCAAAGGTTTCGATGTAGGTACCCATTTGAATTTGGGTCCTTTAATGTTAGGTTGTTTTGGTGATTTCTTAGGAATCCATTTAAACTTGCCCTTAGGTACACCAACATTTTTATAGTAACAAAACTATGATGCATGACTAATGTGATTGCAGTAAAAACATGCTATGGATGAAGGTTTACTAATGTCAACAAACCTTCTAGCCTTCATTTTATTGCTTTGACTAGTGTAGCCTATTCTTTGCTTATTTAACACACTTCTTTGTTATTTAAGTAGAGCTTCAAGGTTTGAACTACCAAAAGTAAACTTAGATAAGGTGTTCATGAGGTATTCAATTTTTTCGAACTGTCTTGGACAATTTTCACATTCTTGAGTACTCACTTTGCTCTCTTCTATGTTTTGTTTAGGAGCATTTTTCAAAACTTCCAGTTCAGTTTTCAAACCTCCATTCTCTTTGTTTAGATTCTCTATTATACTTTCTAGACACCTATTTTCACTTTTGAGCCTATTATTTTGCATATTACAATTTCTAGCTTCTCTATATAATTCTTTAAAAGCATCAAGCAATTTCAAAACTGCTTACACTACTTTCTAAGTATATTGAGCTAGCCATCAAGCATATATTTGTCTCCTCTTCATAACTTTCATTAGATTCACTTGATGAGCATAAGGCACTATCTTCCCAAGCTATGTAGGCCTTTTTCTATTTCTGGTTTGTGCTATCTGGATTGTTCTTCTCTTCTAGCTTTTGCTTCATTTTAATTACTAGACATTCTGGCTTAATGGGTCCAACCTTGCCACATTCAAAGCAAGTTGGTGCAGCAACAAGTTTTTCTTTTCTTCTAATTAACCTTGTACTTCCTGCAAAATCAAAGTTAGTTTTATTTTTGAATTTCAAAATTTTGGAGAATTTCTTTACCATAAAGCTCATGGCTTCGGTATCAAATTTCTCAGTAGCTTGATCTTCTTCAAAATTATGCTTTCTTAGCTGGTTTTAGTTTATGTTCTTGCAGTAGTTTTGAGAGAAATTGTGTGTCTTTGCTCTCCTTCTTCCTTTTAGCCTTCCTAACTCAAGTTCATTTTCCCTTAGCTTTCCAAACAATATAGTCATATTCATAGTGGTAAGATCTATTGATTTTGAGATGGTTTAACCTTATGTTTCCATTTTTGATACAAACTCTTTAAGATCTTAATGTTCAGCTCTTCCTTATCAAAAGTCTTTCCAAGAGTAAGAAGGTGATTTACTATGTGAGTAAATTTTTTCTGCACATTATATATACTTTCATCATTCTTCATCATAAACATCTCATTCTCTTGAATCAAAGAGTTCTTCCCATATCTTTTTACTTCATCTGTCCCCTCATGTGTGACCTATAACACATCCCACATTTCTTTGGTTGTTTTACAAACTCAAACTCTGTAGAATTCATCAATTGTTAGTGTAGAGGAGATAATGTTCTTGGCCCTTACATTATAGTGAGCTCTCTTACTTTCTTTTATTGTTCACTTGGAAAATTCTTTGTGTTTGGTTTTTCCAATTTCTATCTTGGTTGGTTCATAGGGACCATTTAACACAACATCTCACACACCTTTGTCTAATTTTCCAAAAGGGATAATTCTCTCCAACAAATAGAGGTGGCATATTTATGGATGCACCTTCTCCAAAGGTTTGAGATATATTGGCCATATTGGATCGTTTTAATCGATTAAAATTCAATTGTCATCTCTGGTACCAATTGTTAGAAATAAGAGCCCTTATATCTCAATCCAAGAGGGGGTGGTGCATTGAATTTAAACCTTTTTCGAAAATCTTTTTCAAATTTTTAAAGAGTTTTTGAGTCTTTAATGAATTCTTGATTTCTTGATCACCAATTAAGCTTGAAATTCTCCAAGAACACTTCTTGAGAAAACCTGTACTAAAAACACAAAGAGAATGTTAGTATTTTCCAATTAAAACATTAAAGAATCAGGTCTTAGTTCTAGTTTATATAGAAAAGAAAAATTTTGTCGTAGTTTAATCAATTATGTTAATAGTGTAATCTATTAAGTTTTTCTTTCTGTTTTAATCGATTAAGGCACTTATGTAATTGACTAATTAGACATTTATGCTTATAACTGCCTTTTTTCAACTAACCTAACAAATTATGTTAATTGTATAATGGATTAGTTATTTCTTTCTATTTTTATCGATTATGAAACTTATATAATCGATTATTTAGCAACTTAGCCTTGTTAGTCATCCATTTACCTTTCTTAACAGATTATGTTATCTGTATAACAAATTATGTCTTTATCTCTATTTTAATCGATTAAGAAACTTATATAATCGATTATAACAAAGTGTTTTGCCCGTATTTAGCTATCTAAGTGTTATGGCTTAATCTAATCGATTATATCACTTATGTAATCAATTATTATTACAAGAAACTATGTTTTCAATCTGTTTTAGGCTTATTTCGCTAATCATGTTAGCACTAACATGTTAATGATTTAAACATTTATTATGCCATTTTGTTGTGCAAGAATGATTAAAACCATTTCTAATCGTTTAAGTCTATTCATCATCAAAAAACCAATATATGTAGAGATTAGGCTCCCCCTATCAACAAAAAGAAATAGTTGAATTAACTTAGAGGGTGACAATATAGAAGCTAAACAAGCTAAAGAATTAACTCAAACTACCTGCATAAATTGTGATCAACACACAAAATATAAGTGTTAGTACTTTGAGAACGAGTAAGAAAATACAAGGCACCGAGGGAGCCCAAGAGGATGAAGATACAAAAAACGAAGATGCAACTTTTGATAAAGACGGAGGATCAAGTGAACCATCACAAGCTACACCTGTGACAAATGCCAATTACTCCAAGATAGTATCCTCTAACTCTTTTTCTAAAAATTGTTCTTCATCTTATTCTCCTGCTCTTCGATATCCAAATCGGTTGAAGGAGAGAAATAAGAAAATGGAGGAATTAGACCAAAATATATTGAATAATTTCAAAAAGGTGGAGACCAACATTCCCTTACTAGATGTTGTTAAAGAAATCCCAAAATATGCCAAGTTTTTTAAAGAACTTTGCACAAATAGAAGGTGTCTTAGGAATAATGAGGTTGTGAATTTGGGGAGAAATGTGTCAAGCTTTGTTAAGAAACATATTGGAATACGACAAAAATGCAAGGATCCAGCTATGTTTTTCGTTTGTTGTGTTATTAAAAATTCAAAGTTTGACAATGTCATGATATCTTTAGGAGCTCTTATAAATGCAATGCATTTATCAGTGTTTACTTCTCTATCTCTAGGACCTCTTAAGACTATTAGTGTGGTAATTCAATTAGCCAACTGTAGCATAGTTAACCTTGAGAATTTCTACATATTAGATATGAGGGATGATGAAGGAATCAGTTCAACAACTATTATCTTGGGAAGACCTTTCCTGATGTAGCACGAACCAAGATAGATGTGCATGCAGAATCATTGACCATAGAGAAAATTAATTTTTTTACATGAATAAACACGTCCTCAAGCACACCTACAGGGTTAACTGTGCTACGGTTGATCAGTTGAATGACCACACCAGTAGTCTTAAGAGGTCCCAAAGATAGAGAAGTAAACATTGATAAAGGCCTTACATTTACAGAAGCTCCTAAATCTAGCATGGAATTATCAAACTTTGACCTTCCAATAACACAAAAAACAAAAAACATACCAGGATCCCTAAATTTTTGTGGTATTTCAATATGTTTGTAAACAAAGCTTAACACATTTCTCCCCAAATTTACAACCTCCTTATCCCTAATACGTCTTCTGTTTATGCAAAGTTCTTTAAAAAACTTGACATATTTTAGGATTTTTTCACAAGCATCTAGTAAGAAAATTTTGATCTCCACCTTTTTGAAAGTATTCAATATTTCTTGGTTTAATTCCTCCATTTTCTTATGTCTCGTCTTTAACCAATTTGGATATAGAAGAGGAGAATACGATGAAGACAAATTTTTAGAAGAAGTGTTAAAGGATTCTAACCTAGAGTCATTGGCAGCTGTCTTAGGTGTACCTTGTGATGGTTCACTTGATCCTCCATTTTTATCACATTGTGCATCTTCGTTCTTTGTATCTTAATCCTCTTGGCTTCATCAAGGCCTTGTATTTGCTTATCCATTCTCAAAGTAATAGCACTTATATTTTGTGGGTTGAGCACAGTTTGTGCAGGCAATTGATTTGATTCTTTAGCTTGTTTAGCTTTTATATTGTCCATCCTCTAAGTTAATTTGGCAATTGCTTTCTTAATTTCCACATTTTTCTCAAACTTTTTTTTTTCATGAAATCTTGTAGTGTTGAATCTGGTTAAGATTGTTGCCTTAACTGAGGTGGAACATAAAGTTGTTTGTGTTGTTGATACCTATTGGAGGATAAGTCATGATTATTTTGATATGGTCTATTTCCTCCAAACATGTTTGCAGCAAAATCTTGAAATGGATCCTCCATAGTAGTTTCCACCAAGCTAGGACATTCATCAATATAATGGGCGGTTGAAGTGCAAATTCCACATATGCTGGGAACTTATGGAGTTGAAGTTTTAAACAAGCTTGCAATATCATCGGTTCGCTATTTAGGTTATTCAATCTTTCATCTATATTTTTTCCATCTACTGAAAAACTTTTCATCTCGTGAATTCCCTTTAACAAGGTCATTGAATTTGCTCTTGTTTCAAATTGTTGATTGTTTGTTGCCTTTCGTTCTATTAACTTTCTATCATCTTTCTAGAAATTTTTCTAGGAAACATCCTCCACTTGCAACATTTGCCCATGACCTATCTAATGGATTCTAGCCTTTATAAAAATATAGAATTAGGCTATGTTCTTTTATTTGAAGTAGAGGGTAGGAAACAAAGTTTTTTTAATCTATCTCAATACTCATTAAAAGTTTCTTGATCTTTTTGCTTTATATCATGTATCTCTCTATGGATGGAAGATACTCGGATTGTAAGAAAATAATTTTCAAGAAAAAGTTTTTTATAGTTTTCCACTTGGTAATCCTTGTAGAGAGATAATACCACCAATCACTAGTGCAATCAAGGGAAATGGCACCGGTTATTTTCGCTTATAGGCACCGGTTTTACAACCGAGACATATACACGCGAGGTAAAAAGGGATAAGCTTAATGCCTCGGTTCTGAACCGAGTCAAAAAGGGATCGGTTTTCGCCTCGGTTCCTTGTGAACCGAGGTAGTATCTAAGAATGAAATGCCTCGGTTGGGACATTAACCGAGGCAGTAGAGTATTTTTTATTTTATTTTTTTAACCGATCAGTTTCTCCAGCTTTTTCGCCTCTCGCGAGACCGATCGGTTGTGACTTGCGTCCTTCTTTACTATGCCACCTTTACCAGACCACCACCCAACAACCGTGCGACCTTTACCGGACCACCATAGGCCACCACGCGAGGTCTTCTTCTCGAACTGGCGCAATCATCAACAACCCCCACAGACCAAAACAGCTCGAACGGATCCCCAAAAAGAAATTCCCCAAACTCAAAACCCTAGAGAGCGGCAGTGGTGCACCTGCCAGTGGCGACAGCGGCAGTGGTGCAGCCTAGAGAGCAATGTAGGTAGCCTAAAAAGAAATGGAGGTGGATGCTTCGTTCACGAAATGCAGGCAGCGAGATGGAAGCACCGGCGAAGGCAACAACAACGACATCAATGACGCGACGACCGACTTTAACGTAGCAACCAAGGTCACAAGAACCGCGAGATATGAGCGAGTTCTCGCGAGGGAGGAGCGAAGGAAGCGGTCCAACAACGGCCACGGAGGCGGGGCAAGAACGACGAAGGAGGCGCGAGCAATGGGCAGTGTTGGAGAATAGTGTTTGCTAAGAGGAAGAAGAAAGATCGAGTGAAGAAAACTGTTCGCGAAAGTGGAGGTGTAGTGCCAGAAATGCTCTACTACCTTGGCCATTCGATCAACCGATGCGTAATAGTTTCAGTGAATGGCATTTTTAAAAATAATTTAAACCTATATGCCTCGGTTAGGCGCCCAACCGAGGTCGTTCAGTCAACTACTGTCTCGGTTCTACAAACAAGCGAGGTCGTTCGGTCTGTTCAGTCTGTACGTTATTGCAAAGAGGTCGTTCGGTCTCTTCAGTCACAGTGGCAATAGAGGAATTTGCAGGGCTGACAGGACTAAATGCCTCGGTTAGGCGCCCAATTGAGGCCTTTCGGTCAACTACTGTCTCGGTTCTTCAAACAAGCGAGGTTGTTCAGTCTGTTCAGTCTGTACGTTAGTGGCAGAGAGGCCGTTCGGTCTCTTCAGTTAGAGTGGCAGCACAGGGATTTGCAAGGATGACAGGACTAAATGCCTCAATTAGGCGCCCAACCGAGGCCGCTCGGTCAACTACTATCTCTATTCTGCAAACAAGCGAGGTCGTTTGTATGTTCAGTCTGTACGTTAGTGGCGAAGAGGTCGTTCGGTCTCTTTAGTCACAGTTGCAGTAGAGGGATTTGCAGGGATGACAAGACTAAATTCCTCGGTTAGGCGCCCAACCGAGGTCGTTCGGTCAACTACTGCCTCGGTTCTGCAAACAAACGAGGTCGTTCGGTCTGTTCAGTCTGTACGTTAGTGGCAGGGATGACAGGACTAAATGCCTCGGTTCTGTAAACAAGACAGGTCGTTCGGTCTGTATAGTCTGTACAGGACTAAATGCTTCGGTTAGGCACTCAACCGAAGCCGTTCGGTCAACTATTGCTTCGGTTCTACAAAAAAGCCGAGGCTGTTCGGTCTCTTAGACAGGACTAAATGCCTCGGTTAGGCGTTCACCAAGACCGTTCGGTAAACTACTGCTTCGGTCACTCAAAAAACCGAGGCCGTTCGGTCTTTAGGTATCGCTTCGTTGATAACCGAGGCCGTTCGGTCTATAGGCTTCGGTTTTTCTGAAACCGAAACGTCATGTGTGATTTATGTGGATTCTCAAGTATTTATGTGGATTCTCAAATATTTATGTGGATTCTCCCTTGGCAACCCATTGAATATTTGTAGGGTATTTAATAGGTCAATTTTTAGCTCACACTCCTCATTAGTATACTCAATGTTACTACGAATAATTGTATTGTAGGAGGTGGCTGACTATCTAATGGTTCTTTAAGCCATTATGTTTGGGTTAGGATCAGGTGTAGGATCAAAAGAAATATTTATGCCTGGAGAAGATGAAGGTGGTGTGACTTCAATTGTTGAAGATGTTCCCTCAGTACAACACTAAAATTGCAAAAAACTTTTTTTGTGCAGTCTAGCTGAAATTATTCCTTTGTTCCTGACTATTTTTTTTTGTTCTTGCTTTAGAGAAAAATTTCAAATAAGAAATAAGTAAGATTTTGTTTGGGTCTACTCCTAGAAAGAGAGGTGCGTGACAATGGAAAACTTAACTACCAAGTTTTCCTAGTTAGAGTATTTTCAAACTAATCTCAAATATTTCTTAAGAGATATTCTTAATTAAAAAAAACAAAGACTAGCAATTTAAAAATAAATAAAGATTACAAAACCTCAAACTAAATTAAATGCATATGCTTTAGGAGAAAATAGAAAAATAAATAAAATTGAAAATAAGAATCAAAATATTAACCGTATTCCCCGACAACGACAAAAAATTTGAAAACGATGTCGTTGATGTGATCAAATTAATGCTACTAAACTATAGCAATTTCAATTTTGTTAAGATAGTAGCTAACAAAATAAAAAGGATAAATCCAACCCTAAGTCGTCTTCCAACGAAGACATAATTGATTTTTAACAAATTAGTTTTTGTAAAAATTATACGAAAGGGTTAGGAAAACAAAAATAATAAAGATAAAGATCAACAAAAGATTAAAGAGAAAAATAACAAAATATAGAAAGAAATAAATTTATAAAAGATTTAAAAAGATAAAAACCATTGCTAAAGAAAATAAGATGATTTCACTCTCTTTTCAAGATAGGATTCATGGTTATATAAAGATTATTATTAAAGTAATTAATGTCTTAGATTTTCAAATTAATCAATGTAAATTCTCACTATCAGTCAAAGTACATTTTTAATTAAAAGCAATAACTTTTTAGATTAATCATAGATAATTTAAATAAAGTACATTCTCAATTAAATATTACTATGCCTAATCATATTTATTCTTTTACATCTTATATCAAGTAAAAAGCTAATTAACCAAAGTGAATTCTTTATTAATTCTTGAGAAAGTCTTCACCTTTAACCAAAGTAAATTCTCAATTAAAATTAAAACCTCATAGACTCATATGATTGATATGTTATGTATATTTAACATCATGCTAACTTGCTATAAAGTAAAAATCATTACATTTACTTGATTAAGAAAAAAAAAAGACAGATAAAATAAATCAAAACAAAAATCAAAAGAAAAAAAACAAAGTTATTCATCTAACCTTATAATCCAGTTAAGAAATTATAGCAGAATCAACCCTAAAGGCTTAGTACTTCATGAAAGGTTGAACTAGAAGAAAAAAGGTTGGAGAACATGAGAGAAGAGGGAGAGGACGAAATTTGAACCCACCAAAAAGTTCCTAAGCTCCCCTAATGTGTTTTCCTCATTCCCTTTATATAGGCATTAAACTAGGCTTTATTTTGGGTTTTTCTCATATTATAATCTCCTTTCTGATAATGTAATCTCCTCCAATTATCTTATAAATAATTCAATATCTTAAATATATATTTCATTGTTGGGGAGATATAAAAATATTTGAGAAGATCTTTTCTAGATTCAAAAAGATTTGAAAAATATTATCTTTTGATATCTACTCATACAGTTAAATAAGGTTATTATTTAAAAATATAAAATAAAATATCACTAGTGCAAAATGGGATTAAGAACGCGGGTTATACATATCAGTTTCTAAAAAACAAAGCATATGTAAAGGCGGTGACATTTTTTCAATTTCAACAAACTTATACGCCTCGGTTATAGGGGAACCGAAGCATAAAAGCCAAATTACCTCGGTTAAAAGATAAATTGAGGTGTAATGTTCAACCACTTTTCGACAATTTTTTCAAATTATCCTACTGCCTCGGTTCTCTGACCAACTAAGGAAAAAAGGTTCGGTCCGAAAGGGGTAATTTACCCTAATCAGATTTCATTTTGAAAACAATTGTCCGAAAGGGGTATCCTTCATTTTTTTTCTCTTCATCATAAGAAATCCAGAAGCTTGAGGCTTTTCTTCACTGCGGCACACCACAAGATCCGCTTCGTACATCATGCGCGCAGGCCAGGTACCCTGCTCTATGCGTGCAAACCCTCTCCAACCTTTCCAACACTACCGCCAAGCCCCTCGACCTAGCCCAGGCCGCCGTTAGAGCTAGTATGGCTCGTACGCCTGGTCTCTTCGCCTACCTTAGGGCCCTAAAGGCTGCATCGCAGGGTTTCGGACTGAGGCAACGAGTTGCGGTGAGTAACTGCATGCAGCAAATATTTGACTCGGTGAGAGAGTTGAGCAAGACGCTAAACAAGTTGTGGCACCTCCGCGACGAAACATTCCAGTGGGAGATGAGCAACGTCCAGATCTAGACCAACGTCGCCCTCACCAACAGCGATACTTGCATATCTGGATTTAACGCTGTCGCCACCGCTACCGGGAATATCAAGTTGGAGCTCAAGCAAAGAGTCACCGACGTTTCCATGTTAAGCAACAACGCGCTTTACTTCATGAGCCACCTCGCTAACAACATCACGGGGAAGCCTCGCGCCAATTCCGGGAACTGATCGTGTCCATTCATCATGGTTCTTAGGTGTGAATATTTGAAGTGTGTTTGGAAAGATGATAGAAGATAGAAACCACGTTTAAGCGTTTTTTTTTCAAACACGCAAGCATCGGTAAGTGGTAAGGATCTTTTTGTAGTATAAGCTGCAGTATTGGTTTTTTTCTAAGTGACGAACGTGTGAATTATACAGTTACTAATATAACATGGCTTGTTATTAGTGATTTTGGGTTCTTAATGTATAAACACTGTCATATTCATATTTTACAGAAGGACTTTGTAATGAGGTAATGGAAACGCAACATATTATAATTTATGTGATTAATTAGGTCTTAAAACCCCTTTATTGTAGTCTCTATTGCAGAAAGGTTGAGGAAAAAAAAAGCCCTTATACTACCTCGGTTGAACTACAAACCAAGGCATAAGACCCCTCTACTGCAAAAAAGAAACACCCTTTATTGTCGCGGTTGTATTCGAACAGAGGCAAAAGCATACACCTTTTGGCCTCGGTTCAGAACCGAGGCAAAAAGGGGTAGATTTTTTATCTCGCCAGTATATAACCGCTGTCGTTTCCCTTGACTACACTAGTGTATCTTATGATATATTTTTCCTAAATTGTCTTTTATCATAAACATTTATCAATTATCAAAGTCCTTTTTGTAAAAATAAATAGAGAAAACTATAAGATCCAATTTTTGTTGCCTATTCCTTTTTCTTGGCTCAGCCAAATTTCTTGATTGACTTCATTGTGATCTTTATTATTTGTTATTCTCTGAACTATCTTTAAGGTGTCATGAAAATTTAGCTAATTTATTTTCATACTTCAAGAGTTCAACTTAGGTGCAACTACACTAACATACTTCAAAATATCCAAAGAATATTTATGTAACTAAATACTTATTTTTTACATACTTTTGTATCTCGTGCTAAATAAACGCAATTATAACAAATCCTAATTAAAATATAAAAACTAATTAAGAATCTAATATTAAAAAGTAAACGAGGACAAAAATATGAACTCAATTATAACAAATCTAATTAAAATATTATATTAAAATACAAATATCAATTAAGAATCTAATATTAAAAAGTTAAATGACGAGAAAAATATGCTATTTGACTTCCTTCGTGCAGTTTCCTTTCATGGACATTCATCTTCCTAAGGCACATTCAACTCTTCCTTTCATTATAATTTTTTCTATTTTTCTGTTTATATTTATTAAATATGAATGTCATGTATAACTGTTTTTAATTTATAGTAAGTAACGTTGGCCAAACAATAAATTAAATAAATTTTAATATATGTTAGAAGAGGTTAAGACGAATTTATTGGATTGAAACGAGATACATTAATATATAATTTTAGAATATATATCAATGACAAAAATGACTGACTTTTTGTTTAGTTTTATTGTGTCTGGATTCCTAATATCCCAATTCTTAAAATCACGAGTACAACTTTTACAAATTCAATGTTTGACTAGGAAAATCACAAATTACAAACACTTTATCTTGCATTGAACTACACTTACAATACATCAATTTCAAACTAAATATTTAAATTTAAAAGCATTATCAAGAGGAAAATCAAACAAATGTCAAACAATATTACATAGTAAATCAAGCAATTGGGTATGAAGCATCCATGGCAATGCCGCAAAGGCCTTCTTTAGCATCTATGCCTCGTTCCATTCTTATGTATCCTTGTTCACCCCATTCTGTGCCCCATGAATTCTTTACTATCCAAAACTCAGTACCATTATCGGTGATACCATAGCCAACTGCAGTAACACCATGGTCTAGTTCAGTTCCACATTCTCCAGTGAAAACCCCAGTTTTGTAAAATTGGAAAGCAGATCCTCCAGCATCAATGCTAACTGACACTGGTTGGTTTGCAACAGCTTTCTGCAGTGCGTCCTCACTATTTGCAGGTACCGTTTCATACCCTTTTATTTGAGCTTCAGGAGAAGCCTCTTTCGTTGTGTCACAAGTTCCATTAACTCCAGTGTAGGGGTAGTTAGCCTCACTGGTGATTCCACCATTTTTTATAATGAATTCGAAACCATCTTCCATGAGACCTCCATCACATCCTTGATCCACACTGTCACAATCCACTAACTCTTGCTCTGAGAGAGACACTAACTTACCTGTAGTTATCTGGTAGATACCTTCTGTTGCAGCAACCGTTGAAAATGCCCAGCAGCTACCTGGTTTTGAAACAAAATTTTGCTTAATGTCATGCAATTGTTAAAAGGTTATGTAACAAATTATAAGGGTCACTTATATTGTAGGGTTTGGTTTGTGCTATACCACATTGGCCTTGGTCCTTGATTTGAGTAACAGCTCCATTTTGCCTCCAATCCACTGCAGTAGGAATAGGAGTAACGTTTTCATACTTGAACGATGTTTGTGCTGTTTCTTTCAACTTATGAGATCCCTTGTATCCAGTGTGGGAAGCAATGAATTCTTCGTTGGTTTGGTCAGCTAGGTGATTGATGCCAAGCTTGTAAGGTTTGTTGCCAGCAGCATTGAAGGATTCAATGAATTGAACATTGTCCTTGAATATGAGGAAACGTTTTTGCTTCTCTGCAGCATTCTTATATGTTTTACCATATTTTTTCATCCACTGCTCATGTCTTTGGGCCATGGATCCCTCATTGATGTTGCGGGACATTACTTGGGAAGTGAAAATTGAGAGAAGGAGAAGTAGAGCCAAAACGTGCTGGTTTTTCCCCATGGAAGTCATGTTTTTGTAACAAGATTGATCGTATGTAGAAGTTGTGTTTGAAAAACTGATATGCTCTGAAGGTAATGTTTCAAATGGTATATATACAAGTGCTGTCTCTTAAAGAAAAATGTTTATATCAGAATCTGAATGAAGTTGTTTTCTAATGGATGAACCTTATCATGTATGTCACCTTCTTGTAGCATTTAGATCTCTTCTGCGTTAGAAAACAAAAGAGCGCAAACACAGCATCGGATTTTTGTTCCAATATATATTAGAGATAACAAAATTGATGTTTGAGCATCTATTTAGAAAACTTTTATTAATAACAAAACAGAAAAAAATCAGAAAAAGGAATATATTAAATTTTTAAATATGATTTAGTACGTACGTATTGAATAGAGCGAGATATCTTGCCTCAACATGAGAAATCAAATAAGTTAGTAAATTTTGTATTTTAGTGCAGATGCCACATTTTGTACTATTTGACTACAAGAATTGTGTTGTATTTGATGAATAAAAAACCTTTATGAACTTAGCATATTAGATACCACTTGATGAACTCTTGGGCTGCTGCCAGTTGCTTCAATGTATAGTATTAACTGATAATATGTACCTAAAAAATCTACATTCTGAATTAGTTTTATTTTTATAATTGGAATAAAAGGTAATTCTCTAATATTTTGGGAGTTCTCATGACCTGGAAAACAAAAATTTCCAATCCCCAGTCAAATAATTTAAATTTAAAAAATTGATTTCAAAACGTAAATAAATACTAGACATTATTGTATGAACTATGAAGTAATTTAAATTATCTAATAATTCTAAGTAAAAGAGAGATAAAAAGTACTAGATGTTTGTCAGTGCCTAACTTCTAAACATTTGATTCTTCGTCTGCATTTTTATATCTTTAATTATTCCAATAATGATATTTTTTTTCTACTTAAAAATGAATTATGAATATTACGTAAAAGGATTTATAACACGTTAAAGTAATAAAATTATCTTATCTTGTTCCCATAATTTCTAATGTTGTCAACACCGAATTACATCCAATGTATCACATTCATAGTTATCCAATTGTTCACTACTCTAAAATAAAGTACTCTATAAATATTTGTTTAAAATAATTATTGAAAAAGGTTGTAGTAACCCTTGTTTCCTTTTTGTTTGATATTTGTGTTGTGGACAAATGAGGCATCAGTATAGAAACCTGGCCAATAGAATGTTCCAAAATAGCTGCCATAAAAAAGCGAGGTCAAACGTGTGACACAAGAAAGCCTCGGTCTAACCAACTATAACACACTAATTAATTATATACTGTAGACTGGTTAAGCCCACTCTAATGCCTCGATAACAATTTTTAAAATAAAAAATGAGCTTTTAATGTTTGTTAAATAATATATGATCATAAAGTGAAAATTTAATTAAAAAACAATATTTAAAACATAGTCATCGTTTTTTATTAAAAAAAATTAGAGTGGACCAGATCCATTCTACAATGACAATGGGTTAAACCCACGCTAATTAATTAATTTTTAATTAAAACTAAAAATTTGCTTCCATGTAAATGATGTTAAGGAATAATTAATTTAAAAATGATTTAAATACTAATTAGTTTCCTATTTTGGTCTAGTTTATTTAATTTGGTCGTTATTTTGTTATAGTATTTAATCAAGTCTTCTTTTTTGTTAATTTTATTTAATTTAATTTTTTTCTCTAACATCATGTAATGAGTATAGCTGCAAAGGAAATCAGAAAAGGAAACAGGGACCAAAACACGTGACAAATGCAAGGGAATAAGGCGTAGTACTCAACCCAAGTTGGTTGATTTCGTGTGGTCTCATTGTGATCACTACGAATTTCCTGGATGACATCGGCAACGTCATCAACTGGATCTTCAATGGGTCTAGATGCAAAGATGTTGTCTCAAGTATATCAAGAGAATCGTCATCATCATGTCCATACATGTTTTTTCCTTCTAAAACCACTGACCATTTTTTATTCGCTGGATCATTTACGTAAAATATTTGTCTTGCTTGACTAGCCATGATAAATGGTTCATCAGTGTGATTCATCTTGTTCAAGTCTACCAATGTGAAACCAAAGTCATCTGTCATGACACCAGAATTTATATCAACCCATTTACACTTGAAAACTGGGACTCTAAAAGTGAGCTAATCAACTTCCCATATTTCTTGTATTATTCCAAAATAACTCATGGATGTTGTGATTGGATTTTTGTCTTTAGAACTAGCAAAGTGGACAGTCTCAGCTTGTAGTGTGACGCCACTATTTTGAACTCTACTTTTGTCATCTTCTACCTTTGTCTGAAAAGAAATATTGTTTATATAGTACCCACCATATGTAATGACATCTGCGTTCGGTCCACGAGATAACCTCAATAAACTTTCAGAAACATGTGGAGTCACATAAATCTTTTTCTTAAACCATTGTAAGAAGGTTTTCACATGTTCACTAAGATGCCATTTTTCACTCATTCTTGGGTTTGCTGCCTTTATTTCATTAACGTGGTCAGAAATGTAAGGAATCACATCAACAGTGTTGTTTAAGATGTACAAATGAGCTTGGTCAACTTCTTTTCTACTAACACTTTGAATTCTCACACTTCGAACACCTTTACCTTCAGATTTTCCTTCATGTCTGCTCTTGGGAAGACCCACTGGTTCACAAGATGGCATATAACTTAAACAAAATTCAACGACTTCCTCTGCAATGTATCGCTCTATGATTGAAGCTTCTGGTCTATACTGATTCTTGACATATCCCTTTAAGATCTTCATGTATCTTTCAACTAGGTACATCCACCTTAAGAAGACCGGCCCACATATTCGAATTTCTCTGACTAGATGAACAATCAAATGTACCATGATATCAAAAAAAGAAGGTGGAAAATACATCTCCAATTGACATAGTAGTCTTATTCCTTCATTTTCCAATTCATCTAAACCTCGAGGGTCAACAACTTTCTTGCAAATGACATTAAAGAACAAACTCAGCTGTGTCAGAATACCCCTAACAGAAGGAGGTAATATGCCTCGAATAACAACAGGTAACAATTGTTGCATCAATACATGACAATCGTGGGACTTTAAACCAACTAACTTTAACTCTTGCATAGAAACAAGGTTACTAATATTTGAAGAATAACCTTGTGGAACCTTCACACTTCTTAAACAGTTAGAAAAACTTTGTTTTTCTTTTTTAGAAAGTGTGTGACAGGCTAGGGGCAGATAAGTGCGTCTTCCTATTATCTGTGGATGTAACTCAGATCGGATTCCCATGTCAGCCAAATCTTCTCGTGCTTTTATTCCGTCTTTGTTCTTCCCTTTGACGTTTAATAAAGTTCCGATGACACTTTCACAAACATTTTTTTCAACGTGCATCACATCAATACAATGTCTAACATCAAGTTGACACCAATATGGAAGCTTAAAAAATATTGATCGTTTCTTCCAAATGTTTTTTGCAAGGGTACTTTTATGATGTTTTTCGAACACAATGTCAATGTTTTTGACTTCGTTGTACACCTCTTCACCATTCCGGGGTCTGCACACAACCTCATCTTCAGCACTTCCATTAAATGCTTTTTTCAATCTACGATAAAGGTGATTACGAGGAAGGAATTTTCGATGTCTTGTATATATTGTCTTCTGTCCATGCTTCAATTGAAGGTAACTAGTGTTTTCTTCACATGTGGGACATGCAAAATGACCTTTAACACTATAACCGCTTAAGTTTCCATACGCTGGGAAATCATTTATAGTGCAAAACAACATTGCACGCAAACGGAACTGTTCCTGAACATGTGAATCAAACACGTCGACCCCTTCTTCCCACAACAATTTCAAATCATCAATTAAAGGTTTTAAGTAAACATCAATGTCATTTCCAGGTTGTCTAGGACCCGATATCATCATGGACAACATCACATATTTTCTCTTCATGCAGAACATAGGAGAAAGATTGTAAATCATCAACATAACTGGCCATGAACTGTGTTTGCTACTTAAGTTTCCATAAGGATTCATACCATCAGTTGCAAGTGCAAGTCTTAAGTTTCTTGGATCTGCACCAAACTCTGGAAATTTTTCATCAATCTTTTTCCATTGGGGTGAATCAGCAGGGTGTCGAAGAAGATTATCGCACTTTCTTTCGTCAAAGTGCCATTTAATGTTCTTTACATCTTCTTTAACAGAAAACATACGTTTGAACCTAGGTATTATAGGCAAATACCACATCACCTTAGCAGGTGCACCATCATTACCTTCATCAACAGTGTTTCTGTCAGATTTCTTTTTAAAACGGGATAAACCACATGTTGGACAATACTTTAGCGAAGCAAACTCCTTTGTGTACAAAACACAATCATTAGGACAAGCATGTATCTTTTGATATTCAAGACCCATTGGACATAAAAAAATTTTTGCCTTGTAATTACGAATAGGTAGAGTATTATTTTCTGGAAACATTTCCTTTAACAACTCCAACAACTCGGTGAAACTTTTATTGGTCCATCCATTCCTTGCTTTTAAACTAAACAACTTTAAAGTTGCAGACAAACGTGTAAAGTTTAAGCATCCGGGGAACAATAGTTGCTCTGAATCATTTATAAGAGAATCATACAAATTAGCTCTTCCAAAATTATCTTCACCGACATCATGTATCATGTCCTCTAAATGATCACTCATCCATTCTTCCACATAATCCGTTCCTCGTGACGTGGTAGGCTGGTCCAATACTTCTCCATGCCAAGTCCAAACGGTATAAGTCCTCATGATGCCGAACATGAATAGATGGTCACGCACATTGCCTAAGTCTTGCCGTATTTGATTAAGACAACGCACACAAGGACAAAAATATGTCCCGTTCACAGACTTAGCATTTTGTTGAACGTATTGCAAGAACTCCGAAACACCCTTATCATATTCTTCACTGATGCGACGTTCATTCATCCAGCTTCGATCCATTCTATGTTCGTAAAATCATCAGTTTAAGTTTTTAACTCTCACAAGGTTAGGTCCTACCCATTCAAAAAAATTAATTTTCATAATTTGCTAAGACACGTGCAAAGAAGTCTACATCATAAATTTGATAAAATTTTGGCAGCATTTCGCATTGGTCTCCGAAATACACGAAATGAGAGTAGTCAACGATGACCACAATCAAATATGCATTCGGAGAACAACACAAATACTGAACCGAAAGTTTATCAATCTTATCCATAGACTCCAACTTACATGTTATTGCAAATTATGAAAATTAATTTTCTCAAACTGTCCAATCGGACAATTCAAAATTTAACACAAACGATTAAAAGATTAATCGTTTGTGTTAAATTTCAAACGGGAACTAAGGGTCACTCAATGATTTGATACTTATAATCTAACATGAAAATTATAATAACACAACTAATACATGCATATTCAAAAGCCAATAACACATGCAGACCTTAAAGTCAACAACATGCATACACAAAACCCAATAACATGCGTACAAAAAAATTATCAACGAAGAAGCTAACCTGAAGAGCAGATTCCAAATGAAATGGAGGGAAATGGAGGAGTGCACGACCTAAAACGTAGGCCAAAAACAATCAAAAACGCCGCCCAAGAACACGCAAGAAACTGCACCAAAACGCACCGAAAACGATTTTTAATCGGTCCAAATGAAAGATATTTCATCACAGAACAATTTAATCAGATTAAAAGTAAATTTAAACGGTCCAAAATAGAGAAAAACCAACCTGGAAATGCAATGCTGTAGAATGAAATTGCGGGGAAGACGATGAACAGCGAGCGTAACTCCTCGCGGGTTCGCGTTTTAGTATAAATGCCACTAGACGTCCGTTACTGGAAGCCCCCACGTTTATAATATTATAGACGTCGGGGAAGTAACTAATATGACGTGTTTTGGATTTAAATATTGATATTTGCGGGGGGTTCTAAACGTTCGTTAGGGGGGCCCCGACGTCCATAAGATTATAGACGTCCGGCCCCCCCACAACGGACGTTTAAGAGGCTAAACACCATTAACTCTTTAACTATCCTGTCAGCAACTTAGATGTCCGTTCTGGAGGGGGTCGGACGTCTATAATATTATAGACGTCGGACCCCTCTAACGGACGTTTAAAAGGCTGAAGCAATCAACTCTTCAACTTCCCTGTCAGCCGCTTAAACGTCCGTTCTGGAGGGGGCCGGATGTCTATAATATTATAGATGTCGGGGCCCCAGTACGGACGTTTAAGCGGCTGAACACCATTAACTCTTCAACTACCCTGTCAGCAACTTAGAGGTCCTTTCTGGAGGGTGCCGGACGTCTATAATATTATAGACGTCGGGCCCCTCCAACGGACGTTTAATTGATAGATTGAAGAGTTAACTTTATCAGCCTCTTAAACGTCCGTTGGTGGGGCCCCGACGTCTATAATATTATAGACGTCCGGCCCCCCCAGAACGGACGTTTAAGCGGCTGCCAGGGAAGTTGAAGACTTCATTGCTTCAGCCTTTTAAACGTCCATTAGAGGGGTCCCGACGTCTATAATATTATAGACTTCCGGCCCCCTCCAGAACGGACGTCTACAGTCCCACTTATTTACGGATATGTCACCGGTCAATTATTTACGTTGGTGTTTTTGTGGACGAACGTCTATTGGATGACGTTAAAGGCCAATTATGCACTAGTGATAGATGTTTGTTGCTTAACCAAGAGACGTCAAAAAGACAATTAATATTTGTTTCTTTAAGCAACATATGTCTAATGGGTCTTTTAAAATATGTTCTCACTAAATTTTTTATAAATTTGATGTTGTTTGAGCAAGAAACGTCAAAAAGACAATTAAGTTTGTTTCTCTTATCAACCAAACGTCTGTTGGTAATAAAAAACCAAAATATTGAGATAAAATTAGTAATTAACGAGAAGTGATTGATCATATTGAATTGATTGATAGTCTGAAGCAATAAAAAATTTTAGGGGTAAAGTATTTATTGCATATTTTATTATACTAAAATTAGAAGTTTACTTCTGAATGGATACAGTGACGAAGAAGTGTATGTGAAGCAGTCACAACAGCAACCTTATTTTGGGAATACAAACAACAGTTGCACTCTGAAAGACTTCGAAACTAAAAAAACCAGCATGTGAAAGACATCGTGCATATACAAGTGAACTAATCAAGCCGATGGATAAGAAGAATCCATGGCAATTCCACATAAACCTTCTTTTGCAGGTACACCTCGTTGCATCTTTATGTATCCATTGTCACCCCAATCTGTGCTCCATGAATTCTTCAGTAGCCAATAGTCAGTGCCATTTTCTGTGCCATAACCCACTGCAGTAACAGCATGGTCTAGATCAGTTCCACATTTTCCAGTGTAAACCCCTCTAGCATAGAGCATGAAATCTTTATTGTTTGCATCAAGGCAAACTGACACTGGTTGGTTAGCCACAGCTACCATCAGTGCACTCTCATTGTTAGGAGGAACGTTCTCATACCCCTTGATTTGAACCACTGGTCTTGCTGCAACCTCACATTTCCCATCAACTGCCTTGTAGGGATAGTTAGCCTCAGTGGTGATTCCACCGTTGTTTTTTACGAATTCAAATGCATCTTCCACGTAACCCCCTTCACACCCTTGGTCTTCACCTTTTGTGTCACAAGACACTAGCTCTTGCTCTGAAAGTGACACCAGATTACCTGTGGTCATTTGGTGGATACCCTCAATAGCACCCACAGCTGAAAATGCCCAGCAGCTCCCTGTTTTTTCAAACAAAAATTAGTTTCAACGTTCATTCAAATCCTTTCAGAACAATCACATTGACCCACATTGAAAATACGGCTAACAATCATTTTAGTATCTGAGATATAAAATTTATTTCATTATTCATGCAGACTGAGCATATTCAAAATGGCTCCTGTAACCTTATAAAAATATTACTTTTTATTTGAAAAATGGATCTTGTAAAGAAAAAATAAACACTTGATATGCACTTAAACTGGGAATGAAAGCAATAAATTTATAAGATATATGAAGTGATAAGAAAAGATAAGAGTGTTTAATAGATGTATATGGAATGAAAGTGTATCTCTATAATCTTTTTATTTTTTACATTTTGAAGTATAGTGAATAACAAATTATACTTTTAAAAACAATTTTTTAAATTTTACTAGTTTTTTAGGATTCATTAAAGTGATTATTGAGTCTCCTTTAAATAATCAAAGATACAAATGTATATTCATCCTTCAAAATAATAACCATGATTTAATGTAATTTTAGTAATTAAAAATTTGGAATGTTTTGTTTAATTAAATTAGTCTTTCTCTAAATTTTATATCTGTTCATTTCTTCCGAATTATATGGGGGTGACTATATGAACCTATTAATATATACCCCGTCTTGTTTTATCTGTTTATATTTTTATGTTTTCAATTCACGTCTCTAGAAAATAACTGATTACATAAATTTTCACAAAAAAAAAATAGTTTTATGCTGAAATATGGTATTAAAGAAAGAACAAGAAGTAATTAAAAAGTTGATAACATTAATAGTAAATTTGAGCAAAAATAAATGAAGTACTGATTGTATGATCTCGTTTATCTTACCACAGTCACCTTGGTCTTTGACTGGAGTAACAGCTCCTTCTGTCCTCCAGTCTACAGCTTGAGGAACAGCAGTCACGTGTTCATACTTAAACGGTGTTGTGCTAAATTCACGAGGGCTCTTCAGTCCCTTACGCAAAGCCTTGAATTCCTCAAGTGTGAGGTCAGCAAAGTGATTAACACCGAGCTGGTAGGGTTTGTTCCCAGCAGCATTGGATGATTCAATGAACTCCACATTCTCCTTGAATATCTGGAAACGTTTTTCCTTCTCTGCAGCATCCTCGTACAGTCTGCCATATCGTACCATCCATTGTTCATGTCCTTCTCTCAAGGATGTTTCATGCAGTTTGCGGGACATCACTTGGGAAATCCCAAGTTGAAGGAGGAGGATAGTGGCAAGCATGTTCTGTTTTCTTTGGCTGGTGAAAGCCATTGTTTGGTTAGTGAGTTTTTGCAGTGAGATTGTAAAGAGGAATGTGAATTGGTTTGCATTGAAGGGAATTGTTGTGGTGGTTTATGTAGAGATTCTTGCTTGCTTCAGCTTCTGCCTTGGGCAATTGTTATTTGTTTGTTTTATTTTAGATGGTGGTCTTTCTGGGGAAAATTTTCTATCAGCACTTCTATAAACAAAATAAAGAAAAAGGATTTTTTTTTTATAAATTAAAATTAGTTTGTATGTGAATTATAAGTTAGATTAAAAAATCATATGAAATAACTTTTAAAACATAGTTCATTAATTTTAATTTTAGAACGGTACTTTTACTTTTACTTCTTTTCAAAATCTACTTCTAATATTTTTATCTTCAACCTAGTGTGATTTTTGTTTTAAATATATTTTGTAGACAGTTTAGATAGCAACCCAATTTAAATTTGCAAGAAAATCCTTAGTTTGATTTGTAAAGAATACATTTTTGAAGTAAAACAAAGAATTTAACATAAATTTTAAAGTAAAATTAAGTTATTTCCATGACAAGAAATTATGTGAACATCAGGTCACTAGTAAAAAATCGGGTTTTTACAGCGCACATTATGCCACGGTTCAACGAAAACCGCAGCATAATGGTGCGCGGTGACAGTTTTGTAAATAAAACGAACATATATGCCGCGGTTCTACTGGGAACCGCGGCATATACCCCAGTCAACCATTGCCTTTGACTCCACGTATGAATAAAAAATTAAATAACAGAGTATATGCCGCGGTTCTCTGCACAACCGCGGCATATACCCAGCCAATTTATTGCAGGTGCTAACTGGGTCAGAGAATTTCAGAAGTTACAGGGGGTATATGCCGCGGTTCCCCAGAGAACCGCGGCATATACCCCTGTAACGTCTCAACTTCTCTGCCAGTCAGAGAATTTCAGAAGTTACAGGGGGTATATGCCGCGGTTCTCTGGGGAACCGCGGCATATACCCCCTGTAACTTCTGAAATTCTCTGAAAGGCAGTTGGGGAGACAGTTGTGTTGAACACGTTTCAGGGGTATATGCCGCGGTTCTACGAGCAACCGCGGCATATGCTCCTATATGAAATTAATTTAATGTTTATTTGAAATATTTCGAGGTTTATGCCGCGGTTGCCCGCTGAACCGCGGCATATAGTTTGAATTTAATTTCAAAAATGCCATTTAGGATTATTTATTTAATCACTATATGCCGCGGTTAAGTAGTGAACCGCGGCATATACCTACATTATACCGCGGTTAAGTAGTGAACCGCGGTAGATTCCCCCGTTCAGAGTTAAAAATTAAAACTTTGAACAGTGATCGTCTTCTTCGCGTGCCTCACTGTTTTCGCGATTTCTTCTTCTCCGAACCACCAATCATCTCAGATATTGCGTTTTTCACCGTTTAAACTCAAGATTGTTCGGTCATTATTCATTTTTGACGATAAAAACGAGTTTTAGCCGATCAAAATCGTGATTTCGTTGCGTTTTTCACCCTCTCCGCCGCCGTTTGTGTTGCGTTTTTCACCCTCTCCGCCGCCGTTCCTCTTCCAGGTATTTATGTCCTTTTGCATTCTTAACGTGATTTCTTCATTAGTTTTTGCATAATGCTATAGTTTTGATAATGTATGAAGTTTCTATAGTTTTGGTAATGTATGGTATAATTTTTGCTTTAATTTTGATAATGCATGAAATTGTTATAGTTTGGTAATGTATGGAATGGTGTTTGCTATAGTTTTGGTAATGTGTGTTGTAGTTCTTGTATTATTTATAAACCTTAAAATATTATTTATGTAATATTTAGGAATATGGATCGAAATTGGATTAATTTACCACGTATTAGTGCTGAGTACGAGAGAGGTGTAGAGGAATTTATACAATTTGCGCAACGTAATGAGGGGAGAACTGATGATGAAGTGAAGTTTAGATGTCCTTGTGTGAACTGTTTGAATGGGAGAAAGTTGAACGCAACTCAAATTAGAGAACATCTTATATGTGATGGTTTTCTAAGATGCTATACAACATGGATCTGGCACGGCGAAGAAATGGATTTTCCCACTGACTCTCAAAGTGTAAATGTTACTGATTCCACCATGGAAGAAGATCGACCGGATGAAAACAAATTGGAGGACATGATCCGCGATGTTGGAGCAGAAAATTTTGCCAAAGCTCATGTGTATGAGACGATGTCGACTGATGCGGAAACACCTTTGTATGTCGGTTCAACTAAGTTCACACGTTTATCAGCGGTGTTAAGGCTCATGAATTTGAAGGCGAGCAATGGATGGACTGATAAGAGTTTTACAGAACTGTTGACGTTGTTGAATGAAATGTTGCCAGATGGAAATACACTGCCCACTCGTAATTATGATGCGAAGAAAATTCTTTGTCCAATGGGTATGGAGTATAAAAGGATACATGCTTGTCCCAATGACTGCATTTTGTATAGGAAAGAGTTTGAATTTTTGACAAAGTGTCCAAAATGTGGCTTATCACGATACAAGTCAAAAAACAATAGTGAAGATAATGGTCAGATAGAAAACAATGGATCTGCTTTGAAAGTAGTTTGGTACCTTCCAATAGTGCCCAGACTTAAGCGTTTGTTTGCGAATCCCAAAGATGCTAAAAATCTTAGATGGCATGCAGATGAGAGAAAAATTGACGGGCTGCTTCGTCATCCAGCTGATTCAAAGCAATGGAAAAATATTGATCGACAATTCCCCGAATTTGGTAAAGAGTGTAGAAATCTTAGGCTTGGTTTAGCCACTGATGGAATGAACCCATTTGGTAATCTGAGTACCAATCACAGTTGTTGGCCAGTTATATTGATAATTTACAACTTATCTCCTGCATTGTGCATGAAGAGGAAGTACATGATGTTATCTATGATGATATCTGGTCCAAAGCAGCCTGGAAATGACATAGATGTTTATCTAAGCCCACTAGTTGAAGACTTGAAGGTTTTGTGGGTTGACGGGGTTGAAATATTTGATGCATTCGCTTCAGAGACTTTTATGATGCGTGCAATGTTATTTTGCACCATTAATGACTTTCCTGCTTATGGTAATTTGTCAGGATACAGTGTCAAGGGTCATAAAGCGTGTCCTATATGTGAAGAAAACACTGCAGCTCATCAATTGAAACATGGAAGAAAGACGGTGTATCTGCGTCATCGGAGATTTCTAAAACGTAATCATCCATATCGAAGGTTAAAAAAAGCATTCAATGGAGATCAAGAGAGGGACGAAGCACCAAATCCACTTACTGGCCTTGAAGTTCTTCAAAAAGTTAATAAAATACATCATGTATTTGGGAAAACATCGAAGAAGTCATCTGTAACGACCCCTTGGAAGAAGAAATCAATATTCTTTGATCTTCCATATTGGTCAAAGTTAGATGTTCGACATTGCATAGATGTGATGCATGTAGAAAAGAATGTGTGTGATAGCTTGATTGGTACATTACTCAACATTCAGGGAAAGACAAAAGATGGAGTGAATGCTCGTTTGGATTTGGTTGACATGAATATCCGAGAAGAGTTGGCACCGAAGGAGATTGGTAAACGTACTTATTTGCCCCCTGCATGTTACACAATGTCTAGACAAGAGAAGATAAGTTTTTGTGTATGTTTAAAGAGTATCAAAGTACCACAAGGATACTCTTCAAATATGAAGAGTTTAGTGTCAATGCAGGACTTAAAGCTTGTTGGCATGAAGTCTCACGATTGTCACGTCTTAATGCAACAGTTGTTACCGGTGGCTATTCGTGGAATTTTGCCCAAAAATGTTAGGCACACCATAAACAGGTTGTGTTCATTTTTCTCGTCAATATGTAGTAAAGCCATCCATCCTACAAAGTTAGATGAACTTCAAGGCGAGATTGTTATCATCTTGTGTCAACTAGAGATGTTTTTCCCTCCATCTTTTTTTGACATCATGGTACATTTACTTGTTCATTTGGTTAGAGAAATCAAGTTGTGCGGACCGGTATACTTAAGATGGATGTATCCTATTGAGCGTTATATGAAGATTTTGAAAGGGTACGTTAAAAATCCATATCATCCTGAAGGTTCGATGATTGAAAGGTATATTGCTGAAGAAAGTATCGAGTTTTGTTCAGATTACATGACATCAACGAATCCAATAGGAGTTCCTCGCACAGCATGGTTGAATAAATTTTCTACAAGTAAAAGCATCCGAGGTGTCAATGTGGTGACAAAAGATCGCGAAGAATTGTTGCAAGCGCATCTTTATATATTGAACAACACAGATGAGGTGATCCCTTTTTTGGAAGCACACAAAGCCATTGTTAAGAATAAAAATCCAAGACAATCAGAGAAATGGCAATTGATGGAGCATAACAAAACATTTATGTCTTGGTTCAAATCTGAAATTGACAAAGAGCCACATTCTTCTGAAACTTTATTGTGGCTTGCAAATGGTTTGAAGTTTGATGTCGTGTGTTGTACAGGTTATGAAGTCAATAATTGCACATTCTATACGAAGACTTTGGATGATAAAAGCACAGTACAAAATAGTGGAGTCAGTTTAGAAGCTGAGTCACTTCAATTTTCCACATCAAAAGATCAATCTCCTGTACTTGGATCAATGAGATATTATGGTATAATAGAAGAGATATGGGAGGTTGATTACACCAAGTTTTCCGTTCCATTGTTCAAGTGTAAGTGGTTTGACAATAAGAGTGGTGTGAAAATAGATGACTCGGGTATGACACTGGTTGATTTTCGCAAGGTGGGTTATCGAGACGAACCGTTTATCATGGTACATCAACCATCTCAAGTTTTTTATGTCAAAGATCCTTCGTCTGACCATTGGTATGTTGCTCTTCAAGGCAAAAAACAAATTGAAGTTAACGAAGACAATCTAATTAATATTGATATTGCTGACAACCATTCATTTCAAACTACAACAAAGTTGGATGACCAATCTGTAGTTGACGATGATGTACATGCAATTCGGTCAGATCATGATGAGGGAATATACATATGATGAATCCATATCTTTATGTATGAATTTTCAATTTGGATACTATTACATGTTTTGTTAATTTATATGATATTACATAAGTCTTGAAAGAAAATTTAATGTTGTTATTTATTTTGACAGATATATGGCTGATCATCCACATTCTTCAGGGGATGAGGCTCCCCCACCCAGATCCACTAGAGGACCCACTAGGATGAAACAACTATTAATCAGGAAAAATAGTGGTGAAAGAACTCCGGTGAATGTGAATGTCACCACGGGTGTGGCAACTGGCCCCTATGCAGATGACTTCCGATCATACCTTGGAGTAGTGGCACGTGATAAGATTAGCATTCTCATTCCATCTTTTGATCATGTGTCCGAGGGTGATCGGAACATTATTTGGCAAGATATATTGGTAAGTTAATTAATAGCATTTGAATTATAATTTGTTTATATTGATAATTTTGTACTAATACAACTTTATTATGTTTTTTTCAGATGACATTTGACATTCCAAATGTCCCAACACTTAGAAATAAGTGTTTGTCAACTGTTGCAGAAAATTTCAGAAACTTTAAAAGCAAGTTGACATCAAGGTACATCTTTGGACACCTTAAACATAAAACTCCATGTAATGCATATAAGTCCATTGATGAGGAGACTTGGCGGGTTTTTAAAGAGAGTCGGATGTCAGAGGAATGGCAGGTTAGTGTAGTTCATATTATTCAATTCCTCATTAACAAATATATATCATATGAACTCATTAATTAATGTGTATGTGACAGGCAATTAGAAGCAAAGCACAAGGAACAAGTGCTAAGAACAAAAACCCCCACCTATTATCTCGTGGTGGGTATAGGAAGCTTGAGGAGAAAATCCTCAAGCAAAAGGCAGATGCTATACCACCATCTCAGAGTGGTAGCCCTCCTCAGCCTCCTTCTCCACCGTCTAGACATGAGAAATGGAAGTTGGCCCGTATGCGACCATCGGGCACCTACTCTTCCGACACTGCACGAGAGATTTCTGAAAAAATTGTAAGTTATCACTGTTCCTAAAATAATAAATATTGTCATTATACATACTACATTAAACTATTTAAAGAATAATGGTGTTTTGTAATGTTACAGGACGCCTTGGTTGAGCAGAGCTCCCAAGGCCAATTCACTCCAGAGGGTCGCCAGGATATTCTTGCTGCTGCAATTGGACGACCTGAGCACCCTGGACGTGTACGTGCTGCAGGTCCTGGAGTAGGCATTACGGATTATTTTGGGAGCTCTTCTCGTCAGTCTTCATATTCGTACAGCGATACACAAAGGATGACAGAAGAGATCACAAAAAAGGTCCGACAAGACCTTATGCAGGAGATCAGGGCCGAGGTGAGGGCTGAATTCCAGATGCTCTACCAGGAGCAGTTTCAGAGCATGCGCCCGATGCAGTCTCCTATAGAGGAACATGTGGTCCCTCCCCCTCCCACAGGTAAACTTAATAAACATTTATGTGCAATTATTTCTATCTCTTGTATAATCTAACATTTACTCTGACAGGGAGAAGCGGCAAAGGAAGTTGTTCCGCATCAGCCATCCCAGAGGATGACATGGACGATGGTAGTCCATGTCTGCTATACATTTTAGAAGAAGATGAGATGGTGCTGGTAGCTCGTGGAACAGAGTTTAGGTCAGCGACTGTATGTCATGGTATGCAACTATTAGAGGATGAGGTGAAGGTCTCAGTGGATGAAATGATCATGCCAGATGCCTCGGTTCCACTGTCCACGGAAGAGATTTTCACTGTGGAACAAGCATATAAGTCGTTTATCACTTGGCCTAAATTTTTGGTTAAACCAGTTTCTGACCCCTCGGTATGAAATTCTTCTTTACACTTCTCAATTTTAAAGGTTTTTGATGTCAAAACTTATCTTATCTTTTCATGTAACAACAGACGCAGGAACAACAGAAGATTCCTCTATCTGAGGATGACCCTCTTTCTTCATTGCATCTACTTGCTGACATCCTTGATGATAAGCCTTTGGAGGTTCAGTATGATGCTAATGTATTTGGGCATGGCTCTGAGGTCCCAATATACCTTAATAGCCAAGATGTCCGTGAGCTTGCGTCGGGAACACAAGAGTTGAATATTTCAATTATTCAACTATGGACGATGTAAGTCTATGACCAATTATTTATATATAAAATTGATTTATATATCAAGTATCCTTATATCAAAGTTAATTTTTGATTTCAGGTATATGTTTGGGGTCGCTAATAAGTTGGGGCGTTCTGATGATTATGGATTCATTGATCCCCAAGAAATTCATGAATCAAATGATTTTGACCATATCAACATGAGTCTGATAAGAAGTTTTGGAAGGGGCAAGAAAATATACTTTTTGCCTTATATATCCGGGTAAGTGAACTTTGTTAACATAATAATGTTCCATGTGTGATTTTAATATTTAATAGTTACGTTATTATGAATTTCAGGCGCCATTGGCAACTTCTTGTTATGTCTGTGCAAGACAACTATGCTTTGTGGTTCTGCTCATTGCACAGGCCTCCTCCCACACAACTCAGACAAGCAATTGATTGGTAAGAACCTCAATGTTTGGACTTTCTTTGTTATATAACTGAATGCTAAAACATTTTTTTATATACAGTTCTATTCCAGCAAGTATGATGATGGACGGGAGATCAATTGCTAAGAGTAGAAAGATTGCTTGGATTTCTCTCAAGGTTTGACATATGCTAAAGTCTGACTTTGTTATAATTGTTTTATAACAAATGTTATTCACTAACTATTATCAACTGTGATGATATATTGTAGTGTAACAGACAAAATGGGTCATATGAGTGTGGATACTATGTAATGTATTGGATGACCCATATTGTTCGTTCTCACATCACAAGAAGCTGGGAAACGGTAATATTTAACTTTAACAAATTTTGATTTTTTAACAAATGTTGAATTCATATACACTAATTAAAATGAATTGTCTTTTGCAGAGATTCAAGACTACTACACCAGTTCCTGAGAAGTCACTACTATTCATTAGGAACGCTGCTGCGAAGTATATAGTTAGATTATACAATAGCTCTTAGATTTAGATTTAAACAATGCATTTGATTAGATAGAATTTTCTTAGACTCTCTACTTTATTTGATGTTGAAATACATTTGAACATGTGTTTGTTATGTTGAAATTGAATTTCTGTAAATGTTTTTATATGCAGGTCTGTTTTTGTGGTAATGGATATCACAAAAACAGACCTGCAATTTTAAAAAACTGCAGGGGAATATGCCGCGGTTCTAACCACAACCGCGGCATATAGTGCTTCGTTTTTTTTCACAAACGAGACATATGGCCGCGGTTTTGACACTAACCGCGGCATATTCGTCGGCCTATATGCCGCGGTTCAACCGCGGCATATAGTGCATTTTTTAATTTTTTTTTTAAATTTTTTTTAGGGTTTAGGCAGCGGTTCCCTAGACAACCGCGGCATATTCCGCAGACTATATACCGCGGTTCGAGAACCGCGACGTATAGTGAAAATGAACCGCGGTAAAAGCCCTTCGCTGCACTAGTGGGTCTTAATTTACATATTTTATTTTATCACATATTTTTAATATTTTAATGTAATATAAAACTTTTATTTTAGTAATTATGTTTAATTCATTGGATGAAAGTTATAGCTATGATAAAAAAATGAACTTTTTATTTTTATAATATTTTATTTTAAATTTTAAATATTATAACGAGAAAATCGTATAGAGTTATATTTTAAATTTATGATCTATCGTTTGAGAATGGAAATTCCAATTAATTAATTGAAACTTATAAAATTTATCTTACAAGTTCTAGAGACAATCCTTGAAATCACCCAAACAAAAAACAAACAATATACAATATCAGGAATGTGTTGTATTTTGACTTTATATCCTTTTCCTAGTGCACAGTGGTCAAAGGTCTGAATTTTCAATGATTCATGCACAAGAAAATTTTCAGTGATTCGTATGCTACATATGTAAGAAATAAGATTATAGTAACCATGCATAGTCATCTTGTGTCTACTATGTCTTTTATCTTGTGTGAACAACAATACTATATCTTCACGTAATAATCAAGCATATATATGAGTCAAGCCTTGGGAAATATGTTTGAATATCCCATTATGCCAAAAGAAATGGTTGGCGAGATCTTCTATATCCATAATCAATGCTATATATCCAACAATTACAACTTTATATTTCAAAGAATTTTAATTTATTATAACTTAGTTAATTTTTAATTAACATTTAAATTAGTATAATTTTAATTAAGTTACTGTTAAAAAAATGTTTTATTGTATTTAAAATATCTTTTTATTTTATCTAAACTCTTTCATTTGACTTATGTCATTACTAGGATGACATGATTGTTATTCCTATCTTTGAACTTATAATTCATTTATCAACTCGCTATTTTTTCTCTAACTTGTCAGTCAATAAATTTATATCTTCTTCAACAACCATTTGATGATTTGATGAGCGAGATGGAAAAAATTGAAAAAGGAATACATAAATTGATTTACAAGTTAAAAATATAAAATTAAACAATGAAATATTTAGATGAAAATAAAAAATATTTAAATAATAAATGTTCTTGTAAGGATGGGATACACTGAAGCTCGTTTTGTGTCTTGTATCTTACTTGATGTTGCTTACACTTCTTTTTTGAGTCTTTTTTTCTTTATCATTTGGTCTACTCGTCAAATACTTGTCAAAGATATTTTGACGTTCAAGTCAATGTTCGGTTATATATATAGTTGAGTACAATAAATGTAATAGGTTCAAAAATATTAAATGTCTTACATGTATATAGGCCCTTTGATGAACTTTGACCCTAACGATGGCCTAATTATAGCCAATAACCCTTTAATTCTTGTTTAGCATGTTAACCCAATTATTAGTCTTAAGACATATGTTCCTTCGTAAATGTCTGACTAGATTGCTCAACTTCGAGACTCCCCTCCCAATTGCATATCTTCCGCGATATGTATACACTAGACCACCAAGTCAAAGCTTATCATCAATAGTGCGAGGTCTTTGTCATGTAATGTTTGTCTCAATGTGTTTAGGTTCAATCATTCGTGTCATTGCCCCCACTTAGTTTGGGTGAAGGTTTTACCTTTGAACACGCTTCCCACCACTTGCATGCTTGAATCCCTTTATCTAAATAATTGTGTTACCTCGAAAACGATGCATGTCAAAGTGATGTAAACCATCACGTGTTTTGAACCATTAGACTAAGATTGATCCAAAGGTTGGGGTGTGGCGACGGTTGACCTACATCCTTCCAATAAATAGGTATGAATCTCCTCCTATTTTGGTACTTCTTCTTTAGAGTCTTTTACATGTTGCATAGTGAAGAATAAGGTCATAATGGTCATAATGGCCACAATGATTGGTGTTTCATCAACGGGGGAGCTTTTCTGTGGGGAAGTCAATGGGTATGCAAATAACACGTCCTTGTCGGTTTTGGGTTCTCATTTCGGCCAAGGGGGCTTCATTTGGCATCACACTACAAAAATTATTAATATTACCGACGAATTTTTACCGACGAATATATATCCGTCGATATATTTTAATTTTCGACGGATTTACCGATGATTTTTTTATTTTTTTACCGACGGTTCAACGTCTTCGGTAAATCCGCCGTAGTTAATGTGTATGTCACTTACTGATTGATTTATCGAAGGCTTTGGGTCATCGGTAAAAAGAGCGGGTCCCACTCTTTTTCCACTTAACGGCGTTATCGACGGATTTACCGAAGGCTTTTGGCCGTCGGTAAAAAGAGCTGGAATTTTCTCGCCCCTTATTTCACTTAGCGACGTTATCGATGGATTTACCGAAGGCTTGTGGCCGTCGATAAAAAGAACAGGAATTTTCCAGCCCGAATTTCGCCTCCAATGCCAATATATGTGGCAAACATCACACTCTTTTCTCCTTCTCATTTCTCTCCATCTCAGTGTACAACTTATTCCCACCGATAGTGCCACCCTCCAATGTTTGGTCACCGAAACTTCTTGCCACCACTACTCATTTCTCCTTCTAATTTTTGCTTACCATCACGTAGTCTCATCACCGTTGCTCTTCACCATCGCAGGCTCGCCACTGTTGCAACCCACCATTGTCCACTTTTCAGTCTTTCCAACAAGCTCAACTTTTCCGACGAGCTTAACTTTTCCGGCAAGCCATTGCAAAGTTGATCTGTGCGATTAGGAACATTACCGGTCCTAATAACATCTTCTTTGTCTTACAAATATGAGAATTGCAGAGAAACTCTCTATGATTCTCTATGATTTTAACTATTGAAAATAAATTGGTTGTTTGAGTGTTTGGAAATGAGTTTGTTATTGGCGTGATGCTTTTTGGTGGCGGAGTTCGTGAAAACGAAAAAAAATGACACGGAGGTAGGAAGGAAGACGAAGAAGATGAACCAGATCGCGATAATTACCAACGGATTTCCCGAAGGCCACAAGCCTTCGGTAATTACCGACGGATTTACCGAAGGCCAAAAGTCTTCGGTAAAGGTTACCGACAACGGTTTTACCGACGGCATTTTGATAGTCTGTAAGCCGTCGGTAAACAAAAATTATTGACGAATTTTATACATTACCGATGAGTTACGACCGTCGGTAATATCAATTATTCTTCTAGTGTCAGTAGCAAAGGTTGCATCCTTTGGACAAAAGCATGAGTTTCATTCATGGTTCTTCAAGAGATAAGTGTTCTTGATCAAAGTCTATGTTGTTTCATGCTTTCCTTACATTGTCCATATGTGTTGTGTTGAGTGATATGTTCATTATTTTTTGTCTTTAAATCTTGGTTCAAACACATTTGATCTTGTTAAACCATCATAGTTTGTGCAGTAGGTTTTTGTGTATGATTTTTGTTATTGTCTAAGTCATTTTAATTGATTATGAATGGATTAAATTTACAGTATTTTGCATTTGTTTTTTTTAATTTTATGATCTTGATGTTCTGTATGTCATGTTTAGTTTAGAAATTCATTACTTCCTAGTTTGGCCCATTTATTTTCACTTTACAAAATATTTTGAGCCTTGTTGATTTTATGTACTTTTGTTTATTTAGAGTTAGGTTTGTATTGTGTGTTTTCCTTTTTTTTCTTATTTTTTAGGTTTACTTGTTTCTTCATGATTCTTTTCCTTGTTTTTATGATCTTTAACTTTGAAATGAGAAGCTTAAAAGTTCAAACTGAATATCATATATTAGTTGTTTTTGTTTGTGAAGTTGATACACACAAAAAGGAAATACCCCTCTAGAAAATTGAAAAAACGATAAGAAAAGCCAAAAAAAAGGGAAATGAAAAAAAAGTGTGACAGTGCAAATTAATCGATTAAAATAGTAATATAATTGATTAAGACAAAATTAAAATCAGTTGAAATTGAACTTGTTCTTGGAAGTGAACCTTCACACTTATATAACCTTTCTTGGTTAAATTCGTGTCCAATGGGATCTTCGTTGAATAATTTGTTCCTTCACTTGTGGAACATTAAAAGACTAAAGACATTAACATCAATCATTCTTAGTTTGTTTTGGTTTTTTAATCCATTCTAAAACCATTATTAAGAGTTTTTATTGAGTTTTTACTTCCTTGTGTGCATTATTTCTAGTTTGTCTTTTCTTTTGAAATTCTTTCTGTCTTATCTCATCTATATTCACTTTTATTCACTTTAGTGTAACTTTTTAGATTGTGCTTATTGCTTTTATTCGTTTGACCTCTTGAATGAATTACATATTTGAAATATATGTTTCTCTTGGAGTTTGACTAACTTTTCAAAGTAGTATCCTAGAGGTAAGAATAAGCTCGATAGAAATTGTCTCCTTGTAAATTTAGGCAACGAAGGTCACCCAAGAGGCATTTTGGAGTGAATCTGACAAAGCAAATACTTGCAGAGTAAAGTAAAAGAGAGCATTTGAATTACAAGACAACCTTTGTTATTTTCTTTTGACTTGTATAACAAAACATTTGTGTATATTTGCTTTATTGTATTGTAATATTTTGTTCATTTTCTTCTTTGTTTTCGTATCTTAGGAAAATGTCTTTGCTACAATCACATCTCCTTGGCTAAACATTATAATAGTACACACACATTAGAAGTGAAAGTGTGCCAATCCAAGTATCACTTGCACTTTCACATAGGACTCGCTTAACTTGGTGAATTGTTTTTACTTTTCTTTCTACCTTGCTTTTATTATTTTAATTCTTGTTTTTTGTCTTTGTAATTTATAGGGTGTTTCCTTTGTTTTCAAGTAGATAAATCTTTCTTTGGTTTCTAGGAACACTCTACTCAAACTATTAGGAAAATTGTTTTGGAATATTTTTACTTATAAACTTTTGTAATAATAATCTAAGGAAACTTTGTCTACGAAAGATTTAGTTTCTAAGCTTGTTATGACTCACCAGTCCTTCCTATGAGCTACTTGGAAACTTTCACCACTTGTCTCTTTTTTAAAATCCTCCACCAAAAAGAAAAATCTTTTGAGAAAATCTTTGTCATTCATAGTTGTAAAATTTTGAAAACCTTTGTGAAAAAATTTCTTCTTCATAATAACATGAGTTATCATTCACATAAATCAAGAATGAATATTCAATTGAGTCAGCCATCATACACGAGTTGGCTTATTCTCCTTCTTCTTCATCGGACTCAGACGAGTCTAGGTCTTTCAAAATACTCATAAGAACCTTTCTTTTTGTCTCGTTTGGGAAAGACCACTTTCTTATTAGACTTCTCTAGATCTTGGTGTTCAGACTGAAAGTGTCCAAGATTTTTACACTCGTAGCACACAATTGGCCCTTCTTTGAGTTTATCCTCCTGTTTGTTTCTTTGACGTGGATCAACGCTTCTACCTTTAAAAGGTGTGTTTTTCTTATTCCTTCACATAGAGTGGATCTTTTTTGGAAGTGAATGATAATTCTTCTTTTTCTTCTTCCTCCATAAAGTCATCATCAACGTTTTGACTCATGAGATAATTCTTCCACCTTGAGAATGATATTTTTCTCTTTTCTTAGAATCTCATCTTGTTGAAGCTCCAGCTCATAGATTTTAGAATGTCAACAAGCTCTTTGAAACTTAAATCATCAAGATTCTATGAAGTTCTCAATGCAGTTACCTATAGTTTCCATTGTCGACGAAGGCTGCAAAAGTTTTTTTCAATATGATCAAAATTTTCGTGACTTGCCAAAAGATTTCAATTCTCTTAGAATTGTTTGGAAGGAGCTGAACATGCTTTGAATAATTTTGTTGTCCAGCAAGGTAAATAGTTCATATTGTTTAATGAGTAGACAAATATTGTTCCTTTTGACTTCGTTTGAACCTTCGTATGTGATCACCAGCGTGACCCATATCTCCTTGATGCCTTTGTATATGTGTAGCTTTCTATACTCTTCTTTAAAAGAGCGCACATTAGAGACTTTCTAGCTATTGAATTAGAAGGTATCTTTATTTCTAGTCATCTAACCATAGGCTTCTTGTTAGGGGTTTGATAACGATTGATTTTACTGTTATCTGTGATGCAATTTTGATGCTAAATCAACTCTCTTTGACTGTGAAGCTTGCTTAAAATCTTGTTTTTAGTTTAATTTTTTGAATAAGTTAATTAAGGTTATACTTAATAAATTTTATCACTAACCCCTTCATTTTGTAGGATATTGGTATGTTTTGGAAGAAGAGCAAAAGTATCAAGGAAGTGGAACTTAAGAGGGACAGCTAAAGCACCAGAGAAGAAGGATGAAGAAGGCATAGGACGCCTGGTTCCCCTTTTCTGGGGCCCTCAACGCAGGTAGGCTCGCATGGACGGCTGGTTTCCCTCTTCAGGGGCCCTCAGCCCTGAGGTTCGCACACATCGTCTACTTGCTCTCCTAGGGGCGTTGAGCGCCAGTCTGTTGCCCCGCAGGATGCCTAGTTGTCCTCAACCAGGGCCCTCAGTGTCATTCTTCTCGCAGTTGCGTCTGCTTGCCCTTAGTTGGGGCGCTGATCGTTGGTGACGTTGACCCATGACGAATTTTTGATCTATTGAAAGGCCTCTACACATTAGGGTTTGTATCTTTTGACAGCTAAAGCACAAAAACGGAATTTTTGATTCTTTGGAGCAAGATTGGGCATGCGGGAGCTTTCCTTTTCTCTTTCTAGGGTTTCCATCTCAATTTCATTCTTCCATTCTAAGCCAAGGTTCTCCATGATAAAGGAGAACTAAACTCATTTGTTGTTGGGGATGATGTAACCTCTAAACTTTCATGTATTTGAACATGTTTTAAATAATTTATACTTCTTTCATTGAATGTTAGTGATTTTCTCCTATTCGTAATGCTTGTCTTGTTTTTGGCCATTCATGACTTGATGTTTGATTTGGTTGAGTATTGGGAAATATCTTATGAATCATGATCTAGAGGATTTCACCCAAAGGGAATATTGCCTAGGGATAGGGACATGACATTTAGTTGTCTTAAGCTTCTTTTCTTAATGTGGAATCGGTTATTAGGGATTAAAGGGATTGAGGTGTAATAATTAAGGCTAGGATTTTTACGCCGAGGGATCGGGTTCTAAGTAATTTCGTAAGTGACATTAACATTCCAATGAAGAAGATGAGTTCTAATATGCATGAAAGTGATATAGGTGAAAGCTAACCCCAACAACATCGTCATCCATATCATCTCAATATCATTCATTCATTCTTGTTTTAGCCTCAATAGATCAATTTTACATTCAAGTTATTATGTTTATTTTTACTGCAATTAAATCTCATTCAAATAAATTGTTCTCTAGTCTTAATTAGTTAAGTGATTATATACAATTGTTTAGTAACACGAGTCTCTTGGGAAACGATACTTGGTCTTACCATTTATTATTACTTGATACGATTCGGTATACTTGCCTAATCATTAACAAGTTTTTGGCACCGTTGTTTGGGACTCGTGGTCATACTATACTTTTTCTGTGATTCTTAACTTGTTTAGACTTTTTCTTTATTTTTATTGTTTTTAATTTTTGTTTATTTTTTATTTGTTTGGGCTAATCTGATGCTCTAGTGTAGTGTTCTTTAGTGTATGCAGGACAAGATTCGCGCTAGGAGCACAAATTTATCTGAACCTCTCTTTATAGGTCTGAACAATAGTAGAAGAAGGAAGAAAAGGGTTTCCAAAGAACTTTTTCCCTCTCCTGAGACTCTTGAACAACCTTTCACATCAGTATCTGACCCGGAAACAAAAGATATGGCTCACAATCACAGTAATAGACGCACCCTGGCGGATTATGCAACAGTCACTAGACCTCTTCATTTTAATAGCATTGCAAGGCCGAGGGTCAATGCCGCAAGCATGGAGATAAAGCCTGCTCTTATTCACTTGGTGCAGAGTAATAAATTTAATGGTTTAGCTCACGAAGAATCCATATGAGCATCTAACTACTTTCAATGAAATATGTAATACAGTGAAGATCAATGATGTGCCAGATAATGCTATCAAACTTAGCTTGTTTCCTTTCTCTTTGGGAGGCAATGCTAAGATGTGGCTTAAGTCATTTCCTGAGAATAACTTCACTGAGTAGGTAGATGTGGTGGGTAAGTTCCTGAACAAATATTTTCCTCAGTCCAATATTAACAAAGGTAAGAAGGAAATTTCTTCTTTTCAGTAGGGCATGGACGAAACTCTAGGTCAAGCATGGGATAGATTCAAGAATCTCTTGTAGAAAAATCCTACTCATGGATTCGATGAACAAACGGTGGTCATTCATTTTCTTGGAGGTTTAAAATCATAGAAGAAATTGATGTTGGATGCCTCAACTAGAGGTAACATCAAGAATAAGACTCCAGATGAAGCTTATGAGTTGATAGAGAATATGGCTACCAATGATAATGAGACGCACAAGGAAAGAGCTCAGTTGCAACAGAAAGGAGTTCTTCAGTTGCAATCTCAAGATGCTTTGTTGGCTCAAAATAAAATTATGACTCAGCAACTTGAGACTCTGATGAAGAAAATCTCTCAATTACCTAAAGAGCTGCAAAATGTCTCTTAAGCTCAACATCAACTTTGTGAGCTATGTGGTGGAGATCACATCAATGGACAATGTGCTATGCAAGCTAATACACAAGAAGAAGTCAATTTTAAGGGTAATCAGGGCCGCTGATAACGGTTGAAAATACCGTTATTTGTGATGTAATTTTAATACCAAATGCACCTTTTTCTGCTTAGAAACTTGCTTAGAATCATGTTTTTCTGTTAAGTTGTGTGAATAAGAGAGTTTAGGTTGAATTCAATGATTTTATGACTAATTCTCCTTGTTTTGATAGAAAATGAGATAATATGGAAAGCAGGGATGAAGTGCCATGGAGATGAAGCTTAGAAAGGCCTTGAAAAGCACCAGAAGGGAGGAGTGCTCGAAGTTTGGGCGCCTTTTTTGGAGGCGTGAGCGTAGGAAACCACCGCCCAGGCGCCCTTTTTAAGGTGCTTGAGCGCATGAAGCTCGAAGGTTGGGCGTCATCTAGAAGGCTTGAGCGTGGAAGACCACCGCTTACCGCCTAGGCGCTCTAAGTGGGCCGCTTGAGCGCCAGCGACATGGGCTTGGGCTTTGTTTCTGTTCTGTCTTCGCTCTATTTAAAGGACCCAAGCGTTCTATGTTTTGTATCTCTGGCTGGAGTAGCACAACAGCACACTCTTCCACTCTCTAAAGGCGGATTTGGATGCGGGAGCTTTCATCCTCTACTTTTAGGGTTTTTCCATCTCATGCTTTTCCATTATTCATCTAGTTTCATCATGTCTATGGTGAACTAAACTCTATTTGTTGTTGGGGGATGATGTAACCTTATGAACTCTCATGTATTTGAATTGATTCTTAATAACCCATACTTTTTCATTAATTGTTAGAGTAATTCATCTTTGCTTATTACATGCTTTATTTAAAAACTCATTCATAGCATGATGTATGAATTGCATGAGAGCTAGGAGGTTCCTTACTATTTAGGTTCTTGCTGAATTCTCCCAAGATTATTATTTCTCAGGGATGAGGGTATCAGTCTTGGTCATCTTAAAGCTCTTGATCTTCACATTTAATTACTAGGAATTCTAGGAATTGCATGAATTGGTGATTAAGGACAGGCTTCTTCGCCGAGGGATCAGGTTTAAGTGATTTAGTGAGTGACGTTAACATTAATGCATAAAGAAGAATTCTTACATACATGAGAGGGAACTTGGTGACATCTAACCCCAACAACATACTCATCTCATATTAAACAACATCCGTTCATCACCGTGCTACTGTACTATTGATCAAATTGCATTCATATTTAATTTTGTGTCTTTGCATCTAAAACCAATGATCTCGTTTTCTTTAAGTCTTAATTAATCGAGTTATCACACGACTATCTAGTGTCGAGAGTCCTTTGGGCTATGATGTTTGGTCTTACCATTTTATATTACTTGTGCGATTCGATACACTTGTCGATTCATCCAACAACCGCTCAAGTAACTACAACCAAGGGTGGAAACCTCACCCAAGCATAGGTCAAAGGCAAGCTGGACAATTCAATAGACCACCACAACAACAATGGCAAATACAACCCTCCTTATCTGACAGGACTGTAAAGCTAGAGGAAACACTTCAACGATTCATGCAAGTGTCTATCTCCAATCATAAAAGCACTGAAGCTGCCATTAGAAATTTGAAGATACAGGTTGGCCAACTGGCAAAGAAATTGGAGGATAAGTCTGAAAACAATTTTGGGGCTAATACTAAAGTTAACCCTAAGGAGGAATGTAATGTTATCATAAGTATACGTGGTGAGATGTTAGGAGAGGAGTTATTTTTTTCAGCCATTTAGGCGTTCGTTAAGAGGGGCCCCGACGTCTATAATATTATAGACGTCGGAGCCCTTCTAACGGACGCCTAAATGGCTGATAGGGTATGTGAAACGTTTAGTTGGACGTAGGGGTACCTCTAAACCGACGCCTATAAGCCCCGCGAATATGAATATTTAAATCAGAAAGACGTCATATTAGTTAGGGCCCCGACATCTATAGTATTATAGACGTCGGGCCCCCACAGCACCCGACGTCTACAACCATTTATACTTAAAAAGCGAACCCGCGAGGAGTTACGCTCATTGTTCATCGTCTTCTCCACGTTTTCTCTCTTAGACATTGCATTTCCAGGTGCGTTTCCTCTCTTTTGGACCGTTTAAATTTATTTTTACTCCGATTAAATTACTCTTTGATGAAATATCTTCCATTTGAACCGATTAAAATTCGTTTTCCTTACGTTTTGGTGCAGTTTCTGACTTGTTCTTGGACGACGCTTTTGACTCTTTTTGGCCTACGTTTTTGGGCCTGCATTACTCCATTTCCCTGCATTGCTTTTTTAATCTGCTAAAAAGGTTAGCTTCTTTGTTGATAACTTTTTTGTATGCATGTTATTGGTTTTGTGTATACATGTTATTGGCTTTTGCGTATGCATGTTTTTGACTTTTAGGTCTGCATGTGTTACTGGCTTTTGAATATGCATGTGATAGTTGTGTTATTATAATGGGAATGTTAGATTATAAGTATCAAATCATTGAGTGAAACTTAGTTTCCGTTTGAAATTTAACACAAACGATCAATATTTTAATCGTTTGTATTAAATTTGAATTGTCCGATTGGACAGTTTGGGAAAATTATTTTTCATAATTTGCTATAACATGTACGTTGGAGTTTATGGATAAGATTGATAAAATTTTGGTTTAGTATTTGTGTTGCTCTCCGGATGCATATTTTTCTGAATGGGTAGGGCCTAACCTTGTGAGAGTTAAAAAACTGAAACTGATGAATGATTTTACGAACATAGTATGGATCGAAGCTAGATGAATGAACGTCGCATCAGTGAAGAATATGATAAGGGTGTTTCGGAGTTCTTGCAATATGTTGAACAAAATGCTAAGTTTGTGAACGAGACATATTTTTGTCCTTGTGTTCGTTGTGTTAATCAAATACGGCAAGACTTAGGCAATCTGCATGACCATCTATTCATGTTCGGCATAATGAGAACTTATACCGTTTGGACTTGGCATGGAGAAGTACTAGACCAGCCTACCATGTCACGAGGAACGGATTATGTGGAAGAATGGATGAGTGATCATTTAGAGGACATGATACGTGATGTCGGTGAAGATACTTTTGGAAGAGCTAATTTGTATGATTCTCTTATAAATGATTCAGAGCAACCATTGTTCCCAGGATGCTCAAACTTTATACGTTTGTCTACAACTTTAAAGTTGTTTAGTTTAAAAGCAAGGAATGGTTGGACTGATAAAAGTTTCACAAATTTGTTGGAGTTGTTGAAGGAGATGCTTCCAGAAAATAATACTCTACCTATTCGTAATTACGAGGCAAAATTTTTTTTATGTCCAATGGGTCTTGAATATCAAAAAGATAGATGCTTTTCCTAATGATTGTGTTTTGTACATAAAGGAGTTTGCTTCGCTAAAGTATTGTCCAACATGTGGTTTATCCCGTTTTAAAAAGAAATCTGACAAAAACAGTACTGATGAAATGGTGCACCTGCTAAGGTGATGTGGTATTTGCCTATAATACTTAGGTTCAAACGTATGTTCTCTGTTAAAGAAGATGGAAAGAACCTTCAATGGCACTTTGACGAAAGAAAGTGCGATAATCTTCTTCGGCACCCAGCTGATTCACCACAATGGAAGAAGATTGATGAAAAATTTCCAGAATATGGTGCAGATCCAAGAAACTTAAGACTTGCACTTGCAACTGATGGTATGAATCGTTATGGGAACTTAAGTAGCAAACACAGTTCATGGCCAGTTATGTTGATGATATACAACATTTCTCCTTCGTTGTGCATGAAGAGAAAATATGTGATGTTGTCCATGATGATATCGGGTCCTAGACAACCTGGAAATGACATTGATGTTTACTTAAAACCTTTAATTGATGATTTGAAATTGTTGTGGGAAGAATGGGTGGAAGTGTTTGATTCACATGTTGCGGAACAGTTCCGTTTGCGTGCAATGTTGTTTTGCACTATAAATGATTTCCCAACGTATGGAAACTTGAGCGGTTATGGTGTTAAAGGTCATTTTGCATGTCCCATGTGTGAAGAAAACACTAGTTACCTTCAATTGAAGCATGGTCAGAAGATGGTATATATAAGACATTGGAAATTCCTTCCTCGTAATCACCCTTATCATAGATTGAAAAAAGCATTTAATGGAAGTGTTGAGGATGAGGTTGTGTCCAGACCTCGGAATGGTGAAGAGGTGTACAACGAAGTCAAAAACATTGACATTGTGTTTGGAAAACATCATAAAAGTACCTTTGCAAAAAACATTTGGAAGAAACGATCAATATTTTTTAAGCTTCCATACTGGTGTAAACTTCATGTTAGACATTGTATTGATGTGACGCACGTTGAAAAAAATGTTTGTGACAATGTCATCGAGACTTTATTAAACGTGAAAGGGAAGAGCAAAGACGGAATAAAAGCACTACAAGATTTGGCTGACATGGGAATCCGATCTGTTTAAGAAGTGTGAAGGTTCCAAAAGTTTATTCTTCAAATATTAGTAACGTTGTTTCTATGCAAGAGTTAAAGTTAGTTGGTTTGAAGTCTCACGATTGTCATGTATTGATGCAACAATTATTACCTTTTGTTATTCGAGGCATATTACCTCCTTTTGTTAGGGGTATTCTGACACATCTGAGTTTGTTCTTTAATGCCATTTGCAAGAAAGTTGTTGACCATCGAGGTTTAGATCAATTGGAAAATGAAGGAATAAAACTACTATGTGAATTGAAGATGTATTTTCCACCTTCTTTTTTTGATATCATGGTTCATTTGATTATTCGTATAGTCAGAGAAATTTGAATATCTGGGTTGGTCTTCTTAAGGTGGATGTACCCAGTTGAAAGATATATGAAGATCTTAAAGGGATATGTTAAGAATCAGTATCGACCAGAAGCTTCAATCATAGAGCGATACGTTGCAGGAGAAGCCATTGAATTTTGTTCAAGTTATATGCCATCTTGTGAACCAGTGGGTCTTCCCAAGAGTAGACATGAAGGAAAATTTGAAGGTAAGGGTGTTCGAGGTGTGAGAATTCAAAGTGTTGGTAGAAAAGAAGTTGACCAAGCTCATTTGTACATCTTAAACAAAACTGTTGATGTGATTCCTTACATTTCTGAACACGTTAATGAAATAAAGGCATCACACCCAAGAATGAGTGAAAAATGGAATCTTAATGAACATGTCAAAACCTTCTTACAATGGTTTAAGAAAAAGATTTATGCGACTCCACATGTTTCTGAAAGTTTATTGACGTTATCTTGTGGGCCGAACACATATGTCATTACATATGGTGGGTACTATATAAACAATATTTTTTTTTAGACAAAGGTAGAAGATGACAAAAGTAGAGTTCAAAATAGTGGCGTTACACTATAAGCTGAAGCTGTGCACTTTGCTAGTTCTAAAGACAAAAATCCAATCACAACATCCATGACTTATTTTGGAATGACACAAGAAATATGGGAAGTTGATTATGTCACTTTTAGTGTCCTAATTTTCAAGTGTAAATGGGTTGATATAAATTATGGTGTCATGACAGATGACTTTGGTTTCACATTGGTAGACTTGAACAAGATGAATTACACTGATGAACCATTTATCATGGCTAGTCAAGTAAGACAAATATTCTACGTAAATGATCCAGCGAATAAAAAATGGTCAGTGGTTTTAGAAGGAAAAAACATGCAAGGATATGATGATGAAGATTCTCTTGATATACTTGAGTAAACATCTATTGCATCAAGACCCATTGAAGACTCAGTTGATAACGTTGCCGATGACATCCAGGTAATTCGTAGTGATGACAATGAAGGGATCTGGGAGAAAAAAATATCTTAATAGGTTGTGATATTTTTTGTATTGACTTTATATGTAGTTTCATCATAATTGAATTATTACTAACCTTGTATATATTTTTCAGGTATGTTGGCCTCAGACTCAGGATCAGGACAGACCAGATGTGGTCGAGGTGTCACACGATTGCCAGATGTGACATCAGGACGTGTTGATGGGCAGAGGAGACATGTTGACATTGACCCTAGATCAGGTCAGGCATGAGGGCCAAATGCTGATACGTTTAGGAGTTATCTGGGTAAGTTAGCAAAAAGCCATGTCTCTATCCTTCATGCATCTTGGGATGATGTCCCAAAGGTCGACAAGAACCTCTTATGGCAAGATATTCAGGTATGTTTACTTAAAATAATTTTGATATACTTATTTCTTTCATCTTATTATGTCATTAACATGTTTTTTGTTTTAAACAACAACATTATGATATTCCAAACATAATACAGATTAAAAAGAAAGTGTATCACATATAGTGATAAGATGGAAGAATTTCAAGACAAGGCTGACACGACTATATGTCTTTGGAGACAGACAACATGAAAATCCATGTCAGCATTATACCTTCACATAGGAGGAGTGTATACAGTTTCGTGCATCTAGAGAGTTTGAGGAATGGAAGGTATGTTTCTTAACATCTACAAAGTCTTTCATTGAGTTCTTATGATTTTACACTTATGAATATACATGGTTTCACATGATAAAAGGTTAGCCGCCCAAGAAAGGCAAAAGCCTAAACGATGCACCACACTTGTTATCACGAGGTGGTTATGCAAAACTGGAAAAGAAAATTAGAAAGTCTAGAGCGGATGCCTTGGGGCTTGAGTCCCCAGACCTAGCACCTGCACCTGCTAGGTACGAGTTGTGGAAGGCTGCTCGAACTAAATCTGATGGGAACATGACATCTTCCTAAACTTCCTTGATCTCACAAAGAATTGTAAGTTCAAATTCTAAACATTGTTTGATTGTGTATTTATCATAGCATGTTCTTCTAAGTAACTTAGTTTTTTTTTATGTAGGATGAGTTGGTTGAGCAGCAGACTCAGGGAACATTTGTTGTCCAAGGTAGGGACGACATTCTAACAACGGCAATTGGAAAGCCCGAGCACCCAGGACGTGTACGTGGAGTTCTTGGGGCGATTGGTCTTCGTGACTACTTTGGCCCTACATAGAAAAACACTCAATCAATGAGTCAGGAGGCACTGAGGCAGATGGATCTTCAGTGGGAGGAAAGACTCAACCAAAGCATGAGACCAATGGAGCAACGATTCATGGAGCAGCTACAAGAACAAAAAGAAATACAAATAGCGCTTGAAGAGAAGTTGCATTCCATGACGCAGGGCACCATAGGGCCCGCTGAAACTCCCACACCACCTCGTGTCAGCACTAGAGGATCATCTTGTGCTATAGAACCTACTCAGTATAGTGGTCAATATGAGCTATTCATTGATGGGGATCCCCCACGCATTGTGGCTGTCAAACGAGTGCTTGAGGGAGGGTAGACTATTCATGGTGTTCCCATATTACTCCACCACGTGCATGTGACGATTGACGAGGTTCGGGAGCCCTAGGCTTAGGTGTCTGTACCCACTCCAGAAATTAATTTTGTGGGGGAGTCCATTGGATCATTTATAGCCTGGCCTAGAGCATTGATCATGTCACACATCGCTACTCCACAAGTATAATGTGTTTATTATTAGTATTTCCATGTTAAATTTAAAAATATTTGTTGATAACTTTGAAATTTTTATCTTCAGTTCGCATGTCCTCAGAATCAGCCGATTCATGATACAGTCATACATGAAGATGATGACATGGTTGAAGTGAAGGATGATCCTCTATCAAAGCTAATGACAAGATTACCCAGGTTAAAGAGAGCACCATTAGAACTATACTGGGATTTGAGAGTATTTGGTCTCCCCCACCCCATGTGCCAGTATATATCACATTGAATGATACATTGGAGGTGATTGGGGGAGACAGGATGTTGAATATTTCGATCATTCAACTGTGATGCATGTAAGATAGTTAATTTTGTCTTCCATATTAGTTTTATTTAGATTCCTAGTTTATAACAACTTAACTTTGTTGTTTTAGGTACATTGACACAATCGTTATAGACCAAGGTTGATCTTCCATGTATAGATTTGTTGAACCTCAGACCATTCAACCTTCTGGTAACACACTTGAAAGCAAACAACATTATTAGCAAACATGGATGGATGAGTCAAAAAGAGACGTATACCTTGTGCCATACATTGATGGGTAGGTGTTGTTATATGTAAAAGTTCATTATTAAAGTTTCCTTAATTAGTTAAATAACTATTTGTCCTTCGTGATAGGTCGCACTGGAAGCTGATGGTCATCATTCCCCAACAATGTAAAATTATATGGTTTTGTTCGTTGCATAGGAAGATGAAAACTGAATTGAGAACCATGCTTCAAGGGTAAGTGTTTCTCCAAAATGACTTTGAATTTAATGTTCACCTTAAACTTTTATGATAAATATAGTTATATTAATTTTACTTTGTGTTTTCAATCTAAATAGAGTTATTGATAAATCTCGAGGTCAACTAGTTCAAATTTTGTATCCAAAGGTTGTAAGTGATTTATACTTCTAATTCATTTTCTATGTTATTGAATGATCTAAATTCTTGACTATTTAGTTTGTCATTTTAGTGTAACCAACAACTAGATTCATGGGAATGTGGCTTATATGTCATGTGTTGGATTAAGACCATCATTCGAGTTGTCATTACAGATGACTGGAATGAGGTAATGATGCATACCTTAAATACATTACAAATCAAATTCATCTTTAAACATATATGAAACCATAATGAATCTTTCTTCATTTTGCAGCGCTTCAAGAGTACATCTCCTATACCAGAGGACATAATTAGGCAGATAAGGCAGGAGTGGACAACTTATCTTCTGAAAAGTTGGAGGTAGGAACACTTATATTTGTTGTTGAACATTACTTAGGTTTAGTTTAAGTTTATATTTTGATAGTTTTGGTATTGGATTGTTTTTTACATTAAGTAGAACTTTCTTTATATGAAACACATATATATATTATACTATATTGTTCTGCGGCAATTTTCTATTTTTCAGGTGTGGTTTTATTGCAAAAATAAATAAATTTTTTAAAAATAAACATCCAATAGACGTCGGTTAGTGCACTGACCGACGTCTATAGACGTCTGTCAATGCACAAACCGACGTCCAATGAGTTACAGTAAACAAAACGTTTCAGGGCCTATAGACGTAGGAGATGGCCACATCCGACGTCTATATAGACGTCGGGTATACCCCTCTAACGTCTATATAGACATTGGGCGTAGACGTTGGGTATACCCCCCTCCGACGTTTATATAGACGTCGGGGCAACGTACCAGATGTCTGAGTAACGTCACCCACAAAGACGTCAGATACATATCAGACGTTAAAAGGCAAAAATAACAGATGTCTAAAGCCCTTTCTGCACTAGTGTTACAACACCTTCTTTTGTGTTTGTTTCCATTGAAAATGAATGACCTATAAAAATAATTGTAGGTTTTTATTATATGTATCTACCAGAAAACATAAAGAGAAAATAAATACCATAACAAACTTCAATGGCAAGAATTACAAGTAAAAATGTCAATATGAACGAATTCTTTGACATATCTTTCATCATGTTGCAAAATTTTGATGTCTGTTGTAATAATTTTTGGGTGATGTCTTGATTATTTATAGGAAAAATGTGAAATTCTTATTAAATGCAACATACCAAACGACAACGAGGTAGTCATGTACACGGTTTCGTATTAAATACAATATTTAATATATTGTATTAATAAAAATTATTATTATTATTATAATTATTATTTATTTATTTATTATTATTATTAAGGATAAGTTTGAGAAAGAGTGAGTAGATGAATTTAGAGAGAATAAGGTGGAGAAGTTTGCTTTAAGGGATAAAGAAATGAAAGTGAATGATTTGAATGTAAAGTTGTTTGTTTTAAGGGGTGAAATTGAAAGTGAAGGGATTTGAATGTAAAATTTATGAAATTTGTGAATAATTGGAATGATGTGATGGATAAAAAAATATAATTATTATTTTTACTATAATTCTTCTTCTTATTCTTATTATTACACTAGTACAAAAACAGCGTACAACGTCGAATATTTTGGGCCTTTCACGTCGAATTCGAGAACGACGTCATATCGGGAGACGTTAAATTGACGTCGAATTTTATCAATAAACGATGTTAATCAATTTTTTTATTTTTTTATGTTAATCAATAAACGATGTTAATCAATTCTGAAAAATAAAAAAACAAATTTTAGTTTTTTCTATTTTGTAAAGCATGAACTATGAACGTGTAATATAGTATCAACAACAAACAACAATGACAAACAACAAACAAGTTCAATCAAACAACAACAACAAACAAGTGCACCCAAACAATAACAACAAACAAGTTGAACAAAAAATAACAAGAAACAAGTTCAACAAATAAGTTCTGAAAACGAAAACGAAAACGAAAAACTAACCTTGGTTCATCGGAATAAAGTGTTGCTACACGTGAGAGAGAAAGCAGAATGCGCCTATGAAGGATAACAACACGAAAATAATCGATCAAAACAAACAAAACTCATACCTAAAGTAGTAAATTAACATGCATTTGTATCAAATGAAAGAAATATTACATGTGATGGTCGTCAAACTTCGTTTGAGAAAAGTTTGAGCAGAGAAAAGGGTTTCGCGCGCTAAGATAAAGTGAATGAATTTTCAATCTCCCGCTCAAATTTTTATTGAATTCACTAATTTTGACGTCTAACGCTGGGGCATTCGATGTTTTATATCCCTTTACGTCGAATTACAATTCTAAATGACGTTTAATAATTGCATTTATTTACAAAAAGGCCACCGGTCATTTTTAACGTTGGTTATTGAGTGGTTCGACGTTGAACGCGTGACGTTATACGCTATTTTTGCACTAGTGTTATTATTAGTTTTATTGTTATTATTATTGTTGAATGTTTTACATCGACTAGAGATAAAGTCAATTTAGAGTATATATGTAGGTGCAGACATCACCTTACAAATAGGTTCTTTAGGTTGAGTTAGATTTAAAATTTATTTTTTAACATGATATCAGAACCATTGTTAGAAGTATATGGGGTTGAGAATGACTTAAAGTTCATTTCTTAACAATTATTATTATTATTAATAATGATATTATTAGTTTTAATTTTATAATAATAATAATAGTTATTATTATTATTAATGTATTATTATCATTACTATTATTATTAATATAATTAATATTACTATTATTGTTAGTAATTATCCATAAGGTTTAATAATAGTAATAATTACTATTAAGTTTTTTATAAAAAAAAATTTAATAGTTGGAATTTAGAGAAAAATGATAGAAATTTAAGTAAAATCATAATTTCTATGTTGGAATTTAAATAAAATTTATGGATATTTAAGTAAAAGAACATATGTTGAGTTGTCTTTCATTTGTATCTCAGATCGAAATATTCTATTTCTCCTTAAATTTATCTATACAAATGATCCGATGAACTAGATTAATAATTCGACCCTCTTCCATGGTTTGGTCCTGAACCAACATGGATTGAGACTAGAAAATCTTACAACACCAAACAGTTTCCTATTAAAAAGGTTTATGGGATCAAGATATCCACATAAGCTTTGTGAATCAGAATTAGCCCATGGACTTTCATTTTAGAAAAAAATATTCATTTTGAATACGTGAAAAAAATGTAATTAACTACTTGAGATTAAAAAAGAAAATATATTTCCAAAGGGCTTGCTAGATTCCTCTCGCAATATTCTATTTATAATAAAGAACTAATACAAGAGTACATGGAAGATTAAGGAACTGCACTAGAGACCTAAGTGTAGAACTAGGTACTATGATAGGTATAACTAATAAAAACTAGCACACTACACCCTACATAGGTTTAATGATGATACATAGATGTAATTATTTTAACACTTCCCTTGAAGCTAGAGCATCGAGATCGTATATACCAATCTTAGAACAAATAAACTCAATCCGAGAACTCCTTAATGACTTGGTCAACACATCTATGAGTTGGTCATTTGATCCAACAAACTTAGTACATATTTCTTTTGTCAACAACTTCTCACGAAAAAAATGACAATCACTTTCTATATGTTTCGTGAGACACTAGATTGCAACTCTTATAAAGCATGATAGATTCGTGAGATGACGGGGACATACTTCGATTTTACTTAAAGCTATTGCAATTGAGTTTTTAAGACAATGTAATTCGAGTTATTTTATTTCCTTCATTATTTTGGTTTTATTTAAACAATGTAATTGGAGTAATTTTCAAAAACGTATAAATGAACTATTATACGTTTTCTTCTCTTATGCTTGCAATTTAGATTCTGCCCATTTAATTTCATTGCAATTTCGGTTCAGAGTTGTTTGTTAAATAAAATATATAGTATATAGTTTAATATAGTTATTAACAATAATTATTTATTAATTTTATCAATTTTGTAAGAAAAGTTATATTTATTAAAGCAGTACGTAGTAAATTGTACTGAATTTTCAAATACACATAAGTATAAATTTAACACTAATGTTTATTTATAATTACACATGGAGTTTAGCGAAAATTTGAAAATATTAAATTAATTCTAAATAAAACTAACACTAATCTTTATTTATAATTACTAAATACATTTAATATATATATATATATATATATATATATATATATATATATATATATATATATATATATATATATATATATATATATATATTATTAAAGAGAAATAAATAATTGACAGAATTTAAGTATAAATTTAAGTCACATATTAAGTAAAGAAAAGAAAATAAACAATATATAATAATAAAATTCATAAACTTATTGTTATAAATTCATTATTTTATACTTTTAAATTAAGATGTCTTATTTAGTTTTATTCATATTTACATAAATTTTTCACACAAGAAAATTAAATGACTATCTTATATACTTTAAAAATATGTTTAGTTAGTCAAGAAAAATTAAATATGTTTAGTGAGTAAAAGATTTTAACATCCTATGTTATTGCGTAATTTTGTTATATAAGTAATAAAACAAATTTATTGAAACCTCTTAAAAAAGTGTATGTTAGTCTAATTAAAATGTTTAAATACAGTTCTTTAACAAATTAAAAGCACTTAGGTTTGTCACATATTAAGAGTTATGCTAAAATAATTACATCTATATGTATCATCATTAAGCATACGTAAGTTGTAGTGTTCTCGTTTTTATTAGTTGTACCTATAGTAGTACCTAGTTCTGCACTAAGGTGTCTAGTGTAGTCCCTAAATCTTCCATGTACTCTTGTAACAGTGCTTTATTATAAATAGAAGATTGATAGAGGCATCAAGGTGGCCCTCTAAATATATTTTTTATTTTAATCTCAAGTTGGTATCAGAGTGGGTCAATCTCACTCTTGTTTTTGTTTCGTCTTATCCACTAACATTAGTTATTGTTGTTCGCATTTGTCCGCTGCCAATTGTCATTGTTTGCGATTGTCCAATCTCTATCTTCAATGGTTCACTACCATTTGAAGCTACTCAACATTATCAACAATTGTTCTTTGTCTTTTCATCGTGGTCTACTGCTATTTGCCGCCATTTGTCGTCATCTGCCTCCGTCCACCGTCGTAGTTTCGTTTGGCAACCACCAGTTCTGGGTCGTCTCTCCGAGTGATGACTAACCCCGCCGGTGTTGAGGGCTAGTTCTTTGCCATGCACCACTACGAGATCTGTCTTTGTCTGCGGCACCCAGGCCATATTGTTCATGTGTTGCCTTCTACTTGTCGGAAAGTCACCAGGTCATCTCCATAGTTATCACCAGACCCTCTTCTCTCCATTCTGACCATGAAAACGTTATTTTGGTAACATCCAAAATCCACCTTGTGCAAAGTCACCTAGGGTTTTCGGTTTTCCTGACTAGTTTTTGGTCTATTGATAAGAAATGGTGTTTGGAAGTGTCATTTCATTCTTTGGAAGTCCCTCATTTACTTCTAGAAGATAAATGGAAAAACTACTTATCGTGGTCTATTGTCTTCAAAACGTGGTTTCTTGGCCAAGAACATTAAGATCACCTTGACCAAGATGTGCAACCATGTACCTATTGAAAAAGCTTATCAGTGGAAACAAGCAGATTTTCAATTGTGTGCCCTATTATGGCAATTAGTGGAACCAAGACCTGTTATATCTCTTAGAGCTTTCAAAACTTATGACTCCTTTTGGAAGAAAGATCAAAGCATCTATGCCAACGATATTCAACGTCTCTATGACACGAAAAACAAGCTTGAATAACTTAAAATGGAAGACCATGATATGGTGTCCTTCATGACTAAAGCCCAATCTATTGTCGAAGAATTGAGGATGTTTATTGAAGTGGACTCTTTGGAGGATATAAAAAAGAAACTAGACAAATATTATATGGTGTTGATCCTTTCGTACTCTACATCCAAAATTTTATTATATAAGATATCAACTTTTGACCAATCATGAGGTCCCTTCCATGGAAACCTTAACCACATGCTTTCTTTGTGTATGAGTACCTCAAACTCAAGAAGTTAATGAACTAGTGGAACCATCTGTCACGGTTGCCACATTAAGTAAAGGAGGACGTGGCATACATGTTGATGATGTAATCATTACAGGAAATGTGTTTACTTAATAGTATATGTTGATGATGTAGTCATTACAAAAAATGATATTGTTGGAGTATCTCAACTAAAGGAGGAATATTACAAAACTAATTATTAAGTTTACTTGTTGGGGCACATGTTCCGCTACAGGAGATGGCGCAAGACTCATGCCATAATGCTCAAACTGCTGCTTGAATCGGCGCGTAAGCATTTCAACAACTTCATCATACAACTCTGCACGAACCTTCTTTATGATATCCTATGTGATCTCTTTTTTGATGTCCTGCTTCAGCTTTTGTTTATACTCTTTACTTAATCCATATAAAGATGGACACGAGGAAGACCCAAAGAACTGTCGTATTCCTATGCCAATCCTAGCAGCACGCACCCGTCCTGGGTGCTCAAGTTGTCCAATAGTTGTGGCAAGAATATCTTGACGACCTTCTTGTGCGAATTGACCTTGGGAGCTCTGCTTAACCAAAGAGTCTTGTAACATAACAAAACTTCAAAATTATTTGAAAGATCTATGTAATATATATAACAAAAATATAAAAATATGAGAAATGACATCTTACAATTCTTTCAGATATCTCTCTTGCAGTGTTGGAAGTGTAAGAGCCCGATGATCTTATACGGGCTAACTTTCACTTCTCGTGCTGAGATGGGGTGAAGGAGGAGGATGAGGGTCACCACCCTCAAAAAGTGAAAGTCTACTATCTGACTTATGCTTCATTATTTTTTCCTCAAGCTTCCTGTATCCACCACGAGACAGTAGGTGTGGATTTTTATTCTGAGCACTTATACCCTATGCTTTTGAACTTGTTTGTTGTTACAAAATGAAACAATTTTTATTAGGCCTATTTTTCGACCTTGCTTTGGCATATATTCATGGTATTAGGCCTATTTTTCGCATGCACATGATACTTTAAGAAGAGGATTCTAAGCCAGTAAGACAACCTCAAAGAAGACTGATGAAGGTTGTCTAGAAAGAGGACACCAAGTTGCTACAAGCAGGTATTATATACCCCATTTCTGACAACACTTGGGTGAGCCCTATACATGTGGTTCCCAAGAAATATGGAATAACAATGGTCAAGAATGAGAAGGATAAGTTGACTTCTATTCAAGACAAAAGTGGGGCACATAACTTAGGAGTTGACCATCTTAGTAGGATTGTAAATGGAAAAGATAACATTCCAATCCAGGATGACTTTTCCGATAAATTCCTACTAGCATTCCTTCCACCATGAAGGAGGTAAGTACCCTCATATTTTTTTCTTTGCATTCTATATATAAGGCATACATTGAGGACAATGCATAGTTTAAGTGCGGGGGTGTGGGGAAATAATTTCATTTGTTCCCTATTTCTTTTTTTTTTAGGTTTAATCATTCACGAAGTCCCTATTTTCGCGTGAAATCTCAATTTAGTCCCTTAGTTTCTGGAATTCTCAATTGGGTCCCAAATTTATGAAAATTGCAACAATTGGATCCTTTCCGTTAAATTGTGTCCAACGGCGTTAGTGTGTGTCTGACGTGGCACGCTGTAGTCAGTTTCTTAATTGACGTGGCTGACTGAAGTAGGGGCAGTGAAGCACGTGGATAATAACAATTTTTTAAGTAAAAAGAAAATAAATGTTTTAAACCAAACTGGGGATTCAGATTTTGTGCGGATTGAATTAGGGATTGGGATTCTTCTGAGTACTTCTAGGGTTCGGTTCGTCCAAAGTTCATTTCATTTCACAAAATTGGGTATCAATTTGGGTATTTAGGGTTTAATCAAAGTTGACCTTGAGAGAGTGTGTAGTTGTCATCGTCATCGGAGTTGTGGGACCTTCTTCAGTTGCAATCTGGAGTGTCCAGGTCAGTAAAAGTTTGGTTTTGTTTCAAACCTTTATATTGCGATGTTGGGTGGTGGTCCCCGTCTATGTATTGTGTTTTATTTTTGATTGCAACGTTGTGGTCCCCGTCGTCGGATTGTGTTCCATTTTTTATTGCAATGTTGTGGTCCCCCATGCCCCCCATGTTTAAAGTGATAATTGTCTGTGTGTGTGTGTGAGTGCGTTTTGGTTATGGTTTTAATACATGTTTTGTCGTCAATTGATTACATTATAGGTGTATAAATACTTATATATAGTGTTTTGCATCATGGACAAGGATATTGAGGTTGTCTTTCACCATGGAGGGAAATTAGTTAACGATGGGAAGCTTAAGTATGAAGGGGGGGAGACATCTAGGTTTATGTTTGACCCAGATGTTTGGAGTTATTTCGTGGTTGTTAGCGTAGTGAAATCTTTGGGATACCATGGGCTTAAAGATATGTGGTACTCTATAGGAGGGGCTTCAGTGTTGGATGATAAGTTAGAGCCTCTGTGTGATGACACTGGTGCCATGCATATGGCTAATTTAGCTAGGCTGAATGGTGAGGTGCATGTGTTTTTGATACACCCTGTTTCTGAACCCGAAGTCATACATATGCTGGAATATGTTGGTAATGATGAAGGACAAGTTAAAGAGAGGGGTGATGTTGATTGTGAAGAAGTGAAAGTTGATGCTGTTATGGAGGAAGAGGTTGTTAGAGTTGAAGAAGTTGGTGGTGTGTTGGAAGAGATGGGTGAAGAAGTAGAAGTTGAGGCTGTTATGGAGGAAGAGGTTGATGGAGTTGAACAAGTTGAGGAAGTTAATGGTGATGGTGAAGAAGTGGAAGTTGAGGCTGTTATGGAGGAAGAGGTTGATGGACTTGAACAAGTTCATGAAGTTGGTGGTGATGTTGATTGTGAAGAAGTGGAAGTTGATGCTGTTCTGGAGGAAGAGGTTGTTAGAGTTGAAGAAGTGATGGAATCGTACTTGACGTAGTCCTCCTTTTGTACTTTTACCTTTTATAGTTTAGCTCTTAAGGAGCATGGGTTACTATAAATACCCAGCTCCTTTATTGTATTGTGACTTTTGAGATTAATGAGAATTAAATTTTCTGAAATCAGAAATAATTCTCTCTTGAAAGTCAGGCTAGAGAGTCCAAAGACTCCCTCTAGCCACCTTCCAAGCACACTCTTTCCCTTCCATATTCCATTCCACCGTGCTTCTCTCTCATCACATATCATCACCGTTACTTCAATCCGCTCGTCAGCGCTCTCCATTCAGTCCCGCGTCAGCTCCCTCATATTCCTCTCGTGAATCAGAAACGAAATTTCATTTCGCATTTCACTCTCGCACATTTCCTCTGAGTAATCTAGCTTTCCTACCGTTTAATCTTGAGTTTGAACCGATTCATCGGTTCATTTTGAGCTTTCCCCCTTTTCTAGGGTTTCCTTCGTGTCTCTAGGGTTATCTCCCGATTAAACCTTAGATCTTAGGGTTTTCTTGAGTCTGTTCTTAGTTTAGTAGGTTTCCTTTGAGTAAGCTCTGAATCTAGAGCTTCGTGTACTTTTCCGCTGCGTTCATCTCTGGAGGAAGCTTCGAAGGAGTCCGCGTCGCGTCGTCGGCCTCTCCTCGGGCGTTCGTCTATCAAGTGGTATCAGAGCCAGGTTGAACACGCTTCGAAGGTAAGTATCTCGGTTCGTCTCTATTCTGAGTTGTTCGGTTTAATTCTGAGTTAAGTGTTTCGCGTCTCTATTTCGAGTTGTCTTCTATTCTTGCGTTGTTTCGCGTCTCTATGCATTCATCTTATTTTGTCTCGGTTTGATTCTGTTCTTTGCGTTTTGTTTCGATTCGGTCTTGTCTGATTCATATTTTGTTCATTTTGATTATGATTCGCGTTTCTGTTTTATGTCATCCTCTGTTCGTTTTGTCTCGTTGGGATTCTTTGTGTTTTGTTTCGTTGAATTTCAGAGTTGTTCATCATTTTCCTTCATTATCATGAGTGTTATGACTTGTTCTGAGCCTTGAGTTAGTGTTTTGATCATTTTAATTCGGTGCAAGTATTTGTTTGAGTCTTTTATTTTCTGAATCTTATTCTGTAATGTTCTAGTCTTGTGGTTTGTTTTAATTGTCAATTAAATCTGAGTTTAACTATGATTCAATTGAGTTTTTTTGCTTTGAGTAAGATCTGTCCATCATCATAAGCAGTGACATTCAATTGAATGAGCTTGATGACAGACTTCAACAACAGTTTTAATGTCATTTCATTTCTCTGAAGCTGTCTTGAGTTTTTGATGTTGTCCATTACATGTAATTGTATTGCACTTTTGAAATTCTGTGAGCTGAAAGTTGAATCTGCTTGTGGATAGCAAATGCACACCAATTAAGCTATGAAATGTTGCATTGAGCTTGGGTGCAAGATGCTTACAGCAGCATCAGTCTCTCTTTTGGCCAGCCACACCGAACTGGTTTTCCTTTGAAGTCTGTTTTAATGTTCTTGACTGTGTGTCTATTCAGCTTAGTATTAGTTCATTGTTAAGCTTCTAGTTTCATCAAATTCTAGAGTCATATTAATTGTTGCTTTCAGTCATTGTAATTCTGAATACATAAGAGTTGGTGGTATACTTGAGCTATTCTAAAGCACAATTTGCTGTTTAAAAGTGAAATTCCAGTTTCTGTGATAGCTGCGACTTTTGTGTGCCCTATTCTGGTATAAACCAATTTTATTTGACATATTCAAGGTGTTATAAGGGTCAGATTTGAGTAATTGCAGCTAGAACGAATTTCCCATTTTCAAAACCACCATGTTGTGTTTGTTTTGAGCAAAGTTGAATCAGTATAACTGAAATTTGTATCTGTTTGAGTTTTATACATCGTATTGAACTGTGACAAGAGCTTAAGGTCTGTGAATTTGTTTAAAAAAAAAAAAAACAGGTTGTGAAAAGTGTAATTTACAAGTAAAAGGCAATTTGACCTGTGCAGTTCAATATAGAGGTTCCAAAATCAGAAGTGAAGAATGTTGCAATTTGAGCTGATTTAATTAAGAACTTTCTTCAAACAGTTTAGAATGTCAATACTGGAATAGTGATTTTATATTCTGATTCAACTTGCTTGGTTGTTTTTATTGTGTTTTTAATCTTTTCTAGAGCTAATGTTAGGTTCAGTTTGAGTGCTCACTTTGATCAAAAGTTTTGTTTCTTGCTTATCATTGTTGAATGTCTTGGTTTTGTCTTTCACGTGTGAACTCTGATCTGCTGTTCTTAATTTGAATTTTAATTGCTTTATTCATCTGATCTAGAGTTGTCTTAAGCAATATATCTGCTGTGTTGTCAGTTTCATTATCTGGTGCTTCCATTCTTGGTGGTTGTCTTGTATTGTCCATTACTTTGTTTAGCCTAGCCTTTTTCTGAAATGAGAAGTTTTTTACACTTTGGTTTCTGGAATTTGAAAGAAGGTTTGTGTGCTTGGTAGCATCTTAGGTGGTGGTGGTCTAAAAGACTCTCAAGTCTTGAACTGCCAAGGGAGAATCTCCCTTCCAAACCTTTTCATTTATGTGCTTTAAATTTTTAAAGAGAAACCTCAGTGCTGTGAGCTTAGTAAGGCTAATTTAGCCTAAATTCCTTGGCATTTGCAAGAGAGTTCAGTTTCATTTAACCATTTGTTGATTGTGTTCATTGTGCAGGAAAATAAATTGGAGTAATTAGATTAGAGCAACTGTGATTTGTTGCAACTGCAACTGCAATCACTGTTGTTTTAATTGATTATTGATTTCCTGGAATTGTTATTTGTGCTTGTGAATCTTTAAACTGTCATTGCATTCATTTTAGTTAAAACATTGCTTGCTGAATTCATGATGTATTCACTGTTTTGAAAATGAATTGTGATTTCATGGTTTAATTGGGCATGTTGAATGTTGATTCTGATTTGATACGACCTATGGGAACTTGGTAGATGCATAGGATTTTCAAATAATGTGCTGATTGTTTTATGAGCATTTCTGGAAGTGCAACAACACTGTTTTAAAACTGCCAATTTCTGATTTGCCTCACATTACTCTTTGTCCATTTATTTGATTTGCCAATGCATCCTTCAGTTTTAAGAAGTGATTAAAGCACCTAAATTCCAGTTCGGACTTGGCGTTTGAATTAATTAGGTGGTTAGTTTCTGCATTGAATTACATCCAATCTGAATTTAATTCACTGTCCATTTGCAGTTGCTGGATTCTGTTGCTGGATTTTGTTGAGATTTATGTGTGCAGAGCTGATGTGAATGAATCATTAGTTGAGTAGAATATTACTGAAGAAACAGTAGCAGGAACACCTCAGTGTGGAGCTTGAAACAGGCTAGAAACAACCATTCAAATAGGGAAGTTGTCTAACTTACCCTTTGTTGTGAATTGCTATTCTGTTTTAGCTAGTAAGTGATGTAAATGATAATATTGAATGAATATCCTGTTGATTTTGGTTGAAAATTAACTGTGCAGAATACTTGGAACAGTTTGAGAGCAAATAGGAATTATTCAATGTCTCAGTTGCACCAGACCGAGTGAAAGGGAAGAGTAGACAAAAGCTAGGAGATCCAAGGCTGGTTAACAACAACAAGAGTGTATTCGTTGAGCAACCAGTAGCAGCCATCTGAATTGAAGGGAGTTTCTTTCACCTTAAGTTGCTTTTGTTTTGGTTGAACTCTTCTTGTTATAGCTTGTCTTTGATTAGCATAATTTCAAGTGTTGAATCTGGTATGACAGTTTTTTTGTACACTAGGATTAGCCAATCTGAATTCTAAATTGGAATTGTTCTGCATTGTATTGGATTAATCTGATTTTGATTAGACTGGGGTGGTTGTTAATCAGTTCGGTTTCAGCTTAGATTTTACATTTCTTTGAATCTGGTATAATGACCATTTGCATGTGTCTAATAGAATCTGGTTTGATTTTGGTGTGTGCAAAGCTGATATTTGAGAGTTTAGTTTGAGCAGAAACTTACTGAGAAAACAGCAACCTAAGCACTTCATGTGGAAGCTTTGAACTAAAGGGAGTTATCTAGTTTAATTGCTTCTGACTGTTTAAACTGTTTTGGATTTAAATTGTTCATTGTTGAATTACTTGATCTGCTGAATTGGTATGAATTATCTGTGTAGAGTTGCTTTCATTGGAATTCAAATTGTCCAGGAGTTTAATTAAGCAGCTGCAGAATCTTACTAGAAAGTTTGTGCAGCCAAGAGAAAGGGAAGTTCTTACTGCCCTATATTTTTGTGCAAACTAGTTTTACTAAGGGTGTAAGTGACAACAGCCTTGATTCATTTGTGTTGCAGGATTGGACAAGTTAATTTCTTGATTAAGCTGAGAGAGGTAGTTGAAGGCCATATTTTGATCAAGTGAAGCCCTGCAGCAGTGAACCGTACCCAGGACGTTCAAGAACAAGACTAGTAGCATAGCTTGTTTTCTTTGTAATTGTTTTCTTCAATTTGTTTGTAATAGGCTTGTGTTAGCCTACTGTTAGCCTTAGCTTTTGTTTTGTAAAAGGGCCTTTTATAAAGTCCAAGTTCTTTGGAAGAGTCCTTGGTGCTCTTTCAAACTCTTGGCAACTTTTCTTGATTGCTTTAATGTTTTTTTTAGCATAGCTAGACAGGTGAATGTGTCTTGTTAGCCAAAGCTACAAGCTTCACCATAGGAGTAGACTTTACTATTGACTTTATTGGTGTATCTCGTAGGGGTCATTAGAGTCCGCTGGTTTCTAAAGTGTTTTGTTTGTTTAATTGTGTTCACGTTTAGGGGTGATTTAGGCTAAAAGGGATTAAACTTTAAGCCTTATCACACTATAGTCCGAGAGTTTAGTCTTTTAATTGTTTGTGATTGTTTGAGTTGTGTACTTTGTTTCTAAAGGTGATTTTAGTTTAAGGGGTAATTAGTTAGTAGCCTAAGACATTTCTGGCAAGGCAAGACTTGGTACTTAAGCAGCTCTTTAGCTCACCTCTCTTACCTGGGACTTGTTTAAGTGAAAGTTTTGAACCCTTTAAATTAAGAAAACTTTTAAAAACAAAGATGTCTTCTTATGGTTCATATAGGTCTTCTAGGTTAGATAAAGTTGATGAAATGTTTAAACAAGCTAGGAATCTTCCATCCTTTGGTAAAGACATAGGTGCATTAACATACCTAGCTTGGGAAAAAGAAATTGATAAAATAAATCCTTGGTTTTGTGAAGAGAGTGAATATTATGTTCTTAGTATATATCTCTCTAGGTTAGAAGTGCATGCAAGAGAGTGGTGGAATGAAAGACAATATCATGTTAGGAAAGGTAGAAAGTCCTCCATACGTGATTGGCATGATTTAAAAGCTTGCATGAGAAGAAAGTTTGTGCCTTCAAGCATTAAAAGAAACCTAAAACTAATTAGGGATTGCATTGAAGATGGAAAATCATTTATTGAGAGTTTAAATGATCATGGATTTCTTTGTAGAGAATTAGAATTTAGGGCAAGACTTAAGGAGATCAAGGATAAGAAAAGAGAAAGAGAGATTGAGAGAAAAGAAAAGGAAGAAAGGAAAGAAGAAGAGAAGAGAGAGAGAAGAAATAGAGAAAAGAGAAGAGAGAAGAAGAGAGGAATTAAGAAGAGAAGAAGAGAGAAGAAGAGAAGAAGAAAAGGAAGAAAGAGAAGAAGATAAAAGAATAGAAGAAGAGAGAAAAGAAGAAGGAAAGAAAGAAAGGCAAGAAAGAAAGAAGAAAGAAAAGGAGAAATTGTTCTTGGTGGCAAATCCTATTCTTTCAAAAACCATGGAACCTAAAAGGGAAGGTTTCCAAATCTTTACTTCTTTTCCAATAATTGATTATTTTTTAAATTTTAACTTCTCTTTCAAACAAATTGTCATCTCATATTCCATGGAAACCTTTTCAAAATATGACAATTCATATCTTGAGTTATTCTTATCTTTAAGGAAAGAAATAACTCAAGACAAAAGTGAATTTGGACTTCTAAAATTTACAAAGACTACTAAACAAAATATTAGAAGTCCTTATTTCCTTGTTTTTATAGAAAAATTCTTTCTTGGATTGATATTAATTGAAAATATATTTGATGTTTATTGCAGATTTGTGTTTGATCCAGGAGGAAGAAAAAGTTAATATAAAAGAATAAGGCCACTCCAAGATGGCCATGCTCCCAAAGATTGTGTGGAGCTTCTTCATAAGGCGATTGCCAGATTTGAGGACAAATTTTTTTTAAAAGAGGGAGGGTATGATGGAATCGTACTTGACGTAGTCCTCCTTTTGTATTTTTACCTTTTATAGTTTAGCTCTTAAGGAGCATGGGTTACTATAAATACCCAGCTCCTTTATTGTATTGTGACTTTTGAGATTAATGAGAATTAAATTTTCTGAAATCAGAAATAATTCTCTCTTGAAAGTCAGGCTAGAGAGTCCAAAGACTCCCTCTAGCCACCTTCCAAGCACACTCTTTCCCTTCCATATTCCATTCCACCGTGCTTCTCTCTCATCACACATCATCACCGTTACTTCAATCCGCTCGTCAACGCTCTCCATTCAGTCCCGCGTCAGCTCCCTCATATTCCTCTCGCGAATCAGAAACGAAATTTCATTTCGCATTTCACTCTCGCACATTCCTTGCACATCACAGAGCATCTCACTCTCTCTCGAGAGCTCTCTTCGTCATAAGCCATTGCTTCCATCACGGTAATCTTCTTTTTCCTCACAGATCCATCTTCTTCCACCAATTCTTTTGATTCCCCCGATTAAAACCTTGTTTCACCTTCGATCCAGACTTTCCATCGATTGTTGTCCCTTTTCTACCGTTTAATCCACTTTCCTCTGAGTAATCTAGCTTTCCTACCGTTTAATCTTGAGTTTGAACCGATTCATCGGTTCATTTTCAGCTTTCCCCCTTTTCTAGGGTTTCCTTCGTGTCTCTAGGGTTATCTCCCGATTAAACCTTAGATCTTAGGGTTTTCTTGAGTCTGTTCTTAGTTTAGTAGGTTTCCTTTGAGTAAGCTCTGAATCTAGAGCTTCGTGTACTTTTCCGCTGCGTTCATCTCTGGAGGAAGCTTCGAAGGAGTCCACGTCGCGTCGTCGGCCTCTCCTCGGGCGTTCGTCCATCAAGAAGTTGGTGGTGTGTTTGAAGAGATGGGTGAAGAAGTGGAAGTTGAGGCTGTTATGGAGGAAGAGGTTGATGGAGTTGAACAAGTTCAGGAAGTTGGTGGTGATGGTGAAGAAGTGGAAGTTGAGGCTGTTATGGAGGAAGAGGTTGATGGACTTGAACAAGTTCAGAAAGTTGGTGGTGATGGTGAACATGAAGGTGTAGAAGAGAATGAAGTTGAAGCAAATGTGGAAATCCGAAGCTGGAATTCCTCTTTTGAGAATGGTAGTGGTGATGGAAATAATGAGTGGTTCGAGGGGCTTGTTGATGTCAATGTTGGTTGTGATATAGATGATGATATACATACAGATTTTGAGGGAAATGTGGAAGTGGAAGTCCAAAGTATGTCAAATGACTCCAGTGGACCATGTTCCAGTGTGAGTTTTGACCGCATGTTTGATGTTAACGTGGAGGGTGGGAATGATAGAGGTTTGTCAGATGATGAGTGGGAATCTGAACAATTAATTAGTGGAGCAGAAAGTGATGAAGACGATACCGATGTAGAGGGTTATGGGACTTTTGCAACATTTGTGTTGCCAAAAAGTATGGTTGACTTTAAGTGGGAAGTTGGGACATATTTTGCTGAAAAGCAAGACATTTTGGAGGCTATAAAAAATTATGCGTTGGATAATGGAAGAAATATTAAGTTTGCTAAGAATGATAAACAAAGAATGAGGTTGAAGTGTGTGGGTGCAAAAGGTAAATGCCCTTGGAAGTTATATTGTGGTTATATGAAGGCAGTGAAAACATGGCAATTGAGAACAATGGTGGACAACCATACCTGCAGCAGGGAGTTCAACCTTAAATTAATTGATGCCAAGTGGTTGAGCAAAAAGATACAGAAAACTATTAGAGATAATCCTACAGTTAAGGGTGTGGATATAAGGGAAAAAGTTCAAAGGAAATGGAACATTGGTATTTCAAGGTGTATGGCCTATAGGGCCAAAAACATAGCAATAGAGCAAATTGATGGCTCTTTCAAAGAGCAGTATAAAAGGTTATATGATTATGCCCATGAGTTGGTGGCCAAAAATCCTAGGTCAACAGTGAAACTAAAGGTTGAGGATGTGGGGGGTAAAGTCGTTTTCAAGAGATTCTATGTATGTTTAAAGGCTTGCAAAGACAGTTTTATGTCATGCAGGCCAATTATTGGTTTAGATGGAGCATTTTTGAAAGGTAAGTACGGTGGTGAGTTGTTAACAACTGTGGGCCGAGATGGGAATGAGCAGATGTTGCCAATTGCATACTGTGTTGTTGAAGTTGAGAACAAGGATTCATGGAGGTGGTTCTTGGAACTGTTGGTAGATGACCTTGGAGGGGCTGAAATTTGTTCTTCATTTACCTTTATATCAGACCAGCAAAAGGTAATAGTAATCGTTAATTTGTAATTGTACATTTTAATTTTAGGTTCTTAAGTATTTGTTGGCTGTATTCATTACTTGTATATTGTATTGCAGGGTCTACTTCATGCAATAGATGAATTGCTTCCTAGAGTTGATCAAAGGTTTTGCGTGAGGCATATGTATGCCAACTTCAGGAAGAAATACCCTGGTAAAAACCTGAAGCGTTTAATGTGGAGGGCAGCTACAGCCACACATCCACAAACATGGGAGATGGAAATGAGAAACATAAGAGCAGTGAACGAAGATGCTTATAAGCATTTGATTGCCATCCCTCCAAGGTTAGTCTTCAAAAGTAGAACATAATTTCTTATTCATATAATGTTAATAATAATTCTATTATTTGTTGTAGGTATTGGTCAAGATCAAGGTTCACTAAAAGAGCTAAATCTGACACCTTAGTAAACAATATGAGTGAGGGCTTCAATAGTGTCCTCGTTTCTGCCAGGAGTAAACCCATAATTACTTTGTTGGAGACGATACGGCTTTACCTCATGCAAAGATGGGCCAAGAACAGGTCAAGCATATCATCATTTACTGGATCCATTTGTCCCAAGATCCTATCCAGATTTAGAAAGGAATCTTAGTTAACTAAAAATTGGATTCCTAGGTAAATTCCAGTAATCACTTCTATGTTATATTAATTTACTACTGTGGTTAATAATTATTGTTGTCTTCTTCTACACAGTTGGTCAGGCAACAAGCTATTTAAAGTTCGTCACATGTCTAACAATGGAGATAAGTTCGTAGTCAACATAGATGACTCCTCATGCACATGCAGAACTTGGATGATACTGGAATCCCCTGTTGTCATTCATTGGCTGCAATGAAGTTCCTCAACATTGATGGAGAACAATTTATTGACTCTTGCTACATGAAGTCCAGATATGAGGAGACATATTCAACAATTATATATCCCTTAAATGGAGCCAACATGTGGAACATTACTCCATATCCTAATGTGTCTCCACCACACAAAAGAGTATTGCCTGGAAGACCAAAGAGAAAACGAAGACTAGAGCAATGGGAAATGAGGAAGGATGAATCAAGAATGACCAAATCTGGCTTGTAGAAGAGATGTGGCATATGTAGAGAACATGGCCATAACAGAACTCGTTGCCCATCAGCAACCCAAGCAGGAACTGTGCCCACTACATCAGCAACCCAAGCAACTCCATCCACTCAACAATCTGAAATAGCACATCACTTTGGGAATCAACCGTAGTAGACAGTAGGAATGAAATTTTGTAATCTTTTTAGGCTACAAAACATTATGTACAAAAGCAGTAGATGTAGGAAAACGTTATTGTGGTACTACAGTTGATAACTGATGGAACTTGATGCTGTTTTTATGGTTAATTTGGTCTGTATGACAGCAGTTTTATGTACTACTTTAGATTAATTAAATTTCGGCAGATATGCTTAATTTGGTTCCATTTATCTGTTGTGCATTGATGTTATGTTGATCTTTTAACATGGTTATGTTTTTGATTTTAACATGGTTATAAAAGTTCCAGTGTGGTTTTGCTTGAGATTAATGAACTGTTCTGCCAAACTATATCCATAAATCTCCAGGAATCATCGAAAATGGGCATGACTCAGAAAGATCAACACATTCTACTTTTATATAGTGGTTGAGATTAATGAAAATTGTATGAAGTTTATGTAATTTGTGCTTATTAGTTCACTTTGAAACCACTTCATATGATTGTGCTTATTAGTTGATAGTTCAATACGAAGACTATTTTGGCCAAAAGTTTCAATCAATACTTTGAATTACTTCCTTACCAAAAGTTACAAACAATATAAACTTTTATAGTCAAAATAACTTTGGTTCATTGCATTCTAAGTACATTCCATCATAAGTACAATGAAATCATTCCTATGAACGAAAAAACACTATTGTAAGTACAATAATGTTCACCACAACAAGAACAGAGACAATCCCTAACAAGACATTAAGCCTATTTCCCAATTTCTTCACAGACAAGTCCAAATCCCTTATAATCTTCCATCCACCTTCCATTGCTTCTCTGTTCAGCAAAGACTCAGACTTGCCTTCACACTTTGCACTCGTTTTCGTTTCAACAACCCCATCATCTGCACACCATGTGAAATAATTGCAACCACCATCTTCACCACCATTCTGTTACAACAAAACACCAATCAGGGCACCAATCAGGGCACACTCGAACTCAAAATAAGAACAACAAAAAACCCAACAAAAAACCTTACCTTGAACTTAGGGCAGCCCCAAAATTGCTTGCCTCTGTTCTTAACTGTTCTTGCAGTTCTGACAACACATTTCATCCCACAATAGCACAACGGACCATCATTGTTGTTCTTAACACCTCGAGCACCACCACAGACCACATTACTGTCTTGCTTCCGCCACCCGCTGCATGACGAAGACGAACAAGGATGCATCTTCAACCACAACTTCGATTAAACCCTAAATACCCAAATTGATACCCCAATTTGTGAAATGAAATGAACTTTGGATGCATCGAACCCTAGAAGTACTCAGAAGAATCCCAATCCCTAATTCGATCAATTCAAAATCTGAATCCCCATTTTGGTTTAAAACATTTATTTTCCTTTTACTTAAAAAATTGTTATTATCCACGTGCTTCACTACCCCTGCTTTAGTCAGCCACATCAGTTAAGAAACTGACTACAGCGTGCCACGTCAGACACACACTAACGCCGTTGGACACAATTTAACGGAAAGGATCCAATTGTTGCAATTTTCATAAATTTGGGACCCAATTGAGAATTCCAGAAACTAAGGGACTAAATTGAGATTCCACGCGAAAATAGGGACTTCGTGAATGATTAAACCTTTTTTTTAAAATAAATATTTACAATGGATTTGAGAGTTTGAATCAATAACTGGGATGATCATGAATTCAAGACAAAAAATGAGTTATGTTGATATGAGTGGATTGCTTCTATGATTTGCTGATTGAGTTGAATCGAAAATTTCTTGATTAAATCTTTTGTGAAAGAAATTTGAACCATGTGATTTTTGGACTTAATGTTAAGGATGGACCATCACGTGCCATACCTATTTTTCTTGAGTGATTTTCCCATGTTTTGTTGATACTCTAATATTTAGATTGATTTTGTGTGGTGCAACTGAGGTAATATGCATGATTTAATATGATTGAGGCATTTATTGTTTTAACTACTTGGCCAAATAAAATTGCCCTAATATTAATCCATTGGAAAATCCTTTGAGCCTTAAGACTATTTTCCTTGTTTTCAGTCATTATCAAATGAGAAAAGAAGAAAAATCATATGTTCCTTACCTTAGGAAAGAAGAAGGAATAATGGATTGTGTTAGAAGTAAGTGGTGAATAAGTGTGTGGGTGAGTACCTCACCCACAAAATAATAAGATTCACAAAAAGGAAGATAAAAAGTCATAGTTTTGGGAAAAAAAAGAAAAAAAAAAGGAAAAGAGAAAAAAAAAATCTTCCTTAAAAGAGCAAGTAATAAAGTTATTTTTGAAATAAAGTGTCATTACTCTTTCTATATAAATTTCAAAAACTCAGAAATTCCAAAAAAAATACCTACCTTTGCCTTGGCCTCAATAGAACCTTTAAAAAGCTCTCATGATCAATAATTGCATGTTTTTTGAAGTATGTGAATGTTAGAGTCTTGCTAAATATCAAGGGTGTCTACTTACATGGGTATTTTGACTTGAGTGATATCTTTCATATTTGATTTTCTTGTGAATTCAAAAGGTCAACTCATGTGTGAAGAATATAGTGATTTCATTTGCATGTCCATGACAAATTGATTTCTAGATTATTGATATATATGTAGTGTTATTCATTCTTGTGATCCAAATGCAAATATGGAATAAAATAACCCATAACAAAGTCTTGGAATTAATCAATTTTTCCCAGGAGTGCAAAAGGATCAGTGTGGGGGTGTGATGAGTGCATATTTATACCTACATTTTAGATTTAATTTCAAAATTTTAGTGGAATAGTTATGCTTAAATGATTGATTTGAAAAAAAATTTGCATGATTGGCTTTATCGGATTTGGAAATTAAAGAGACTTAAAATGTGATTTTAGTTGCATAAATTATTTTGGAGAGTCTAATGTTTGTTGATGCAGCTGGAATTAAAGTTTGAATTGCAATTTTGAAAAGAAAGAAAAGGCTAAAGTGCAATTAGAGGAAATTTCTGGACTTTTGTGCAATTTTGAATATAATAAAAAGGGTTGAATTGTAATTTTGGGCAAGTTCAAATTTGTTAGATCTTTTAAAAGATAATTTGGAGAAAATATATCTTAAGATATTTTATTTGATTTTTTATTTAACTATATCAATAAATATCAAAAGATAATATTTGCCAAATCTTTTTGAATCTAGAAAAGATATTATCAAATATTCTCAAAAATTGATTAAATCTGTTGAATACTTGGAAGATATTAGATATAAGATAAAAGATCTTACCAACAGAAGATTTAGCGTATAAGCCCAATCAAGCCTATATAAAGAGACCCAGGGGAGGCAGAAATCATAACTCATTCATTCTCAAACTCCTCCACTGGAAGCAAGCATCCACCACTCTTCTCACTTTTATTACATCATAGGTTTCACTCCATTTATGGAGGGCTAAGCTTCTAGGTCTATTCAACTATAATTTCATCATGAATTTGAGGTTAAGTTGAATTAGCGAAATTGTTTCTTTTGATTAATTTTATGTCTTTCATCTCTCAATCATTTTAAAAGCAATGATTTTTGCATCATAACGTGTTTGAATCTACATGCATATTAATCATATGAGTTCAAGGGTTTCTAGGTTTGCTTGAGAATCTACTTTGATTAAATTTAGGAACTTTCATATGATTAAACGAGTTTTTACTATGAATTGAGAATGTACTTTGGTTGGTGGTAATAATTTAAACTACAATTAATTGAGAATTTACTTTGATTAATTAAGTTTTAATTTGGTTAGGAGATTTAAGAATAGACATGATTAAACACAATAGAATTTGATTGAGAATGTACTTTGGTTGAATTCAATGTGAATAATCTAGAAAGGTCTTGCATTTGATTGAGAATCTACTTTGGTTAAATGCATGATCGCCCTTCAATTAATTAAGAATGTACTTTAATTAATTTGAAACTTGAATAATAATCAATTGAACATTTATCTGTGGATAACAAATGATGAATCTATCTTGGAAAGTAGTGGAATTAGCCTATTTCATCATAATTGTAGTATTAATTTGGTAATCCTTCAACATCTTGGAATCTACTTTCTTGATTACTAACTTGGCAATACTCAAGTTTCCTTGAAAAGTAGTATTAATTTGATGGCTTCAACGACAACGTATCAATTTAGAACATGGAGTTTCTTTACTTTTTGCTCAAAATATATATATGGACATCAATTTTCTCTTAAAGCCCCGAAATTTTTCTGCAATTGCAGGTAAACACCTACTCCTTAGGCTCGCGACATTTGGGATATCAAATGCCATCTATAGTAAAGAAAGTAATAACCTTATATCAATAAAAATTTATCAATATAATGAAACTAGAATTTGGAGCAATATGGATTAACTTACCAATAGATCTTCCTAGAAAAGATTCCAATCAACCTCAAATACATGGTCAAAGGATGGAGTAAGTATAGAGATACAATCCCGTGCTAGTACTCCAAGGTAAGACCTAAATACATCTGCAATTGGTCCAGATGCTACTCAAGTGACCACGTCAATAATGACAGGTGTCCTCTCACCTACATTTCTTCTAAGTATAAGTTGTATTAACCTCGTTGATGAGAGGGTCGCACCTCCCACAAAAATTGTGCATAAAAGAATGCAGTATAGTACTAGGAAGTGACTCCTAGGTCGTCTCTCAAGGACCAATTTTGGTTCAGTCTCAGATCAAACACGTAGTGGGGGGATTTGATGGTTGTTTTTGTGCAGGAAAATGTAAATGTTGAAAGTAGTAAATTAACAAACCGTAAAAATAAAACAGTAAATAGTAAAAACGAAATTAAACAATAAAAATCGAAATCACAGTGAAAATAAAATGCGGAACAGTAAATTGCAGAGACGCACAATTACGGAAATTAAACTTTTGAAAGTGAAATTGTTTCTAAAAATTCCCTAAATGCCGTGACACTACAACTATTTCCTATAGAAAGAAAGAGTTGAATAAAAGGAAGACTACTTCCTTCTAGCACTTCCAGCAACCGTAAGGTCCATGCACCCATTTATTCTCCAAACACTAAATAAAAAAATTCAATGTGAACTTCAATGTTACACTTCACGTGACCATTCTACAATCTTTAATTAAAGAATTCACACCATGCTATTCTTATCCAAGAAAGGAATTAAAAGTCCATCACCATATATCACCTTTCCCAAAACATCTCTATTACTAAATACAAGAAAATTAAATGTACTCTTCATTCAACTAGAAGCCAACGTTGGAAGCATGTGCAACAAAGAACTCATTTCAATTCCCATTGGCTTAAATCCACTAAAATGCAATACATAGAAATAAGATAATGCATGACACATCATATACCAATTCACGTAACCATTAAGCTAGATTAAAGAAGCATTGTGATTCATTTCTTTAAGATTAAAAACATAACTATTCCAAGAAAGCAAAACCGGTGCTGTACCTAGTATGAATTCACGTTTCTCTTCAAATTAGAAACAAAACAAAGTGAAAAGATGTAAAAGGGGGGGCTGTTACTGGACCCAACAAAACGGCATTATCTAAAAGAAAGGCAAGCAAAAGCATGTTGATTTCAAGGTGGAAACAAAGTGGAAACATGTAAGTCTTCTAGTAGGATCGTCCAAATATCTTAAAGCAAAATGAAAGTATAATTTCTAACATCAAAACATTCCACCGTGCAAACAAACCCAAGGAATTGAAAGCATCAAAAACTTCATACACTATACTGCTACATGGACCATTTTTTTGCCGAGACATTCATGTGTTGGTGGACCAAGGCTGCACTTCTCCAGATTGCCATTGTCTCCGTGGACCTCTCTCACTCACTGCATCCCTCTACTACCCTACTGGAACCCAGAAAAAAAACGTGCACACCAATCCCTATCTAAGTCTCCGTGCACTCCTCCTTTCAAGCCAAAAATCCATTCTTTGTTTTTATCACCAGGTGACGGCTGGAACAGCTCCAGGACCGGCACACTTTTTCTTTCCAGCATCACGGGTTTTTAAAAACCCTCCTCCATGTGGGACGCTGCTCCTCCATTCAGCCCATGTGCTGCCTCTGCTTTGGACACCCCTATGCTTCCCATTCTCCGCATGAAGCCCAAGTGCTGCTGGACACACCCCTATTTTGCTGGACCACCCCACGCTGCTGCAAACGTGGCTGCCCCTTGCTGGATGCCACCTCCTAAGTGTGGGCCGTGTGCTTCAATTCCCGTGGAGACCTAGTTCCGTGTGTGTTCTTCTCTTCTTGCTGGATCAAGGCCGTAAGTGCCTCTTCCCAAATGAATCCAGCTTCTATGTGCACCCCTTGCTGCCAGCGTGTGGGCTGTGACACTTCCAAGAAAACGTGGCAGCACCTCCAATTCATTTTCTCGGCTGGACCATGTGCTTCTATGTGGGCCCTTCCATTTTGCTTCTTAAAATTCAAGAATTAAAGGACTTGGTTAAGAGTGTTGGGAGGTCTTAGCATCATCCAATGATCAATTCCAGCCACCACAATTACTAAACAACAAGCAAACAATGCAACAGATTAGAAATCACTCAAACAGCAAGCATTGGAATGACATAGGGGAGTAAAAAAAAATACTGGGAACAACACAGAACGAATTTGAACAAAATAAAAACTATACGTGAAAATAGACATCCATACGAAACTATGAAAAAAAATTGCATGGAAAACGGATAAGAATTGAACTCAAACGAAGACACACAAGTTGACACAACATTCACGCGGCAGCCAGCGAAAATAAAAATGGCTAAGATGCATTGGCTCAATTTCCATTACTCATTTAGCTTTCTAATGTCCCAAAAAGTTATCCAAAATTTTCCCATAATTAATAATGCAAAACAATAAGCTCAGATAATTCAAATTAGTTAAAATAAGAATTTCCGATCAAATTAAGCACAATTAGGAAAAACAGGAAAATATCGGACGTTTAAGCATAATTCCCCGACTAATTCTAGCACATTAAACTAAGTGAAGTGAGGAAAATATTGGTTCATCAAAATAGACCACACTTAGTCTTTTGCACTCCTGGGCAAAATCAAGACGCAAATCAGGGAATAGTTCAAAGGGCTTTTAAGAAGGTGACACAACGTCGACACACAGAAAATAAAGACTCACAAGGAAACAAACAGAATTACACATTCCTCAAGAAATCTGGACAAAGAAAAGAAGTAGACAATATCCAACACAAAATCAAAGAAAGTAGATACTCATGAAACTATCCAAGCACTTCCAAGCATGACAAAATAATCAATCAGTTCAAGAGGTGACACTACTACAAAAATGCAAATAGATAGCGCCAAATAGATAGCGCTTTTTGAAATAAGCGCTATCTATGAATTTGGAGAACCAATAGATAGCGCTTATTTAAAAAAACACTGTCTATAACTGGGAAAATAGATAACTCTTTTTTAAAAATACGCTATCTATAAATTTTTAATATTATTTTTTAATTCTATAATTTAAAATATATCAATAAATAGCGCGTATTTAAAGGAGCGTTATCTATGAAAGAGCAAATAAATAACGCCCTTTAAATTAGCGCTCTGTATGGAACACAATAGATAATGCGTTTTATATTAAGCGATATCTATGATTATTAAAACAATTTCAGTTCGCGCTTCTCCTTCGACCTTATTCGTTTCTGCTTAGACGATATTCGCGTTTCTCTCTGCTTAGACGTTTTCATCTGCGTATGCTTTCATTAGTGCGTGTTTCCTTCGTTTTACATCAGTGCAAGGTCTCCCAAGCTGTAGGGTTGTCGTTTTAGGTATCACGTTCCTTCTTCGTCCTTTTCTTCTTTGTTTCGTTTCTGGTTACTTTTCAGCTTACATCCTCTGCCCTTTTCATCTGCGTGTGGCGTCTTTGCTCCTTCGTTTCAGTTGTTGTTTTCATAAGTGCGCGTTGCCTCAAGCTGTAGGGCTCCTTCGTTTCAAGGCTAACGGTTCAAGGCTAACGGTTCAGGTATCATGTTCCCTCTTCCTCTTCTCTATTTCGGTTCTTTTTTGCCCTATTTTCGTTTTAAAGGGGATGGACATAAAAAAATAGCAGAATGATAACAATGTATTGAGCCCAATGTTGTCGTTTGGCTCTTTGGTATATTCCGATTGAATAGAAATTTTAACCTTGATTGAAATTGAGTTTAGTCTGTGTTTCAAATTTCTACTTGCAATGATTTTGGAGCAAAGGTAGGTAAAGGTTGTTTTGGCATATATGTTGCATTATAGTTAAGGGTTGCTGCATATGGGTTGCATTATAGTTAAGGGTTGCTGCAAAAACTCTTCAAAATAGTTATGAAGGAGTTCAATCCAAGAAAAAATAGATTCGATAGTTAGACCTGTGAGTGAACCAAGTCTGATCATCAGGATCTGCATATTCAAGTGCGATGAACTGTGATGTAAAGAAGTTCAAATTGCTATATTCGGAAACAGATTCCTGAGATTTACATTGCCATACCTCCATCAATGGTGAACACCTGTTACGTGGAAATTATGGTTTACATAAACGCAAAACATAATAATTGGATGAGAAAATGTAAATAAAATAAGTTACAAAAAGCCTAAGATGATGTTAGCATAGGTTATCAGAATAAACTCCACTTTCATTTCAATATGACAAGATTTTCTTTAATAACAAATAAGATATGGATAGTTTAATATGATAGAACTCAATAGTTAGTTCTATATTTAGAAAACCAATATTAATAGGGAAATTAATAAATGACCTGTCCAGTGATGTAATTAGCAGAAGGATTAAGGGCCAAAAATTCCACAAGTCCAGCAACTTCTTCTGGTTGACCAAATCTTCCTGAATCCGAGGTAAAAGACCAATAGCTATTAGCAACATGCAAATCTTCAATTATTTAAAGATATGGTTAAAGAGTTTCAGAGTTAAAAGTATTTCAGTCACTCACCTAAGGGGATTAACTCTAATCTTTTTTTCTCCATGTCTGGTCGTAGCATGGCAGTCATATCAGATGCAATAAATCCAGGGGCTAGTGCATTAACCTGTTATGAAATGCTGAGTTGTAATTAACCCTGTCAACCAATAATAAAAACCTGCCTTTTGACTATCAGGCTCAAAGATTTTACAGTGATGTTTCTGCTAGCATATTCCCTGGCAGCACTTTTTGTGAGGCCAATTACCCCTGCCTTTGCAGCACTATAGTTAGCTTGTCCAACATTGCCAACCTGACCAATAACGGATGTAATGTTGACTATCCTTCCCTGCAAAAGTAACAGAAACTATGATATCATATTATCTAGTATTTACATAGACATTGTTGTTAGCATATAAACATAATAAAACACAAACTGATGAATCGAGAAAAAAGAACCATTTAATGGCCAAAGGGTTCTATTACGGTAGTAGTCACCTTCTTTTTCATTGTCATAATCTTTGCTGCTGCCTGTAAAAAAGCAAACCATTGGCTCCGGTAATGTAAGATTGGCTCCAGTAATGAAAGAAAAGAAAACTAGCTATACTTGATTTAACATGAACTTAAAATTTTGAACATAATAATTGGATGAGAAAATGTAAATAAAATAAGTTACAAAAAGCCTAAGATGATGTTAGCATAGGTTATCAGAATAAACTCCACTTTCATTTCAATATGACAAGATTTTCTTTAATTCTAGAATGTGTGTTTTGAATCATTGAGTCCCAACAGGTAACAGGGTTAGCAAAACAATGCCAAACCCAACAGGTCAACAAGCATAACCCATCCTATTTTGTGTATGATTGGATTCTTGCTACATGATTATCACTTGTTCCTTTTAATTATATTTGTTGGTATGCAATTTTCTCTGTTACTGGTATATTGAAAGTATAAAGGTTGAAGGGGTTACTTTTAATACACATGTGGATTAATTTAGGAAGCATGTTGAAACTGATTCATGTGATAGTCAGTCCTGTTTTAGATTGTTTTCTTTTGGGTGCACCAGTAGATTTGATCAAAGATTTAAACGTGCAAATGGAATTTTAAACCAAAGGTAATTCACAGATAAAAATTTAACAACAATCAACTGAAAAACACACTGGAAATTAAAAACTAGAAAACAAATCCAAAGCCTCCCCAAAGGGGAGGAGGAAAAATGAAAACCAACGTAAAACTCTTCCTAATTCCTACTCCTCAAATCTAATGACTTTCATTCTCTGCTGCTGCTTGCATTTTATAGCCAAAAATCTGAACATCCTCCCTCAAGGATTTTGTCTCATTTTATAGCCAAAAATCTGAACATCTTCATTTTTGTAAGAAAACAATTTTTATTTTTTTATAATCATTCATGCATTTTCATTTTTGGGAGATATATTCTCATTCAACAGAAACAGCCCTTTGAAAAGTAGTCATGAATATGAGATCATGCAATAATTCTAACGAATTGTTTTGTTGAGTTGTGTGCTTTTAGAATGTAAACCTCATGTTAGTTAAACAAAAAGGAACGAATTTTCACCTTCCTGCAAATTGGAATGGAGAAAGTGTTTTTGCCTTGATAAGTGTGTAAAGTTCTTTATTTCTTAAACTTTAAAACAAACAAACCAGTTACCCAGCATGAAAAAACACTGATCAGTTTTGTTAATAATTAATTTTTATTAAAAATTGCTTAATCATATTTAATAACATTTATCTTAGTTTTGCTTTTCTACTTGTCAAACTTGAATTTGAGATCAATTTCAACAAATCCAAACCTATTTTACTGAGAAGAATAACACTTTGGTGTTCTCTGATTTACAACTATGGTAGAGCAATGAAAATGTGATGTTATGACGTCCAATCTTCATTATAGGACCCTTAAATCATGGTGTGTAGTGAAAAGCAACACTAACATTCTAGATCTTTTGGTAACTATACTTACAACCCCAAGATTCTCTGCCATCATCCGTGAAGATAGCTAAGCTCTCCTTCTTCAAGACCAAGACAATGGATCAATTCTTCTCTTCCATGGCTGCTTCAACACGTCCTCATTCCAGCTCCTTTGCTCACGGCTGCTGGACCATCTCACCTCACGGCCTCCTTCTCTTCTCTTTGCAGCTTCCAAGTTTTGGATGTTGAAACTCTTCCTAGCTTTTTGCTGCACCTCCAATACCGTGAACTAGCTTGCTTTCTTCCATTTTGCTTGGCTTGAAGCTGCTGGACCGTGAGTGCATTGTGGAATGGAAGAGCAAAAAATCTGCATCCCAAGCTTCTTAATAAGCCGTGAACTTTCTTAGGAGGTGGCCCTCATTTTTATTCCATGTTGATTGCCAAAAGATTTATGCATATGGGGCCTTGTGTACATGCATGAGCAATTTAAAAGAAAGAATAAAACCATTCCACGGTGGATGTAAAAACCGTGAGTTTTCTTGCTTCAATGTGGTCCCCTCCATTATCTCTTTTGCCATGCTTTTCAATTGAAGAATAATATTCTCCTCTTTTAATGGCAGCCCCACTTTTGTCCATATGTTGATGCTACATTTTGGATTTCTACCGTGCAGTTCTTTCTCAATTCTAATTGATTTCTCCTTTCTTATAAAAGAATTGAATTGTTATGGTGCCAAACTCACTTCTCGGCTGCTCTAAGGTTGTGACACACAATCATGCTGCTTCAGCTGTTCCTGGACTTTGTAGTGATGACCGAAACCTCCTAAAGCTTATGAACCAAATCATTTTTTTTTATTATTCAATTCAACACACAAAATAAATCGATGCCGCATAGCTTCTTCCAATTAAATAACACAGTGTACAAATGAATATTCTTCCAAATGTTCCAATTTGCATTTCCAAAATTTCCCTGCAATTATTAATGCAAATAATTAACTCAGATAATTCAAATTAATTAAAATAAGAATTTCTGATCGAATTAAGCACAATTAAGACAAATGGGAAAATATTGGACAATTAAGCACAATTCCCTGATTAATTCTAGCACAATAAACTAAATGAAGTGAAGAAAATATTGATTCATCACTAATTTAAGTGTTATGCCTTTGTATTTATTATAATGAAATAAACATAAAACCACTTCATGTTGCATAATATAGATGGTAAGATTGTCATAAATGGAGTGATTAATGGTGTGTTCAAAGTTGAGGTAGTATGAATATTATTTTATTTGTATGATATTACAAATAATGTTAGTTTGTATATATTGCTAATACTATATTCACTAATCTTGATAGATTAATAAAATATGGACCGAAAATGGATGTTTGCTAGTCGATTATCAAAAGAATATGAGGATGGGGTGAAAGAGTTTTGTAGATTTGCAGTTGAGCATGCAAAAAACCCTAGTAGAATCATTTGTCCTTGCTTACAGTGTTGTCATTTAAAGGTAGTGAACGCAGATGAGTTAGAAGAGCATTTAATATGCAATGGAATTGATAAAAGTTATTCATGCTGGACCAAACATGGTGAAAATAGAAAAAATCATATAAATAATGATTTTCATCATAATACAAGTTCTACACCGAAAGAGACTGACACAACTTATGAGTTAGATGAAGTTGAAGATATTGTAAATATTATTGAAGAGGATATGCGAGATTGTCCTCAGATGTTTGATAGGTTGACAATGGATGCAAAGACACCATTGTATAATGGTTGTACTAGTTTCACAAGACTATCAGCAGTCTTGAAATTATTCAATTTGAAAGCACGAAATGGATGGTCTGATACTAGCTTTACTGAATTATTATCACTTATAAAAAATATGCTACCACAAGATAATGTGCTTCCTAGTCGAATGTATGACGCTAGAAAAATGTTAAGCTCTATTGGGATGAGCTACGAGAAGATTCATGCTTGTCCAAATGATTGCATTCTTTTTCGAAATGAATATGCCCCATTGGATAAATGTCCTAAATGTATGACATCGCGCTATAAGAAAAATTTAGTGCCGAGCAAAGTGGTATGGTATTTTCCTATAATACCAAGATTTAGGCGCATGTATCGTAATGAACAAGATGCAAAGAACTTAAGATGGCATGTAGATGAAAGAATACGTGATGGAAAGCTTCGACACCCTGCAGATTCTCCTCAATGGACAAAAGTTGACCATGATTACCCTAATTTTGGGAAAGAACCACGAAACCTACGTCTTGCTTTGTCTACTGATGGAATAAATCCGCATGGTATGCAAAGCAACTCGCATAGCACGTGGCCTGTGGTTATGATTATATATAACCTACCTCCATGGCTATGCATGAAAAGGAAGTTCATGATGTTATCCATGCTAATTCCAGGTCCAAAACAACCAGGGAATGACATAGACATATACTTGGCACCTCTTATTGAAGACTTGAAGGATATGTGGAACGAAGGTGTAGAGGTGTATGATGCGTATACAAAAGAAAGTTTCCTACTAAGGGCAATGCTGTTTGGCACAATTAATGATTTTCCAGCATATGGTAATCTATCTGGATATAGTATCAAAGGGAAGTGTGCATGCCCTATATGTGAAGATAATACAGATTGGGTGCGATTGGAACATGGTAAGAAAAATGTTTTTCTTGGGCATCGTAGATTCTTACCTTCAAAGCACCGTTATCGAGGATGGAGAAAAGCATTTAATGGGACAACAGAAGAACGTAGAGCTCCAGAACTGTTGTATGGTGATAAAGTTTTTGAAAAAGTAAAGGATATAAACAACAAATTTGGTAAGCCTTTTGCAAGAGATCTAGTCACAAGTGGGTGGAAGAAAAAGTCAATATTTTTTGATTTGCCATATTGGAAGTCCTTGTACGTTAGACATTTCCTTGATGTCATGCATATCGAAAAAAATGTATTTGATAGTGTCATAGGTACGTTGTTGAATGTTCCTGGAAAGTCTAAGGATGGCATCAATGCAAGGCTAGACTTAGTTCAAATGGGAATTCGAACAGAATTGGCACCAATAAAGAAAGGTAAACGTCAATATCTACCTCCAGCAGCTCATACTCTATCTAGAAAGGAAAAAATTGTGTTTTGTAAGTTTCTACAAGGAGTTAAAGTTCCAGAAGGGTATTCATCAAACATTAGGAACTTAGTATCTATGAAAGATTTAAAACTAATAGGGTTAAAGTCTCATGACTGTCATGTTGTGATGGAGCATTTGTTACCGATAGGCTTACGTTCCATTTTGCCTAAAAAGGTAAGATGGACCATAACTAAACTATGCTATTTCTTTAGAGCCATATGTAGCAAAGTGATTGACACTGGAAAATTGCAAGCACTAGAAAGAGAAATTATTGTAACTTTGTGTGAGCTTGAAATGTATTTTCCCCCTTCTTTCTTTGACATAATGGTGCATGTTAGCATTCACTTAGTTAAGGAGACACAATATTGTGGACCGGCCTATATGAGATGGATGTATCCAATGGAGCGGTATATGAAGATATTAAAGGGCTATGTGAAAAATAGAAGTCGACCAGAAGGATGTATAGTGGAACGATATATACTTGAAGAAGCTATTGAATTTTGTACTGATTACCTCTCTGATGTTGAATCAATAGGACTTCCAAATTCTCGACACTTAGCGAGAACCATAGGAGAAGGGATTTCTGGAAATACCATAGTGACTATAACCAGGAAAGATTGGGAGCAAGCTCAATTGTATATCCTACACAATGACGATGAAGTTGAGCCATATGTTGAGAGACACAAAGACATGATTACAAAATTAAATCCAACTAGGACTGACAATTGGATATGTAGAGAACACAATGCAACTTTTATACAATGGCTAAAAAGTCACGTTTTTGAAGAGTTAAATGTGAAATCCTCTTTAATTTCTGACAGATTGAAATGGTTAGCCAATGGTCCAAATTTTCAAGTCTTTTCTTACACTGGTTATATGATTAATGGGTGCACATTTTACACTAAAGACCGAGATGATCAAAGTACTATGCAAAATAGTGGTGTAACTTTGGTGGCTGAATCTATGCACATCTCAAGTGCTAAAGATAGAAGTCCTATATATGCAAATATGTCGTATTTTGGGGTAATTGAACATATATGGGAGTTGGATTACACCACATTTCGGGTACCCATATTTGGTTGCAAGTGGGTTGATAACAATAATGGAGTTCGACAAGATGAAACAGGATTTATGCAAGTGAATTTTAATAAAGTGGGGTACAAAGATGAGCCATTTATTTTAGCATCACAAGCTCAACAAATCTTTTATGTCATTGATCCGGTTGATCCCAATTGGTCAATTGTGTTGTTGACCAATAAAATAAACGATCCTTCCAGTGATGATATAGAAGATGAATATAAAAATATTGAAGATGATCCTTTGTATCAAATATCATATGATGATGATCCAATAGCAGATGATATCTTGTATAGGAGAGATGATCATGATGACGGAATTTGGATAAATCCATCATTTTATGTCCATAAGAAACCTAAGTCTTTAAACTTCAAATCAAAGAAGAAAAGGTTGGATTTATAAATTTTTATTCTTATTTTTATCCCTTTTTTTACTGATGTTATCCCTTTTTTTTATTTGAATCACTTTTATTATAGGTAAATGACAACTCTTACTGAAGATGATATTCCTTCTCCCAACAAAGCTAAAGGGAAGAAAGGTATAGTGATTATGAAGAAGATCGTTCAAGCTAGAAGTGAGGGAAAAAAATTAGAGGTAATGGACATTGTATATTTTTTGGTATATTAGATATGTTACTTTCCTAATTATTGTTCAGTACTTATTCATAATATTAGGTTTCATGGAATGCAAAAGGTCAACCCATTGAACCCGGTGGCACAAAGTTCATCAGTTATCTTGGATCCATTGTTCGAGCAAATGTGCCTATAACTTATGATGATTGGAAAGATTCAAGTTTGGATGCCTATAAAGAGATCATTTGGAATAATATACAAGTAATGTTTACTACTTATTTTAAATGTATGTGTTATGATTTCAAAACTGTTTTTTTCTAAGTATTTTTTTGGACAGCTAACTTTCAATGTAGATACATGTCGCAAGACATTTGTATTAAGGAAGGCAGGGTTGTTGCTTAGGAGTTTTAGGACTTCCTTGGCCCATAAATATCTAAAGGATGAGAATGGAGATTATTTAGATAATCCTTCTAATCAACCTCCTGCGAAGTATGCATCCATTATTAGTGAGGACATTTGGAGACAGTTTATTGTAAAACGTATGGATAAAACTTTCAAGGTAATGTATACTATCTATATATAATATATTTATCCCTTAATTCTTGAGCAAATGATTTTTTTACTATATTTCTTTTTAGGAAAAAAGCATACAAAATAAGGAAAGGGCATCAAACTCCAAGTACCCTTATAGGGGCTCTCGTAAGGGGTATGCCCGCATAGAACAAGATATGGTAAGTCAGTTTATCATTTCAAATTATCTGATTGAATTGTGAACGTACTTTCTTGGCTGTTATAAAAAATTAGGTTGAATCAATTGCATACCACATTGGATCATTAAAACTGTTTGACTTTGTATGGTCCCATATCTTTGGTTTAAATATGTTTGTATATGTGTATTTTGACTTTAGGAGAGAATTATAGTAGATTACAATGTCTTCTTGTTTATTTGATATTTACAGAGTGAGTCATCATTTTTAAAAGTATGATTTGAAAATTAGTCAATTCCTTATCTACAGTTTGATTATCTCGTGTAGATAAAGGATAACTAGAAGAAACTAAATGTGATTGGTTTTATGAGTTTATCTGCCTTTTTTTCTGGTCGGATGAATGTCGTACATGTTTGGATATAACACACATGCCCAGGTCATATTAAGTAATGTTAACAGAAAACAGTAAAAACAGTTAAACATTAAATACAAAAAAAAAATGAAATTACATGCAGTAAATAATAACAGTAAAAACAGCAATTACAGAATTACAAAATCAGAAAAACAGTAACAGCAAAATACAGAAAAAAAAATACAGAAAACAGCAAATGCAGAAAACAGTAAATTTAGAAAACAGTAAAAACAAATTCAAAATTACTGCAGTAAAATACAGAGAACAGAATTAATCAACATGCAAAAGATAAAATGCAGAATTAATCCCATGGCCGTGAGTTTCTTTAAGTGGAATGTGGCAAAAAAAATGTGCTTCTACAATCAGCATTAAAAGCACAAAAATTCAATGTAAAATGCCTCCCAAGCTACTGCTGGACGAAGATATTGCACTTCCCAAGCTGCTTCCAGATGCTCCAATTTGAATGCATCCCGTGATAGCATCTCTGGACGCATCTCAAAGTGGTGGACCCTCCATTATATGCTTCTTCAAAATGTACATGCATCACCAGTTTTCAGTTATTACAATTTTCTAACTAATTTGATCTTTTTTACAATAATTAGATAAAGGAATTGGGATCGAATGTTAATAACATTCCCCGTCAAGAATTGTGGAAGCGTGGTCGTGTGAACAAAAGAGGGGTAATTGAAAACGAAGAAACTCAGCAAGTTTGGGAGAAATGTGTAAGTAATATGTTTTCATATTATATTTTTGTGTGTGAAATGAGATTAAATGTGATATGTTTGGTTCTTGTTTAGGTTCAACTCTCACAAACTAATTCAGAAGAGATGAGTAATGATCACTCCAACATTCTGAGTCAAGCTTTATGTCTCCCAGAGTATCCAGGTCGTGTTAGGGGAATGGGATTTGGAGTCGGTCATAGAGATTATTTTCCGTCCAAAAAGCGTCCTACGTACCATGAGCATGATAAATTAACTGCTCAAGTGAAAGACATGTCGGAAAGAATGGCACGAATGGAAAATGAGTTGATTTCGCTTCGAAAAATTGGCACACCAAATACTACGGAAGAAGCTAATATTGATAGTGGCCAAGGGAGTTGCACATTGTCATCAAATAGTTTTCCCGAGGTAACTAACTTATCTACATTACTTTCATAGGTCTTCATATTTAGTCACATTGAAGATTGTCTTATAATTACGTTTTATAACGTAGGGGGTCTCAAGTTGTAAATTGTTTACATTATCACCATCACTTTGCTTGGTTGCCCATGGAAAATTGCATAATTTTAAAAGTGATACACTACATGGTAGACCTCTACCTAAGGGACATGTCAAAGTTAGTATAGATATTGCTTTGGAGCCAAATGTATCCTTGCCTATACCAATTGATGATGATGACATGATGACAATAGGACAAGCAATAGGTACATTTGTGGCATGGCCAATGAATTTCATACAGATTAGTGATGAGGTATGTTTATACAATTGTATTCATTCATATTTATGAACATATTTTATCTATTACCTAACTTGTTTAATTGATGATGTTTTAGGATTCTACTCAACCTATAAAGAAAAAGATGAATAATACAAATGAATGTGTCGCACCTAAAAAGAAATGTCAAGGGAAAATGACCATTCAACATACTCCTCGTAAACTGTTTCATCCAAATCTTTCTGAATGGTGCAATTGTCTCTCTTCATACATGAAACTAAAGCCATCAGAGTCACTTCCTCCAATACAAATGGACAAAAACATATTTGGACTACAAAATCATAAAGAAATCGTTAATGCAGAAATTATTGAAGAAGTTACTAACTATGCATGGCTAGGTGCAACTACAATTTCTATATATATAGGGTAAAGCATTTTATACATTTTATCATTAAATTCATTATTAGATTGACACCTTATCATATTGCTAATACATTCTTATATTTTTCTTTTATAAGGTACCTATATCAAAATTTTGTTAAGCCAAATGATAAGGCATTCTTTTTTTTATCACCCCAAATCACAACACATGAGCTACCAATGAAAGACAGAATGCAAAAAATAGTTACTCTTTTTCTTGATAATTGGGTGATTGATAAGTTTGTTCTTGCACCTATTAATACCGGGTAATACTTTACTTTACAACTTTATCAACAATGTATTATTTTCAAAGTTAGATGTACGAATTCTAATTTTGTTTATTCATTTAAAATTGTAGCCAACATTGGGTGTTGCTGGGAATCAATCTTAAATTAGAGATAATTCATTATCTTGACCCAATGGCGGTAGACATTAATATGAGGCAAGATTTGAAGAAATTGTTTGACATGTAAGAATATACGTGTTGTATACTTTTAACTGACATATTTGTATACTTTTAGTTGTATTGTTTTTACTTATACATGCTTTAATTTTATTTATTCACTAGGGTTATACAAACCTATCGAGCTCAAACCGGAAACATGGTTTCAAAGTCTAAGTCAAACAATATCAAGTGGACAACAATTAAGGTACATTACTCTAGTCTGTTTTGTGTAGTATAGTCTTGATTGTGATAATTAAATTGTTGAATAACCTTATGTGACCTTTAGTTCACGTTATGGCTGCTTGTATTATACTAGTTAGGTGAATAACTTGTATTCTTGAATGGTTAAAGACTTATTTCGTTGTTGCATGGTAATGGTTAGTTAAATAACATGTATTATTGTGAAACTGGTTGAAGGGGCATATAGATGTTATGAAACCACAACTTATTATTAAGAGTTTAAACTTGTATATGGTATATAGTTATTTGTTATCATGCACTGAATCTGTTTGGAGTATACTAGATTTTTGTTTCTTTTTATGTTCAAATTATAAAAATGTTTTTTAATTTTGGAATTCTAGTGCCCAAGACAACCCAACGGCAATGATTGTGGGTACTATGTGTGTCAATATATGAAGGAAATTATTACATACTGTGAAGGAGGAACAATTCCAACTGATGTAAGTTATCTTTATCGTCATAATTAATTTGTAGCAATATTTAATTAACTAATTCTATATTATTTTTTTTTCTTGCAGTATTTTTCTAGTTGCAGATGTCAACAATATCATGAAAGTCAAATCATTAAAGTTAGAGAAAATTGGTGTTTACATGTAATTAGTACATGCTTATAGGTTATGTTAGAGTGATGTATATGCTTATAAGTACTGATATGATATATATGCTATGGTTGTATATATTATATTATAAAACAATGTTATGTCGTGACACATACTAAACGACTTAACGATTAAATTTTGAAATATTAGTGTACCAATAATTTTTATTTATATTAATGAATATTCTTTTTGAGACATTTGTCATATTTTTCTCAATATTATATATCTTTTTGTATATAATAGAATCAATATATAGTGTGGATTTGTGCATAATAGAACCAATATTTTATATTTTATTGTAAAATTAATTATTTTTTAAAAACATTTGAACCAATAGATAGCGCTTATTTAAAGAAGTGCTATCTATTGCCGCCCACAAATAGATAGCGCTTCTTTCAATAAGCGCTATCTATTGGTGGTTGGCTATAGATAGCGTCTTTTTAAACAAGCGCTATCTATTGTGGCGGATGATAGATAGCGCGTTTGGAGAAGCGCTATCTATTAATAGATAGCGCACGCATAGATAGCGCTTAAAAAGCGCTATCTATGATAAAAAAAAGCGCTATCTATGCGCTTTTTTGTAGTAGTGTGAATCAAAAGTAACAGAGCCTCACAGATGCACACAATCAGTGTTTCTCTCAAGTGTTTAAGGTAAATCAATGTCACTCAATGCACTCAAGAAAGCAATCACAAATAGACTTGGCAAGCCTCTAATATCAACACTCAAGCACATACGCATGTTCAAATCAAAAGGTCTTTTCATGGTTGAAATGGGGCCAAGGACAAGGGAGGATAAATATGGATGAGAGCTACAAACCAAAAAGAATAGAGGAGCAATGGGGAACAAGTGTAAACACAATCAAACTCACCCACAACCTCTACTTCCATCCTCTTCTTGACTCCATTATTCACAATTATTCACAATTTTTTTTCATTTTTTTTTTACTGTTTTTCTGCTCTCTCTTTTTTTTTTTTTTTTCAAAACAGAACTGTAAAAGACAAGATACACGTATATTTACAAAAACAAAACAAGAAGAGGAACCAACTAGCCAACTCATAAGAATCCCCAAGGAGACCACACTTGTTCCCAAAACACTTCCAAAGCTCCAAAATTCCCTAAGGTTAAGGTAATCATGGTTTTTCACTTAGGGGTAGTGTATGAGCTTCAAAACAAAGAAATGAGGAAAGTATAGGCTCAAAAGGGGTTATCAAAGGTTTAGAACACGGTAGGCTTATTTGGCTAGAGAGGCTCAAAAACAAAACTGCCTTTATCACTTCCAAACATGCATATCAATCAAGAATTATCAACAAGAGTCAAGCCAAGGCATATGTGCAAGCAATCAAGAGACATATCACACACAAGAGAGAACATCAAGTGGCTCAAATCTCACACAAGGTAATTTATGTCACAATCAAATCAACCTCTCAAACATCATAATCATCTTCTCAAGCAGAGAAAAGCAAGGATTTCAAACAAATCAGAGTATCAATGAAGTGAAAGATACATCTACAACCTAAACAAAGTCCAGAAATCAAGAGAAACATGTAAAACTGTACACCAGACACGACAAAAATAACCTAGAAAAGAAAAAATTTAACACGAAAAACAAAAACTAACGAAGAAAATTAAAAATCTCCCCCAATAAATAGACCACACTTAAACTACACAGTGTCCTCAATGTGTCACAAACAATAAGATCAGAAATCAGAACAGTGAACAAATCATGGACAAGTGCAATAAAAGTACGGAAAGGGGGAGAAGAGAGAAAGAAAACTCCCCTGGTCATGGTGGCAGTTGCCAATTTTGGACTTTCAAGGAGATGTCTTCCACCACAGTATCCAGCAAGAAGGTTTTGAGGACGAACTGCTTCATCCTCCAGATTTGATCTAGCAGGGAAATGTCTTCCACAGCTGGATCTAAGAAGAAGTGATTGTTGATGAGCGGGTTCAACAGGTGCTTATTGGTCTTGAAGCTTTTGTCATTGTGAGCACCTTTGTTGTCCACTGTGGGTGTTTGTTGATCAAATTCATGAGTACCTCCTGCAACATGGTTAGTGCAATGTGGCTCCAAAGAGATGACATGCAGAGGTACAACACCCAATCCTAATTTATCAATCTGAACTTCAAATATACTCTCAGAACATGAATCACTTTCAAATTTAGAAACAATATCAACAACATGCTCAGATTCATGTTCAATGCCTAGATAAGAAGTATTCAGATAGGATGACAAAAGTTGTCTCTCATCATGCAAAGAGTGGAAATGAAAAGCATGCTCCTCAACAATATAATCATCAACATAATCCTCAACAACATAATCATCAACATAATCAAATTGAGGTATGTTTACCTCCTCTTCCTTGAAGATTGCTAAAGTGTGGGAAGATGAAGGTGGTCTACCTAGTTCAGGATTACTGCTTATTTCTGCCTGCTCCTCAAAATATTCATCACTCTCCTCAGGTGCAAGGGTAGGGACATAGGATGATGGGAAAGTAGATGGCACAGTAGTAAGCTCATGACTCTTCTCCCCATCTTCTATGTTGATGCCACTATCATCATCATCTGGAATCTGAACAGTCTGAAATGGTAACTCTGAATTTTGAGACTGTTCCTCAGTGAGTTGAGTGGCCATCTGCCCTATCTGATCAGTCATACTCTGAATGGCAGCTCCTATTTCTTGTTGGAACTGCATGTTCTCTTGCTGAAACTGAAGGTTCTGCATGGTCATCTGCTCCAACAACTCCTGCAATGTAGGCTCAGAAGTAGAAGGCTGAGGATCTATTTCGGCAGGAGCACTATACTGCTGACTCTCGTATTGCTGGACTGGTGGAGGCATAAAAGTACTCTGGAATGGTGGTTCTTGATATTGATGCTGTGGAGCATCATACCATCCCAAGGTAGGGTCATTCCATCCAAGACCGTTGCTGTAAGCATATTGCACAGGGGAAAATTTGCTCAGAAACTGATGCTCAAGATATCCCCAATCGGTAACGGATCTCAGAGGAAGAGAGTCTTTCCAATCCTTAGCTGCTCCTTGTAATGAATGCGGAAATGCGCTCAGGAAAATGTAATCAAGAGGGACATCTGGAGGTTTCATTGAAGAGCACATGATGTGGAGCTCCTCCAAATGTCTGTGTGGGCATTCTCCTGCAAAACCATGAAACTTAGGCAGCAAATGTATCAGTCCAGGGGTGAGATCGCAATGAAGATCATCCTCCTTAAGTGAAACCGGCTCACAAAGAGCACTCTCAGAAATTAAAGGATGAGTCATATTGTTCTCAACATAGAAATCAGCAGAATATGAATTACAATCAGAGTAACATGCAGAAGGAGAATCATAATCAGAGGCACTAGCAAAACAAGCAGTATTCACGAAATCAAAATAGGTAGACATGGAAAAAGAAAAATACTACAAATTACGAAATAAATAAAACACAACACATTTATACATGCAAACACGCACACACAAAATAGAACATCACATCACATCACATCACAACACAAGACAAAACACAACACACACAAACACAACAAAAAGACCTAAGACCGAACCATTGGTCCCCGGCAACGACGCCATTTTGATGAGAGGGTCGCACCTCCCACAAAAATTGTGCATAAAAGAATGCAGTATAGTACTAGGAAGTGACTCCTAGGTCGTCTCTCAAGGACCAATTTTGGTTCAGTCTCAGATCAAACACGTAGTGGGGGGATTTGATGGTTGTTTTTGTGCAGGAAAATGTAAATGTTGAAAGTAGTAAATTAACAAACCGTAAAAATAAAACAGTAAATAGTAAAAACGAAATTAAACAATAAAAATCGAAATCACAGTGAAAATAAAATGCGGAACAGTAAATTGCAGAGACGCACAATTACGGAAATTAAACTTTTGAAAGTGAAATTGTTTCTAAAAATTCCCTAAATGCCGTGACACTACAACTATTTCCTATAGAAAGAAAGAGTTGAATAAAAGGAAGACTACTTCCTTCTAGCACTTCCAGCAACCGTAAGGTCCATGCACCCATTTATTCTCCAAACACTAAATAAAAAAATTCAATGTGAACTTCAATGTTACACTTCACGTGACCATTCTACAATCTTTAATTAAAGAATTCACACCATGCTATTCTTATCCAAGAAAGGAATTAAAAGTCCATCACCATATATCACCTTTCCCAAAACATCTCTATTACTAAATACAAGAAAATTAAATGTACTCTTCATTCAACTAGAAGCCAACGTTGGAAACATGTGCAACAAAGAACTCATTTCAATTCCCATTGGCTTAAATCCACTAAAATGCAATACATAGAAATAAGATAATGCATGACACATCATATACCAATTCACGTAACCATTAAGCTAGATTAAAGAAGCATTGTGATTCATTTCTTTAAGATTAAAAACATAACTATTCCAAGAAAGCAAAACCGGTGCTGTACCTAGTATGAATTCACGTTTCTCTTCAAATTAGAAACAAAACAAAGTGAAAAGATGTAAAAGGGGGGGCTGTTACTGGACCCAACAAAACGGCATTATCTAAAAGAAAGGCAAGCAAAAGCATGTTGATTTCAAGGTGGAAACAAAGTGGAAACATGTAAGTCTTCTAGTAGGATCGTCCAAATATCTTAAAGCAAAATGAAAGTATAATTTCTAACATCAAAACATTCCACCGTGCAAACAAACCCAAGGAATTGAAAGCATCAAAAACTTCATACACTATACTGCTACATGGACCATTTTTTTGCCGAGACATTCATGTGTTGGTGGACCAAGGCTGCACTTCTCCAGATTGCCATTGTCTCCGTGGACCTCTCTCACTCACTGCATCCCTCTACTACCCTACTGGAACCCAGAAAAAAAACGTTCACACCAATCCCTATCTAAGTCTCCGTGCACTCCTCCTTTCAAGCCAAAAATCCATTCTTTGTTTTTATCACCAGGTGACGGCTGGAACAGCTCCAGGATCGGCACACTATTTCTTTCCAGCATCACGGGTTTTTAAAAACCCTCCTCCATGTGGGACGCTGCTCCTCCATTCAGCCCATGTGCTGCCTCTGCTTTGGACACCCCTATGCTTCCCATTCTCCGCATGAAGCCCAAGTGCTGCTGGACACACCCCTATTTTGCTGGACCACCCCACGCTGCTGCAAACGTGGCTGCCACTTGCTGGATGCCACCTCCTAAGTGTGGGCCGTGTGCTTCAATTCCCGTGGAGACCTAGTTCCGTGTGTGTTCTTCTCTTCTTGCTGGATCAAGGCCGTAAGTGCCTCTTCCCAAATGAATCCAGCTTCTATGTGCACCCCTTGCTGCCAGCGTGTGGGCTGTGACACTTCCAAGAAAACGTGGCAGCACCTCCAATTCATTTTCTCGGCTGGACCATGTGCTTCTATGTGGGCCCTTCCATTTTGCTTCTTAAAATTCAAGAATTAAAGGACTTGGTTAAGAGTGTTGGGAGGTCTTAGCATCATCCAATGATCAATTCCAGCCACCACAATTACTAAACAACAAGCAAACAATGCAACAGATTAGAAATCACTCAAACAGCAAGCATTGGAATGACATAGGGGAGTAAAAAAAAATACTGGGAACAACACAGAATGAATTTGAACAAAATAAAAACTATACGTGAAAATAGACATCCATACGAAACTATGAAAAAAAATTGCATGGAAAACGGATAAGAATTGAACTCAAACGAAGACACACAAGTTGACACAACATTCACGCGGCAGCCAGCGAAAATAAAAATGGCTAAGATGCATTGGCTCAATTTCCATTTCTCATTTAGCTTTCTAATGTCCCAAAAAGTTATCCAAAATTTTCCCATAATTAATAATGCAAAACAATAAGCTCAGATAATTCAAATTAGTTAAAATAAGAATTTCCGATCAAATTAAGCACAATTAGGAAAAACAGGAAAATACCGGACGTTTAAGCATAATTCCCCGACTAATTCTAGCACATTAAACTAAGTGAAGTGAGGAAAATATTGGTTCATCACTCGTCGTTCCTCTAATGAGTCTAGAAGTGGGGACTTCATCCCCTGACGAATGTGGTGCCTCGGCCATATATTTGTCACAATAAATAAGATGAAAGATTAATAAAAGACTTATAAGATAACATATATTATTTAACAAAAGCCATAAATTTTACATAAATATGAAATTCATACATAATCATATGGATTGGTCATATGTATATTCCCTCATATGTATATTCTCTTCTATTCTACCATAATATCTCATTGATCCAACTACATGGTTTTGATCTTTAGATGTGGAAATTTGTAGCAACTCTATTCTAGATTGACGCCACTATTTTGTACTGTGCTTTTATCATCCAAAGTTTTTGTATAGAATGTGCAATCATTAATTTCATATCTTGTACAACATACACCATCAAACTTTAAACCATTTGCTAGCCACAACAATGTGTCAGAAGACCTTTCAAAACTTCAGATTTGAACCAGGACAAGAATGTTCTATTATGCTTCATCAACTACCATTTCTCTGATTGTCTTGGATACTTGTCCTTTAAAATGACTTTGTGTGCTTCCAAAAATAGGATCACCTCATCTGTCATGTTTAATATGTACATATGTGCTTCCATAAATTCTTCACGACTTTTCGTCACCACATTCACACGTCGGATGCTTTCACTTGTAGAACATCTATTCAACGATGATGTTCGGGGGACTCCTATCGGATTTGCTTTAGTCATATAATCAGAACAAAACTCAATACTTTCTTCAACAATATACCTTTCAATCATTGAACTTTCTAGACAATATTGATTTTTGACGAGCCCTTTCAAAATTTTCATATAAAGCTTAATATGATACATCCATCTTAAGTATATTGGTCCATACAACTTGATTTCTCTAACCAAATGAACAAGTAAATGCACCATGATGTCAAAAAAATGATGGAAGGAGAAACATTTTTAGTTGACACAAGATGATAATAATGTCTCCTTGAAGTTCATCTAACTTTGTAGGATCGATGACTTTACTACAAATTGACGAGAAAAATGAGCACAATCGATTTATGATCTGCCTAACTTTTTTGGGAAAAATTCCACAAATTGCTACTGGTAACAATTGTTGCATTAAGACATCACAATCGTGAGACTTGAGTCCAACAAGCTTTAAGTTCTGCATTGACACTAAGCTCTTAATATTTGAAGAGTATCCTTGTGGTACCTTGATACTCTTTAAAGAAAGGCAAAAACTTATATTCTCTTGTCTGGACATTGTGTAACATGCAGGGGGAAAATAAGTACGTTTACCAATCTCTCTTGGTGCCAACTCTTCTCGGATCTTCATGTTAACCAAATCCAAACGAGCATTCACTCCATCTTTTGGTTTTCCCTCGATGTTGAGTAGTGTACCAATCAAGCTATCACAAACATTCTTCTCTACATGCATGACATCTATGAAATGTCTAACATCTAACTTTGACCAATATGGAAGATCAAAGAATATTGATTTCTTCTTCCAAGGGGTCGTTATAGATGACTTTTTGGACGTTTTCCCAAATACATGACGTACTTTATTAACTTTTTCAAGAACTTCAAGTCCAGTAAGTTGAATGGGTGAATTGTCTTTCTCTTGTTGTCCATTGAATTCTTTTTTTAACCTTTGATATGAATGATTAGATTATAAAAATCGCCAATGACGCATATACACTGTCTTCCTTCCGTGTTTTAATTGATGAGCTGAAGTGTTTTCTTCACATATAGGACATGCTTTATGACCCTTCACACTGTACTCCGACAAATTACCGTAAGGTAGGAAGTCATTAATGTGCAAAATAACATGGCATGCATCATGAAAGTTTCAAAAGCAAAGGCATCAAATATTTCAACCCCATCAACCCACAACAACTTCAAGTCTTCAACCAGTGGCCTAAGACAAACATGTATGTCATTTCCAGGCTGCTTTAGACCAGATACCAACATTGACAACATCATGTACTTTCTTTTCATGCACAATCTAGGTGATAGGTTATAAATTATCAGTATAACGGCCCAACAACTATGATTGGTACTTAAATTACCAAATGTTCCATCACTAGCTAAGCCAAACCTAAGATTTCTACATTCTTGACCAAATTGGGGGAATTCTTGATCAATATTTTTCCATTTCTTTGAGTAAGCTGGATGACGAAGCAGCCCATCAATTGTTCTCTCATCTGCATGCCATCTTAGCTTTTTAGCGTATTTGGGATTCATAAACAAACACTTAAGTTTGGCCACAAGTGGAAGGTACCAAACTACTTTCAAAGTAGAACCATTCCTTTTTCTGTGACCACTATCTTCACTGTTGTTTTTTTACTTGTATCGTGATAACCCACATTTTGGACACTTTGTCAAAACTTCATACTCATTCCTATATAATATGCAATCATTCGGACATGCATGTATCCGTTTATACTCCATACCCATCGGACAAAGAATTTTTTTTGCATCATAATTACGAGTGGGTAATGAATTTTCATTTGGCAACATTTCATTCAACAACAACAACAATTCTGTAAAACTTTTATCAATCCATCCATTGCTCACCTTTAAATTCATGATCCTTAACACTACTGACAACCGTGACTTAGTTGAACCCGTATACAAAGGAGTCTCCACATTAGTGGACATCGTTTCATACACATGCGCTTGGGCTAAAGCTTCTGCGCCAACAGCATGGATCATGTCCTTTAAGTTGTCTTCTTCCGGTCGATCTTCCATATCCATTGTGGAAGAGAATACATTTTCAGTTCGAGAGATAGTTGGAAAGTCTAGTAATTCACCGTGCCATATTCATGTTGTATAACTTCGTATGAAACCATCACAGATAAGATGTTCCCTAATATCGATTGCGTTCAACTTCCTCCCATTCAAATAGTTGACATAGGGACATTTAAACTTGATTTCATCATCACTTGTACTCGCATTATGTTGCACAAACTCTATAAATTCTTCTACCCCTGTCTCGTACTTGACATTGATGCATGGTGAATTAATCCAAAGTTGATCTGTATGCAAATTTACTGAAATTGTTTACTCAATTTCAGTAATCTTGAATGATCACTTTGATCATTTTTGTATTCAAGGTGTGACTCTATCCATTTAAAGAAGATTCACTTTGTTTAGTTTATTAAACATACTATAAAAAAGACTGGATATACTGACGACCGATAGCCATGGGTAATGTCAAAAAGTCGTCGGTAATACCAAAGGCCAAAAGCCTTCGGTAATTACAGAGGGCCATAAGTCGTCGCTAATACCGAAGGCCTAATTATCGAGGGATAAAATTCGTCTATAAATAAGCTCAAAATTGGATGTCCTTACGGACGGTTTAAGGCCCTCAGTAATTATTGAAGGCTTATGGCCTTCGCTAAAACCGTGGGTATACCATTATCCAGTGTAGCTGGTTTTGTGCCTTATATACACAATATAAGAAAACCTGCCAACGAAGCAATGATCCAAACACAATTCAGACAACCAATTTACTGAATGCAATCATTAAATCATTCAACATTCATGAAAAGATTACTTCAATGTTTTGAAAGATAATTCTAAGTTGGTCTTCCAAAGTTCCTTTCCTAAATGCAGTCATTACAAATATAAGAACAAAGTTTGAAAGTAAAAAGATAACATTTTCAAAAGTTCCTAAATGTCTAATAATCATTGTAATCATCAAAATCATCATCATGATCTTCTTCTTGCATAGGTGTGGTCTGGGAAGGCTGCTGAGGAGGGCGTGGCTGCTAGGATGATGATGGGGGGACTGTCCTTGTTGAGGTAGCAATATCCTGACCAGATTTTCAAGGTTGTCAAATCTGGCTAGAAGTGCATCATAAGCCTCTTTACTAACGACATTGCTCCGGTCAAATGTGTCAAATGTAGATGGTTGATGTTTCAATACCCTCCTCTTCCAGCATTGTAATTGGAGGCAAGTTGTCCTACCCTATACAATCGTCCTTTCTTCTTCCCCCCGATGACCTCAACCCAGCATTGGGTCCTGATGATGTCATCGTCAGCATATACTCTAGAGTTAGCATCTACTCTAGAGTCAGCATCAGGAGTAGATCCTACCTCTGATCTCGCTCGTGTTAGTCTCGCAGAAAAATCTTCCTGTTAAATAAGATAGAAAAAGTCAATAACATGAATTTGAAAGTGTGAAACAAAAAAAAAGGAGTAAAAAATTGAATGTTGTTAAAAAGTTTGCTTACAATGGTCTTGTGAGACCTGTCATCAACATATGCGTCAATCCCCTTGCGAAGATGAGTTTGTGTAAACACCTCATCAACATGAACAACTCGTCCAAGCTTCGCTGCCTATAAAATTTAAAACATACGAATGGCATGATGTTATATATATATATATATATATATATATATATATATATTAATCTCAACGTACATGATGTTATAGAGTAATTGATAAGAAATGAATGAAGATTTTTACCATACGAAGGGCATGCTCATGTGTGGTGATTGATCCTCCAATATGCTATTACAGCACCTTTTTCTGAAGCCCTATTTCTCTGGGTGGTAGCACATTTATTGCGGTACTATGGCGAATTCCAATGTGCGAGCAATGAATTTCGTATGTGCTCACCCACCTGTCGCAACCAGAATCGCGACGGGACGACAATCCAAAAAAGAAATTAGGTTTCAAAAAAGAGATTTTGGAGTCGCCACCATAGTTTATTCTGGAAAACTACGGAAAAACCATAAAACGATAAAGCACGGTCCACGAAAACCAAAGATTGGGTTCGGGAGTCGGTTACGCGTGGGGAAGGTGTTAGCACCCCACAACGCCTGCCCTAAGGCAGTACCTTTAACTAAATGCACGAATATGATGTGGTTTTCAAAATGTTTAACTATCCCCTAAAATAAAATTCTAAATAAACAAAACATATTTTTTTAGTTTTTTGGGCCCGACAAGGATTGACCTTGCTCCTACGTATTCTCATTCAAAATGAGAAATCAGGGTTACGTAGTTCTTTTTGAAAATGTTTGAGAGATTTGTTTGAGAAATTGATTGAAAGATTTGTTTGAGAAAATGATTACGGATAAATTTGGATTTTTGGGAAAGTGAACCTGACAAGGGCTAGCCTTCCTCCTACGTATCTCCACTTTCGATGGAGAATCAAGGATCACGTAGTTCTGGCTAGAAATTGTCTGTTGCCTTGAAATTGTTGATGTTTTTAGTTTTTGAAGATTTTATATTTTTTTCATATTTTTATAAAATAAATGGAAAAGGTATTTAGCACAAGGACGATGCGTGCGATCACACGTGTGCTCAACCTTTAAAATATTTTTGTAATTTTATTTAAGAAAGAAGAAAAGGTTTTTAGCACAAGGACGACGCGAGCGGTCACACGTGTGCTTAACCTACGTATTTTTTGTAATTTTATAAAAGAAAGGGAAAAGGTTTTTAGCACGAGGACAATGTGAGCGATCACACACGTGCCTAACCCTTAAAATATATTTTGGTATTTTTTATGAAGGAAAGAGAAAAGATTTTTAGCACAAGGACGATGCGAGCGATCACACATGTGCTTAATCTTTAAAATGTTCGGTTTTTTTTTGGTATTTTTTTATAAAAGAAAGAGAAAAGATTTTTAGCACAAGGACGATGCGAGCGATCACACATGTGCTTAATCTTTAAAATGTTCGAGTTTTTTTGGTATTTTTTTTATTTTTTTTTATTTTTTTTTATTTTTTTCATTTTTTTTTATTTTTTTTTATTTTTTTTAAAAGAAAGAGAAAAGATTTTTAGCACAAGGACGATGCGAGCGATCACACATGTGCTTAATCTTTAAAACGTATTTTCATAAATTCCTTTATTTAAATTGTAAATATTGCATTATTAAATATATATTTTAGGATAAGTAAATATCTAGAATAAATGGATAGAACAAAATAAAATAAAATAAGATAATAAAAATAAATAAAAAATAAAAATAAAAGAAATAAATAAAACAAATGAAATAAGATAGGCAAAATAAATGAAATAAAATAAAAAAGCAAATAAGTAAATAAAGCAAATAATGAGGGGTCCGAAAAAGGGTGCCGAACGGTCCATCGCAGGCTGCCGTGCAGTTCGTGGAAGTGGCCGAACGGACGTTGGGAAAGGATTCAGAATAACGAGCGCTCGTTGGGAAGATGACGAGCGGACGCTGTGAAATGAGGCTGCATGACGAGCGTTCGTCGGGGGAGACGACGAACGTACGTTGAGAATGAGGAGAAATAACGAGCGTTGGGGGAATATGAACGGACGTTGAGAATGAGGAGAAATAACGAGCGTTCGTTGGGGGGATTAACGAACGTTCGTTGAGAATGAAGAGAAGTAACGAACGTTGGGGGAATTATGAACGGACGTTGAAAATGAGGAGAAATAACGAGCGTTCGTTGGGGGGATTAACGAACGTTCGTTGAGAATGAGGAGAAAGAACGAGCGTTCGTTGGGTGGATTAACGAACGTTCGTTGAGAATGAGGAGGAATAACGACCGTTGGGGGGATTAGCGGACGTTCATGGAGAATGAGGAGAAAGAACGAGCGTTCGTTGGGGGGATTAACGAACGTTCGAAAAAGGCTTAAGATTCCCGGTCGCGTGCTTATTTCTGGGCTTGGCCCACCCGGGTGGTTTCTGACCTAGAATCCCCTAGGGGTTTGGCACCTTCCCTTCCATTCCTCACCCACGCAGATCCAACACTCTCCCGTAAGCTCACTCCCCCAACTCACACACTCTCCAGAGACCCAAGGTCTCTTACTCTCTCCGCAGGCTCACCGCCATCTATGCCAGCGCCGGCCACCGTCGCCTCAACCAGAACACGCCTTGGCCTCGCCGGCGACAACTCGCGCCACCAGACCCACTGCTTTCTCTCCCTCGCTTCTCTCGCACTAGCCTAGGGTTAAGGCTTTTCCACCTTGGGCACCTCCTGCCGCCGCCTCTGCCAAAGCCGGCCACCGTCGCCTCTAGCTGGAGCGCGCTTCCTCACCGGCGCCACCAGTGTCACTTTCCTCCCTCTCCGTTCGAGGGCTTTCTCGACTGCTAATCGTCCCCGCAACACCGCATTTCCCTCTCTTCTTCCCCTAATTTTTATCGTTTTTTATTGATTTACTGATTAATTTGAAAATTACGAGTGTGTGTTGTGTACATCTGAATGTGAGGGGTGAATGCTGGATTTTTTCTGCCTTGTGTGTTGATTGGGTTATGCTTGTTGGAGGTGGCGTCGGAGATGTTGGGGAGATGAGAGTGATGATGCTGGAAGTGGTGCTGGAGATGAAAGTGGTGAGAGGCAAAGGCTCTGGTCAGAGGTAAATGATGAATGGTCCTGGGGTGAGGGGGGGTCGAGGTTGGATTATAGTTGAAGGTAGATGGTTGAAGATGCAGAGGATAGGTGACGGCTCAGTGTTGGAGATGATGTTGGCCGAACGGTAAGAATGAATACGGTGGGCTGGAGTTATGAGTTTCTGTATGATAGATGATGAAGGCGTTGGGTTGAGGTGGTTACGGATGGGGTACATACGAGAAGGCGAATGGCTGCCCCAGCCGAGAGAGGCAAGACGAAGGCTATGGCGATGGCGCCTTGAGCAAAAAGGGAAACCATGCTTCTCTGGATTTGACCATCATGATGTTTTATGGATAAGTGTTGAGAAGAAGAAAAGGGATGTTGAGTGTTATGAAAGACCAGAACTCAGAAGAAAAGGAAATTCAGTGAAGCCTCGTGGTGTGGGGCGCGTTCATGTGCTCATGGGAAGGGAATGGAGATACGTTGGTAGCAGAAACATTAGGCAGTGAATGTAGCAAGAAGAAGGAAGAAAACAAAAAAAACAACAATACAATATTGAGTACTTGAACATTAACATACAATATTGATTACCTTTTAGGATCAAACTAGGATGGAGGACAGGGATGGACGACTTACCTGAATGCTGAAGTTTCCTTCTCTCTTTTTTTTATAATCTCCTTCTCTTCTCTCGGTGCAGGTCTAAACCTCCCAGGAAGATGACTTCTCTTGGTCGTCGATTCTTGATACAGTGAGGGGAGTTTTTTTCTTTTAGAGAGCGTATGTCTTGGTTATCCCCTCTATCCCTTTCTTGTGCGTGTATTTCACTTTCTCTTCTCCATTGCTTTTTGCCAATTGTCAATCCCTCTGCTGTGCCTCCTGCTAAACCAAATCGCGCCTCTGCTCTCCCCAAAACATGCCTTGTCCTTGCCTGCCCCAAAACCAATTTTTGTTTCCTCGCAGCAGAAAACCGTTTTCCTTTGTTGTGTCCCCTCCTTTTTGCCAATTTGTCCTTTTCTAACTTTTTGATTCATTTTCGTTTTTTTTTCATTTAATTTAATTTTAAAACCTTTTAACTAATAATAATTTTTTTAATTATAAACAAAATGAAAAGATAAAAATTTAATTAAAATTAAAATAAATCAAAAAAAAAATAAATAAATAAAAAAAAATAAATAAAATAAAAATAAAAAAAAATAAAATAAAATAAATAAGAAACAAAAATAAAAAATAAAATAAGAATTAATATTAAAACGAAGAATAAAAAAAAAATAAATAAGTAAATAAATACGTAAAAGAAAAAAAATTGTAAAATAAACAAAATAAGCAATAAAGGAAATGGGTAATAAAAACAATAAGATAAAATAAATAGAACTAAAAAAGGGGAAATAGGTAAATGAATAATAAAAAGATTAAATATGTGACAACCAAAATGCAATAAAACTATAAAAATAATCCGGACGAAATTGGGTATTGACAGATGCCCCTCTTTACTTAGATTTTACTAGATAATATGACAATGTGATGTCTTCATATTATTTAGTAAAAGATAAGTAAAGATAGAAATACTAATTTCGTCTGGATTTCTAAGGAAGCAAAATGAAGTAAAATGAATACGAAACATAAGTTAAACAAATCGATGAAGAATGTGAGATTGCAACATAAACGACCATTGCCGAGCAGGGGGGCCCAAAATCAAAGAAAAACTAGAGGCACCAGACAAGACTGAGCTTGAAACGCTGGACCAAAACCGTGCTTGAGGGGAATGAGGTGTATAAACCTCGTGGAGAGTGTACAAACCCTATGGATGAATGATATGAGGTGTACTAACCTCGTGGAAGGTGTACAAACCCTATGGATGAATGATATGAGGTGTACTAACCTCGTGGAGGGTGTACATACCCTATGGATGAATGATATGAGGTGTACTAACCTCGTGGAGGGTGTACAAACCCTATGGATGAATGATATGAGGTGTACTAACCTCGTGGAGGGTGTATTCAACAATTCACATGCAGTTATTCGAACTATCAAACACAGATAAAGAAAAAAAAGGGGAAGAAAAACATAAAGAAAAATCATGTCAAATTCGCGCATCTAATTAAATGGCCTGACTCTCGACGTCCCCAGTGAAGTCGCCATCTGTCGCAACCGGAATCGCGACGGGACGACGATCCAAAAAAGAAATTAGGTTTCGAAAAAGAGATTTTGGAGTCGCCACCATAGTTTATTCTGGAAAACTACGGAAAAACCATAAAACGATAAAGCACGGTCCATGGAAACCAAAGATTGGGTTCGGGAGTCGGTTACGCGTGGGGAAGGTGTTAGCACCCCACAACGCCTGCCCTAAGGCAGTACCTTTAACTAAATGCACGAATATGATGTGGTTTTCAAAATGTTTAACTATCCCCTAAAATAAAATTCTAAATAAACAAAACATATTTTTTTAGTTTTTTGGGCCCGACAAGGATTGACCTTGCTCCTACGTATTCTCATTCAAAATGAGAAATCAGGGTTACGTAGTTCTTTTTGAAAATGTTTGAGAGATTTGTTTGAGAAATTGATTGAAAGATTTGTTTGAGAAAATGATTACGGATAAATTTGGATTTTTGGGAAAGTGAACCTGACAAGGGCTAGCCTTGCTCCTACGTATCTCCACTTTCGATGGAGAATTAAGGATCACGTAGTTCTGGCTAGAAATTGTCTGTTGCCTTGAAATTGTTGATGTTTTTAGTTTTTGAAGATTTTATATTTTTTTGATATTTTTATAAAATAAACGGAAAAGGTATTTAGCACAAGGACGATGCGTGCGATCACACGTGTGCTCAACCTTGAAAATATTTTTGTAATTTTATTTAAGAAAGAGGAAAAGATTTTTAGCACAAGGACGACGCGAGCGGTCACACGAGTGCTTAACCTACGTATTTTTTGTAATTTTATAAAAGAAAGGGAAAAGGTTTTTAGCACGAGGATGATGCGAGCGATCACACACGTGCCTAACCCTTAAAATATATTTTTGTATTTTTTATGAAGGAAAGAGAAAAGATTTTTAGCACAAGGACGATGCGAGCGATCACACATGTGCTTAATCTTTAAAATGTTCGGTTTTTTTTTTTGGTACTTTTTTTTAAAAAAAAGAGAAAAGATTTTTAGCACAAGGACGATGCGAGCGATCACACATGTGCTTAATCTTTAAAATGTTCGAGTTTTTTTTGGTATTTTTTTTTATTTTTTTTTATTTTTTTTAAAAGAAAGAGAAAAGATTTTTAGCACAAGGACGATGCGAGCAATCACACATGTGCTTAATCTTTAAAACGTATTTTCATAAATTCCTTTATTTAAATTGTAAATATTGCATTATTAAATATATATTTTAGGATAAGTAAATATCTAGAATAAATGGATAGAACAAAATAAAATAAAATAAGATAATAAAAAAAAATAAAATAAAAGAAATAAATAAAAAAATGAAATAAGATAGGCAAAATAAATGAAATAAACTAAAAAAGCAAATAAGTAAATAAAACAAATAATGAGGGGTCCGAAAAAGGGTGCCGAACGGTCCGTCGCAGGCTGCCGTGCAGTCCGTGGAAGTGGCCGAACGGACGTTGGGAAAGGATTCAGAATAACGAGCGCTCGTTGGGAAGATGACGAGCGGACGCTGTGAAATGAGGCTGCATGACGAGCGTTCGTCGGGGGTGACGACGAACGTACGTTGAGAATGAGGAGAAATAACGAGCGTTGGGGGAATATGAACGGACATTGAGAATGAGGAGAAATAACGAGCGTTCGTTGGGGGGATTAACGAACGTTCGTTGAGAATGAGAGGAGTAACGAGCGTTGGGGGAATTATGAACGGACGTTGAGAATGAGGAGAAATAACGAGCGTTCGTTGGGGGGATTAACGAACGTACGTTGAGAATGAGGAGAAGTAACGAGCGTTGGGGGAATTATGAACGGACGTTGAGAATGAGGAGAAATAACGAGCGTTCGTTGGGGGTTAACGAACGTTCGTTGAGAATGAGGAGAAAGAACGAGCGTTCTTTGGGTGGATTAACGAACGTTCGTTGAGAATGAGGAGGAATAACGAGCGTTGGGGGGATTAGCGGACGTTCGTGGAGAATGAGGAGAAAGAACGAGCGTTCGTTGGTTGGATTAACGAACGTTCGTTGAGAATGAGGAGAAAGAACGAGCGTTCGTTGGGGGGATTAACGAACGTTCGAAAAAGGCTTAAGATTCCCGGTCGCGTGCTTATTTCTGGGCTTGGCCCACCCAGGTGGTTTCTGACCTAGAATCCCCTAGGGGTTTTGCACCTTCCCTTCCATTCCTCACCCACGCAGATCCAACACTCTCCCGTAAGCTCACTTCCCCAACTCACACACTCTCCAGCGACCCAAGGTCTCTTACTCTCTCCGCAGGCTCACCGCCGTCTATGCCAGCGCCGGCCACCGTCGCCTCAACCAGAACACGCCTTGGCCTCGCCGGCGACAACTCGCGCCACCAGACCCACTGCTTTCTCTCCCTCGCTTCTCTCGCACTAGCCTAGGGTTGAGGCTTTTCCACCTTGGGCACCTCCTGCCGCCGCCTCTGCCAGAGCCGGCCACCGTCGCCTCTAGCTGGAGTGCGCTTCCTCACCGGCGCCACCAGTGTCACTTTCCTCCCTCTCCGTTCGAGGGCTTTCTCGACTGCTAATCGTCCCCGCAACACCGCATTTCCCTCTCTTCTTCCCCTAATTTTTATCGTTTTTTATTGATTTACTGATTAATTTGAAAATTACGAGTGTGTGTTGTGTACATCTGAATGTGAGGGGTGAATGCTGGATTTGTTCTGCCTTGTGCGTTGATTGGGTTATGCTTGTTGGAGGTGGCGTCGGAGATGTTGGGGAGATGAGAGTGATGATGCTGGAAGTGGTGCTGGAGATGAAAGTGGTGAGAGGCAAAGGCTCTGGTCAGAGGTAAATGATGAATGGTCCTGGGGTGAGGGGGGGTCGAGGTTGGATTATAGTTGAAGGTAGATGGTTGAAGATGCAGAGGATAGGTGACGGCTCAGTGTTGGAGATGATGTTGGCCGAACGGTAAGAATGAATACGGTGGGCTGGAGTTATGAGTTTCTGTATGATAGATGATGAAGGCGTTGGGTTGAGGTGGTTACGGATGGGGTACATACGAGAAGGCGAATGGCTGCCCCGGCCGAGAGAGGCAAGACGAAGGCTATGGCGATGGCGCCTTGAGCAAAAAGGGAAACCATGCTTCTCTGGATTTGACCATCATGATGTTTTATGGATAAGTGTTGAGAAGAAGAAAAGGGATGTTGAGTGTTATGAAAGACCAGAACTCAGAAGAAAAGGAAATGGAGATACGTTGGTAGCAGAAACATTAGGCAGTGAATGTAGCAAGAAGAAGGAAGAAAACAAAAAAAACAACAATACAATATTGAGTACTTGAACATTAACATACAATATTGATTACCTTTTAGGATCAAACTAGGATGGAGGACAGGGATGGACGACTTACCTGAATGTTGAAGTTTCCTTCTCTTTTTTTTTATAATCTCCTCCTCTTCTCTCGGTGCAGGTCTAAACCTCCCAGGAAGATGGCTTCTCTTGGTCGTCGATTCTTGATACAGTGAGGGGAGTTTTTTTCTTTTAGAGAGCGTATGTCTTGGTTATCCCCTCTATCCCTTTCTTGTGCGTCTATTTCACTTTCTCTTCTCCATTGCTTTTTGCCAATTGTCAATCCCTCTGCTGTGCCTCCTGCTAAACCAAATCGCGCCTCTGCTCTCCCCAAAACTTGCCTTGTCCTTGCCTGCCCCAAAACCAATTTTTGTCTCCTCGCGGCAGAAAACCGTTTTCCTCTGTTGTGTCCCCTCCTTTTTGCCAATTTGTCCTTTTCTAACTTTTTGATTCATTTTCGTTTTTTTTTCATTTAATTTAATTTTAAAACCTTTTAAAGAATAATAATTTTTTTAATTATAAACAAAATGAAAAGATAAAAATTTAATTAAAATTAAAATAAATCAAAAAAAAAATAAATAAAAAATAAATAAAATAAAAATAAAAATAAAAAAAATAAAAAAAAATAAAAAATAAAATAAGAATTAATATTAAAACGAAGAATAAAAAAAAATAAATAATAAATAAGTAAATAAATACGTAAAAGAAAAAAAATGTAAAATAAACAAAATAAGCAATAAAGGAAATGGGTAATAAAAACAATAAGATAAAATAAATAGAACTAAAAAAGGGGAAATAGGTAAATGAATAATAAAAAGATTAAATATATGACAACCAAAATGCAATAAAACTATAAAAATAATCCGGACGAAATTGGGTATTGACACCACCCAATAAATGATTCTAAAATGCTTGATTTGGAAAAGATCTTGAAAGGTTTTTCAGGAACATTGCTTCTGGATGAACAACTAGAGATTAAATCAAATGGAAAAGCAATGAAGTCGATTGCAACAGTGGATCAATCGATTATTGTTTAACAGGGGTTTAAAAATCCAGATTTAGAATTCTGTTATCTTTCTATATGTTGTTAACCTTTTATTTTTCAATATATCTATGTTCTATGATTGATTGAAATTACTTGAGATAATATTTAGATTGTTGATTGATATTGTATCTATCCTGCATTAATGTGTTTGCACAATTTCTGTCTTGATTTAATATTGTCACATGCTTATACATGCTTTGAAATGTTCTATGATAACTGCATTGTGCATTTGGGTTTTGATTATAAAACATGCATAATGGTAGGGGGAGCATTGCATAGGATCTTAGATAATTTCACATGCCTACACTTTAGGGGGAAATTATATCTTTTTCATGTGATTATCTGTGACAAGGGGAGCATCATTGTTTGATTAATATGATTTACTAATGAATCTCTGAATAACTGTTTGTCAGCATATGAGTATCATAAGGCATACCTTTTTTGCTAATGCACAAAGGGGGAGAATGCTGGGATTGCTCTGATATTCATTTTCTGATATTCATTTTTTGAATGCTCTGATATTCATTTGGAGAATGTTGGGAGAATACTACTCTGATATTTTGTTTGCTCTCATATACTCTGATAAACTGGTATTGTTTTTGCTCTGAATCAAAATGAGATATTTCAACGTTTGCTTTGATACATTTTGATCATTTGCTCTGATACATTTTGATATGATATGATTTGATTTGTACAACATGGTTGTTTATTAACCATGGTTGTGCATCATTAAAAGAGGGGGAGATTATTGAGATTGTTGATAGGGGAACACTGGATTACCTGAACCTAAAATCTCAGAGCTTTTGGTTTTTATGATGATAACATAATTAATAACACATGTGATGTTTATGTGTTATATGTTCTATTGCTTACATGCTATATGTTTTAATCATTGTCTAAATCTGTTTAAAGCATTGAGAACATAATTGTGTTGATACGTTGCATTTCACTGTGCTATATAATTGATTTTATTGGTGAATGCATGTCTCATGTTTTATAGAAGGAAAACCACAAGCACTTATGTTGAACTTTTAATTGTGTGGCAAAACAGTTTTAAGTTGACTTCATTATGGGGTGAGTCGATTAAAACTCATGACTTTGCATAAACCATTTTCAAAGTGTGTTGTGAGGATTTTCAAAGTGAAATTTTTTTCAAAATTTTGTTTAACTGTGTTATGTAGTCGGTTATATGCAACATGCATTCGACTAAGTCTGTTACAGTTTTAAATTAAATGTTACAACGGCTATATTTTTAAATATGTTGACCAAACATTAAATGAGATTCGACTGCATTAATTGTACATTCAATTAACTGCATTGATTGCCGCTAACTACTGTAACATAATTGCTATATTCGACTGCATTAGTAGCTAAGTCAATTAAAATGCGTCTGAATTGTGAAAATCTACAAATTGACGTGAATTTGATTTATTTAAGAACTTTTGTCTAAAATTTTGTGATATCTTTTACAGAAAGTGCATTCTCACAGAAAGAGAGAAAGAGCTCCAAGAAACAAGAAGTGACCATGGTGATCATCTATTTGTGGATTCTTGAAGAGCAAGTTAATTGCACGTACAAAGGCTGATCATTTCTGCACATTGGGTGTAACTGAGAGATCAAAGACTATAATCTTGTGAAGATTAGATTGAGGTTCCCTATTGTGATTATAGGAAGAAGAGCGTGTTGCATTCTTGACTTTGAGGGTGGCTCAAAGGGTTTGGACTGTAGGAGAAGGGATTCTTGTTGCTAGTTTGTTTCTATATGCCTATATTTTTATTAGAGGGTTAGAGAGGTGTTTTATATTTTTGACGTGGAGGTCTCTATAAAAGCCTTGTTGTAAAAACCTTCATCATTATATTGCATTTGCTTCCTATGGTGGAAGGACACTGGATGTAGCTTGGCCGAACCAGTATAAAAACTCAACGTTTGATCTTTCCAGAAGGCATAGTTCCTCACAAGTAAAAAGTGGTGGTTTGTTGATGGAAACACCCTCGGCATATACTTGATTTTGATGGCTGGTCATTTTCGCAAAAGTTTAAAAGAATATCAAAGCAAGCTCTGATACCAATTGTTGGAACAACCGATATCGTAGAGTTGCAAAGCGGAATAAAAAAATTAGCGAATAGCGGAAAGCGTGTTCAATCACAACTCAAGTTAAGATGGTCCGTTGTTTATAAAATTAGTTATCTTAGAGAAAATTTATCGAACATTTGATGTATGTAAATATAAAGAGTGTAGGGAGTAAAAAAATCACACAAATGATTTTTATCCTGGTTCGAATCAAAAGATTCTATGTCCAGTCGTTAATCACTATGAATAGTGATTAAATTTTTTCACTAAAAATAGTTTTACAGTTACAATGTAGTGAATGCAATAAGAATTATAAAACCTTCCTTCAACGAACGAATCGGAAGGGTGCTACCTTCGACCAACGAAGCGGAACAGTGCAATCAAAATCTTCCTTCGACCAACGAACCGGAAGATAGTAGCGTTGCGAACTCGACGAGAACCGGTCCGACCTTTGACACACAAAGCGTGAGCTTCTCTTATTCACAAGACCAAGTAATGCAATGAACCAACTTTTTAGAACTTCCTCAATTACACTGTATTCTTAAAAAGCTCAGAGTTCTTTTCTAAAGTGTTTGGCGAAGGTATGTAAAGCCTACTGTTCCAAAACTGAAAAGACGCATTACAACTGCATGTGATAATCGATTATTGTAAGTGATAATCGATTATATGCGAGACTTGGAATAGTTTGGATTTTTAACTCTTCAATCGATCAGCTCGAGTTCTTCATCTTCTGCCGCTCAGTTTGATTTGTCACAGCCTCCTATCATTCGGTCTTCAACTATGTTTGGCCTGAGCCCTTTTCACCTTTTATCGTTCGGCTTGGTTACTTATATCTTTCCAACGTTCGGTGCTAGCTACTCGGTCTCAGTAATTCCTCGTTATCGCTCAGTCCGAACTACTTGGTCTCAGTCAAGTCTTAAACCGTTCGGTCATGCCTTGAAGTGTTACAAACCGTTCGGTCTTTTACTAGTATGCTCCATTCAGCCTTTTATCAGTGTTCAGCCTTCAACTATGTTCAACATCGTTCGGTCTTTTACTGCTTTCGGCCTTCAATTGTTACACTTCGTTCGGCCTTCAATTATTATGACTGTTCGGTCTCAATTATTCCTTTGCTCTCAAATTCAGCGTCCACTCGCTCGGTCTCGTTCATGCCCCACTTGATCTTGGTCATGCCTTCTACCGTTCGGTCTTAATCTGTGTTCAGCCATGAACAATGTTCGGCCATAAACAGTATTCGACCTTTATCTGGTTGTAGTCGTTCAGTCTTTGTCTGCTCGGTCCTAATGTCTTCTCTTATACAGAAATGCTTTTAAACTTCATAATGCAAGAGTCTTCATATACTTCACTTTGTAGCATCATCAAAATCATTAACTTCAAGACACCAATGCTCCACATTGGTAACACACTTTGCGAAAAAGATTTAAAGAAGACATTGTTTTTACATTTCACCAATTCACCCCCCCTTCTTGGTGTGACAAATTAAGCCATTCTATTTTCAACAGAAAGTAATCAAAGGGAATCCCTAAAGAAAAGTGTTAGAATAGATTATTATAAACAAAAATAAGACTATGAATACAAGTCCAAACAAATTAGCTAATTCAAATCACTTACTAAAAAATCTAAACCGCACTACAGTTCAAGTCCAAAAAATTAAGTTCATTTGTTGTTGTTGTGTCCTTTTCTTTTAGTAATTTTTTTTTCACTTTTTTGTCCCTTTTATTTTCTACTTTTGCTTTGGTTTTTATAGGGGGACCTTTTGTTTTTATCAATATAATCTCCAGAACACAAGAATCATCATATTTTTCATAAATCATACTCAATCAAGGCTAAAGAAGGTAGTGTATATAGGAAATCCTAAGGAATCTATTGATATTTGGATAACTAGAAAAATTACTCAATGGAAACCTAACACTAGGAACTTGTTTAGGATTAATAAAGAAGCATGAACGCAACTCAAAAATCACAAAAAACTCAGCTGAAACACAAAACACAACAGAATCCAAAAAATAGTGTACAGTCCATAATAGCGACTAACCTTTACTAAGTGTTTTATCCATAACTTTCTCGACAAAGCTTTAAATGAGATGTTTTTTTATTGGAAACTAGTCTGAAAAAAATTTCAATTGACTATAAGCATGTATCATTTGGACCTTTAATATGGCTGTAGTTAAATTTTAAAAATTGGTGTGCAGACAACAACCCAATTTGACGTTATTTCTCGTACATAATTGGTTTTCAAAAAATAATTTCAAGGTTTCACCAAGATGTAATGACATTTGTGGATATACAAGACTTAGAAAAAAATATTAGGATCATAAAATCAAAGAAAATGACTCAAAACATGATCCAAACCCATGACACAAACCCAAAATTCTACACATGTTCAAACGAAAAAATGAAAATCCTAAGCACATAACATAGAATGATTCAAGAATAATAAATAGTTTGAATCATCATTTCAAGACATACAACACATAATCATGGATCAGACAACATACGAGATGGAAAAAGTAAAACAACAAGGAAATGACAAGAACAAAAATGGATAAAAAAAGGGGTTAGAACTTAAGACACTTACCTCTTCTAGACTTCGAAGATAGTGACCAAAGATCTAGATGCCAAATGATGGAGGATGCTTTAAGGATGCTCCTTCAATATAAGATGATCTCTAAGATGAGTTGGCGAAACTTCTTCAAAGATATGGACTCCATGTGATCGATGGAAGTAGCGTAAAAAAATAGATATGAAGATGTTGGTGTTGAATGGTCTTGGAAGATGTCCCTTTAGGACGTTAAGCCAACCATGAAGGAGAAGGTATGAAGAAATATAGAAGGACACATTTCATAAGGTGAAAACTAAGGAAGAGAAGACTTCTAATTTTAGCAAACTAACTTTACATTCAACTAAGTTATAAAAACTAAAAGAGGGTTGCCTCTCCTTTTATAAGTAAAGGAGAGAGCTAAACTACAAAAGATGTCACTAACAAATTTAATGGAAAAGCCTAAGCATTACCGAGGATGCACTTTTAACTAACTGGTGTAGCATTTTATGCAAAAAACTCCTTGTAACTATTTCCTTCCAAAACCCACTTTTGACCCATTTCTAACCCATTTAGGTGTCACTTTCTTTCTAAGGTCCTATTAGGGCCTTCTCATCTACTTTAAGGGCAAAAATCCCTCTAAAATAGACTAAATAAAGTTCTCGGCCAAATACAAGGCCTTATGAAGCTATACTACATATTTACAAAAGTGTTCAAGATAAAAGAAGAAGATTAAAAAAATGTGATCCTCCACAAGAGTAGAAACCTTGAAGATCATTCTTCGTCTTCCATCTTCCTGACCATGGCTCTTTGTTAGTGGTCCAAAGTCTTATAAGGCTTAAGAGAATACAAGAGCAAGCTTGAAAGTCCTTCAACTCCTTCCAATCTCCTATCCCTAGCTTAAGTTGATGCTTCCTAGATAGATCTCCATTTAGGTCCTAAAAGGGATTCCATCACTAAATGAGTTATTAATTTTACAAATATTCAATATTACATGAGTCTCTTGGGAAATGATACTTGATCTTACCATGTTTTATTACTTGAACTATTGGGTATGCTTGCCCATGAGTTAATAGTCATGTAGGATATTGTCATGGTGCATGAACTATGCCGAGTTTTATTTAACAAGTGGCCATGATATAGTATGTTTGGTCGAGTTGCAAGGTGGTCGCCTAGGTTGGTCGGGCTATTGTGCCTACGTTGTTTCTGGACGTTAGTTTCGGTGTTTCGACACACATTTTAGGACATTTTATAAGTCAATATGGGGCTTTTTGATCCTAACCCCGGTGCTTGTGATTTTGGCCGAGTTGTTTTAGTTATTGGCTGAGTTTGTGTGTGTAAGATTTGTGTTTTGTGGTTTTTTGGTTCGGTGAATGATTGCCAAGCTTGTTTTGAATAAGTTTCAAGTGGTTTGGAGTGAATGTCGAGCTATTAGATGAGTTTTTTATTTCTTTTTTTAAAATATCAAGAGGTTTTGAACCTCATCAAAACCTTAATTTATAGCACCCATATGAGAAAGGAAGAGAAAAGCATAAGCAAGATGACACAAATTTCATAACCAAATTTCTCTCATTACATGTACATGTACATTGTACTAAGAAAGTGTCTCCTCTTCTTCATCTCCCACGCCTCCATCTCCAATGAGCTTTATATAATGTCGTAGTCTGTCACATTTGCAACTAAAGCATGGTCGCCAATGTCACTCTTTGTTACCGTCCATGTAGGTTGGAAAAACAGTGTCAATAGCCATAATTTCCTTAATTTGTGTGTGATGTTATGTATAAGGAAGATGATTGGAAATTTGAGAAGGTTTAAGAAGGGGAAAAGTGCAAAAGGGGAGGTGAATGGTAATGGATATGATTATTGGAGAAATGAAGGTGAATAATAATGGAAATGATGATTGAAGAAATGATCATAACTTATTTTTAGTTTGTAAAAATGGTGAGAAGCAAAAACAATGTTGTCACGTCTACAAAACACATAAATTGTGCATATCTCACGCTAGAAAGTCATTTGACACGTTAAAGCAAATTTAACATTATTGAGTGAGAGGGACTATATCTAATCATTTATGAAGTTAGGGTACCAAACATAATAATGTTAAGACAAGATCGTCTGGAGAGACTAGACTATCTAGCAACTCAAGTCTTGAAGTTTAACAAACAACATTTAACGAAATATCGTTTAGTGATGTATAACGTCTAATTAAAGCACATAATAAAACATCTTTATTAAACACTTGTATGATAAACAGTGTGTGTCAATTATAAAAGGTACAACAATATTTGACGAAAACACGTCTAATGAAAGAAGTAGTAAACGCTATATATATCTTATCAATTGATACTACTTTGAAAAGGCTTAGACTCGCGATAAACGCTTATATTACGAATCATTCTTCAACACTTTATTAATGTATAGAACATTAAATGCATGAAAGTACTTTTCTCATATGTTTTTTCTCTCTTTATCTGTGCAGATATTGATAATGTCAAGATCTACTTAAAAGCACTAGACGTGGATCAGAAAGACGTTGTGAAATAGGAAGATATTTCAGGAATGTTCCCTAAAGCTTTATGTTCTATCATAGTCATACAAGCTCTCACTACGAAAGCAATGTTGCTTTTCTCAAGGCACGGAAAAGTACATATCTTCGTACGAGAATCCACCGACTCTTAATAAGGTAAACTCTCTCAAAGTAACGTTAATCTCTCGAAGAAAGCTATATAAGGAGGACTCACATAAGAGAATATAAGAATTTCTTCTATCATTGTATTGTTTGCTCTCTATAAGCTTACATCGTCTAAGTGTGTCCATAGAACATAAGAAAAAATTTAATTATTTGAAAGTGTCACGTTAGAAGCAACAACCATTTATTAATCCTGATTATGATGATATTATCTAAAGTTAGAAGGTCTTTTTAATATAATAAATATTAATATACAATGAAAATGAATGTAGAGTTTGTGAACCGTTATTGGTGTTGTCACATGCATATGGTTGATTTAGAAGAACAAAATTTGGATAAGTAATTAAACTCTGACGTGATGATGCATCCAACCCAATACACACGCAGGAACCGAAATATCATGGAGTGGTAACCGAATACACCTCTCCACTTGCCAATACAGGAGTTGGGAATTGAATAAAATGGTTCAGAACCTAATACAACCAGGATGAAACCGAATACAAAAGAGGGAATCGAATATGAGTGCAAGGGAATCGAATACGCATGAAGAGCAATCGAATACACCCCGATTCACTTTTGTTGTAAGGCGCGGAAGGGAATACCCCTTCCCTATAACCGAATACGCCATGCTTTGTGGCTTCTCCCATCTTCATTATTCGTCTTCAACTAGTATTTTAGAAACCAATGAGGACAAACATGAGATTTTACTTCAAATTACTGTAAATTTCACCATGATAGCATGGCACCGAAAACAAGTGTATATCGCAAATAAACTTAATTACATCGTCCCAAATCCCACCAAAGAAACACGATTTCATTCACAAATCATTCCTTACATTTTCACTTGAACAGTAACATCTTGAACTAGTGTGAGTTCAAAATATGAATATATTTTAAAGTTACATGTAGTCAAGTGCAGTAATTCTAAAATTAGTCATAACTGTTAGTGAATATTCAATACAAGTAATTTAGATGGTTTAAGTAAATATTCCTCTAATAATATATTTAATGTTACAATTCATATGTGATTTATACGAAGTTTGATGAGATTGAATTGGTCTATGATTGTTAATTAAAATGTTTCTTTTTAGATATATTTGTTTGATTTGTTTTATGTTGAAAAATTATTTTAATAACTTACCTTGATATGTTAGTGTGTTGTAATAATAAGTTATGAATGTATTGTGTACGTAATGCATATAAAGTTCTGCATTCATATATTGAAAAAAAAAATAGTTTAGATGCACTCTTTAGAAAGCATGTGCATATATGTGTGTTTTCTTTGAATGGTCTTTTAAAACCAAATGATTTTTAGAAACAATCCGTTGTAGTAAATATAACAGTTTATGTGGATATTACAGTATCAAACTTAATTAATTAATATCAAAAGTAATATTAAAAACATCTATAATGTAGCAAATTTTTTAATTATTTAACATTATTTTAAGTATGTTACATGAACATTTAAACCTTCTTTGAACTTTCCTTTATAAGAATCATATTTTTATAATTTAAAAACTTAATTTGACACTTCAAATTTTTATAAAATTAAAATATTAATTGGATTATATAACTAGAGTCTCAAGATCTTAAACAATATTCATGTTTGAAATTTGACTACATCATATCAACATATTATCAAGATCTTAACAATTATGTTTTAATTTTGGGATCTTAAAAGATTATCTCAATGTTTCTCTATATTCTTGTTGTGGAGTTTTCCAACACCAGTTTGCTCGTTCCAATATGATAAATCGAAACAAATAAATAAATTATTTTTATTTGCATTCTACCAAATACAAGTACTAATACAAACTTTAAACATAAAAAAAAAATAAACAATCTTTCTTTTAATTTAATTTATTTCATATAAAAAATACATTGCTAAATATCTATTTCTTGAGTAATATAATCAATATTGATCTTAACAGTTAGAGTATGAGGATTACATTGAAAATGACAGAACCGGTGAAAAGCACATTGATAAATTTAACATTCAGCGATATCATAAAAAAAATTAATTAATTTGTTTCCATTCGTATTCTCCTAATTTCTAGAAATATAAAATGAATATATTTATGATATAATTTTAATTATTTAATAAAATAAAAACCATGTTACATTCATTAAATGAATATTTCAATCTCAATTAAATATTACTATAATAAGATAAGAAGAATGTAACATAAAAAGGGAAAAGTTTGACTCTCAATCATCTGAAGTAATAGATTTAATATTTTTCTTCTTTTGACAAAGATACATATGTTCCAGACAATTCTATCACTGTAAGCCCTCCTGAGGAGCAATCTGGTGCATAGCGGGTTTCATGGGGTTGAAAGTAGGGGAAAGGGGACCGGCGGGGGTCTAACACTGAAAACTATCCCAACGGCTGGAGGTAGAGTCGACGGTGGAAGCGTCGGACTCGTCGCACTCGGGGATGGTGGAAGTCGCCACATGGTGGCGGCGCGAGGGACTGGAGGGGGCGAAGGTGGCGAAAAGAGGGTGGCGGAAGGAAGCGTTGGAGAAGGAATCGTAGTCAGCCTTGCGCTTGGAGGTTCAAGGAGAGGAAAGAGGTGGGGTGACAGGGGCGCTGTTGGATATCCTGAGAGGGGGAGGGTTGGCGGGGATTGAAGTTATGTAGCAGATGAATGGGATGAGAAAGGAAGAGGGGTTTGCGTCAATGCGAGTGAGGCTGGGGAAGGAGGAAGAGGTTGGACTAGCATGGTAGGAAGGTATTGGACTCGGGAATGACGAAGATTGTGGACTTGGCTTAATCGAGGAACACGCGCTTATGTTGGGTGGAGTGCCTCCAATCTCACTTCCCGTGGGTCTCTTGCATCCCTGTTTCGTATTTTTTGTGTTTTTTTCGTATTCTTATCAACAACTTATTGATGAAATTTACTGTGCTTTCAAGATGATGGAGCAGATGAAATTAAAGAAGGACTCTACTGCCTCGGTTCAAGCTACAACCGAGGCAGTAGAGTGGGACATACTGCCTCGCTTCACGGGGAACCGAGGCATAAAGTCCTACCAAAACAAAAAAATTTGAAAAATCAAAAACTCTACTGCTTCGGTTAAGGTTGAACCGAGGTCAAATCCTCTCCTTTTATGCCTCGGTTCGCACCTTTGACTTTTTGCCTCGCCTGGATATGCCTCGGTTCGGGAACCGCTGTCTATAGGAAAATATAACCGTTGTCGTTTCCTCTTACTATACTAGTGTGTTAAAATAGAATGACTCAATTTCTCACACCAAAAGAGGGGTGAATTGGTGAAGTATAAAATTTAAAACTTTCAAAATCTTTTTCACCAAAAGAGATGCCTTTATACTTTTTCTTGAAACGCAAGTTAAAAGATTTTCAATGCAGCGAAAATCTAATCGTATGCGTATAAAAGAGTAGGGATAAGAAAGATCAAATGCTGAGTTTTTATACTGGTTCGGCCAAGCCTACATCTAGTGTCCTTCCAACCATAGGGAGCCAATGCACTATAATGATCAAGGTTTTTACAACAAGGTTTTTATAGAGACCTCACGTCAAAAATATAAAATATCTCTCTAACCCTCTAATCAAAATATAGGCAATACATAAACAGACTAGCAGCAAGAATCCCCTCTCTTGCAATCCAACCCCTTTGAGGCACCTCAAAGTCAAGAATGCATCATGTCCTTCTTCATGTAATCACAACAGGGAACTCAACCCAATCTTCAGGATATTGTAGAACATGATCTTGCAGTAGACACCCAAATGTGCAAATAGATCAGACTTTAAAAACTCATCAATCTTACTCTTCAAGAAATCACAATTAGTTGATCACCACAGTCAAACTAGTTCCTTGGAGCTTTTTCTCTTTCTGTAAACTTTACACTTTTCTGCAAAAGAATATGAAAATGTTAGAATCACAAAAGTCCTTACAAAAATCAAATTCGCGTCAATATATAGATAAACTTGTATCAGACGCAATATAATCGACTTTGCTACTAATGAAGTCGAATATACCAATTCAGTTATAACAGATAGTAGCAATCAAAGCATTTAATTGAATTCACAATTAATGTAGTCGAATAACATTTAATGCTTGGTCAACACATTTAAAAATATAGTCGTTGTGACAGTTATATCAAGCATTAATAGATTTCAAAATAGTAACAAACTTAATCAAATACATATGGTATGCAATCGATTATGTAACAGTGTTATGCAAAGTTTTGAAAACTTTTCTCTTTGAAAAACTCTCACAGCACACTTGAAAAAGTTTGTGCAAAGACACGAGTTTTTATCGATTCACCCCATAATGTAATCGATTTCAAATTGTTGTTTTGCCACACAATTAATGTTCAACATTAGTGCTTGTGGTTTTTCTCATCCATAAACATGTGCCATGCATTCGTGTATAAAATCAATATATAACACAGTGAAATGCAATGAACAACACAACAACAACACAATCATGTTCTCATATACGCATATAACATGTAAGCATAGAACATGTAACACAAAATACACATGTGTTATTAATTATGCGTTGTCTTCATCAAAAACTCAGATATTACTGAGATTGTGGGTTCAGCTAAACCAGTGCTCCCCTATCAACAATCTTAACAATCTCGCCCTTTTTTGATGATGCACAACCATGATTAATAATCAACCATGTTGCACAACTCAATACAGATTATCAATCAATTACCAACCAACATAATTCTCCCTCTTTGGGCATTAGCAAAAAAGGTAAGCACAATGGTATTGATATACAGATAATCAAGCATACAGAGATGCATCTGATAATCAAAAAACAAGTAATGATTCTCCCCCTGTCAAAGATATTCACATGAAATTAAGATATTTTCCCTCTTAAATGAAGACATGTGAAATATATCAATGATATGCAATGCTTCCCCTATCATTATGCATATTTCAATCTCAAAATACATATGCACAATGCAATAATCAGAATATGTCAGAGCATCTATCAACATGTAGTAACATTGTATCAGATCAGATATATACAACAATATCATAGTAATAATGATTCAATCAAATAACACAGTTTAATCTCTTATTATCTTAGATATTTTATGCAGCAGATAAGCATAGAGATATAAGAATAAACAATCAACATCAAATAAAACAAGATCTAAAGATATAAGATATTCCAGTTTTGGAATCTTTAAAATCCTATTGATGTTTAGTCGATTTGATCTCAGTTAGAGTCGATTTCTTTCTATATCATATTTCAGAATATCCATATCCATCCAGTCAGCAAATGATACTCTTGGAAAACCTTTCCAAGTCTTTCCAGATCAAGCATTTTAGAATCAATGTTATACAGGAATTAATGTGTGAGTATGCAAATGTATAAGACTAACAGTAATCAATAATTCATTCGCATACAAGCACAGTCTAATCGACTTAATCTATTCAGTTTTGTTCAATTTACTGATATACTCTTTGAATCATAGATTTGATTAACACTGATTTCATTAATATCAAACTTGAAATACAATCATATAAAGCCAAGATAAAGCCAAAACAAAGATGACATATAAAGCCATCTATTACAGAAGAACACAAGACAATACAGTTAACACAGTCAACAAACTTCTACAATCAAAACAAACTAAAAGTTGTAATCATAGGACCCTCATTCTGTTTCAGATGACTCCACAATTTTCTTATCTGCACTATTCTTCTCACTCTCAGAATCATCTACAGAGGTGTCACCAAATGCATTTATCCTTAGTGCATAGTCCATTTTCCTGCGCAATTCAGTAAAGGATCTTTGAAGCATTGCCATTTTCTCATCAAGACGTTTAAATCTTTCATCTACAAACTCCTTAAATCTTTTTTGAGGTCTAAACTCATATCTGGATGTATCAACATTCATAGGATTCACTTCATCAGTACTAGGAATGTATTCATCCTTGAATAACCAACCATCTTTACTTTTTCTGAGACCCACAGAATTTAAGAACATTTTTTCCAAAATATTTCTCTTGTTACAACAGATCGTCATTTCATTTGTGATGTCCACGTTTTGGATTCTTAGTATCCTACTAATGAAGGCAGCATACGGTAGATGATATTCCTTCTACTTTGCAAACTTTATTATATAGTCACATATTACAGATGACCAATATGTTTTTGTTCCTGTTTCCAATGCATACAGTAAATACAAATCTTCAACATTCAACAAAAACTGATCTTCACCCTTTACAAATGAAGTTGTCAATGCGGATAGTTACACCCTTTACCTTGGAAGTGAGATAGTTTCCTTCTCTTTTTAAATTTGCATAGAATACCTTTACAAGATTTGGATAGCAATCTCCCTGAAGTTCAACAAATTTGGTCAGACTGGCTTTGACAAGCCATTCTTGAAACAAGAAACCCTCTGTACGAAAGAATAGAATGCTCAAGCATTTGTGACTGATATCTTCTTTGAACCCCCACTGGCATATGAAGTCAGTTCGTTGATCGTCACCACTGAACCAACCAAAAGGATTTGCTTCCTTGATCGAAGATGCAGAACGCTTTCTTGGACACGAAGATGAGGCGACCATTTTGATAACAGTTGATTTCACCATTATTTTATATTAAATTTTGATAATAAATGAACCCTTTGTGACTTAGGAACTTTCTTGTTATGTTGTTTTCAGCTTATTTTGCTGAATAAGAGAGTTGAGGTTATACTTGAAGATTTTATCACAAAATTCCCTTGATTTTGTAGGAAACTAGGATGAATTGGAAGAGGAGTTAAATGTCAAGAACTTGGAACTCAGAAAGGAAAGAAAGAGCACCAAAAGAGAAGGCTGCTAAAGGTCGCAAGACACTTGGGCGCAATTTTCTAGGACCCTCAGCGTAGGAGTCTCACAGTCACGCCTGAGTGCCCTTTCAGAGACGTTGAGCGCTAGTCTTCAAGTAAAGTTTCACGCCTGGCCGTCCTTCCTAGGGTGCTGAGCACCATCCTCTCGCAAGCTCGCCTGGGTGCGCTAAGTAGGAGCGCTGAGCGGTGTCAATTGTTAAGACTTCGGCAAGTATACCGAATCCTACTAGTAATATAAAAAGGTATGACCAAGTATCGTGTCCCAAGAGACTCTTGGCACTAGACATTCATGTGATAACTCGATTAATTAAGACTTAAGAGAAATGAAATCATTGGTTTAGAATGCAAATACGGAAAATTAAATATGAATGCAGTTTTAATCAGTTGAAGAGTAGCACAACGATGAACGGATGAGGTTTAGGTTATGAGATGAATATGTTGTAGGGGTTAGATTTCACCAAGTTTACTCTCATGTATATAAGAATTCTTCTTCTTTCATTAAAGTCAACGTCACTCACTAAATTACTTAAAACTCGATCCCTCGGTGAAGAAACCCTATCCTTAATTACTAGTTCATACAATTCCTAACATTCCTAATAATTAATTCTGAAGATCAGAAGCTTAAGACGACTAAGACTCATACCCCCATCCTTGAGAAATACTGCTCTTGGGAATAAATCTACAAGAACCTGAATTGTAACGAACCTCCCAACACTCATGCAATTCATACATCACGCTATGAATGAGTTAAACAAAGCGAGCATTGATCACAGAAGAATTACCCTAATAGTTAATGAAAGAAGCATAAATTATTAAGAATCAATTCAAATACATGAGAGTCCACAAGGTTACATCATCCCCCCAACAACAAATAGAAGTTAGTTCCATATTGTCATGGAGAAATTAGATATACAATGGAGAAGAATGAGATAGAAAAGGCCTAAAAGTTGAAGATGGAAGCTCCCGCATCCAAATCCGCCTTCAAAGAGTCGAAGAGTATGTTGTTGTACCTCCTCTGCAAAGATACAAAACCTAGGCATCTGGATCCTTTAAATAGAGTGGAATCAAGACAGAAACGAAGCCTAGGCCCATCTCGCTGCGCTCAGCGCCCCACTTAGGGCGCCTAGGTGTGCTGCGATACTACAAATGTCGCTCAACTTCACTCGGAGGGCAAACAAGCGTGGTTCAGGAAAAGTGGTGCTCAGTACCCCAGAAATGGCGCCCGGGTGTGCTGCAATACTAAAACTGGCGCTCAGCTTCACTTGGAGAGCAAGTAGGCGTGGTTCTTAAAGAAATTGGAGCTCAACGCCCCAAAAAGGGCACCCAGGCGATGTGCGGTAGGCTTTGGCTTTGAGGGCTCGAAAAAGGGCACTCAAGCTTCGGGCCTTCCTACTTTCTAGTTCTTTTTCAGCTCTTTCTGAGCTCCATCTCCTTAGCATTTCACCTCTGCTTCCATATTATCTCATTTCCTACCAAAACAAGGGAATTTAGACATAAAATCATCATGTTCAACCGTAACTCTCTTATTCACACAACTTAACAGAAAAACATGATTTCAAGCAAGTTTCTAAGTAGAAAAGGGTGCATTTAGTATCAAAATCACATCACAGATAACGGTATTTTCAACCGTTATCACAATCCCAAACTTAGAACTTTGGCTCAAGCAAAACAAAATGTGCTCAGCTTTCTTCAACAATTACTACAATGGCTCAGCCTATTTCAAAACTTTTTCTTCCAGGACAGTTTTATCAGCTCATCATAATGATGTCAGTCAAGATGCACAAATGCCTTAATTCAATCAAACATAATGTGATGCTCATGTACTTCAACAAATGCTATTCTTAAGAATGATCAATCAACCAAGCAAAGATGAAATCATGAATTCAGAGAACTACTCCTCACCAAGGAAAGTGTTTCACTCAAGCACTCAAAAGTGTATCACTCAAGCACTCAAAAGTGTATCACTCAAACTCACAGGTGTATAGTGAGGTGTTGGTGTCTCTTTCACTGTGTTATCACAATGTCACACAAATTAGCTTTTCCTTTCATTTAATCACAATCAGTCATACTCACAAGCAAGTCTTCATCACAAGGTCTTTTCTCGACTTGTAGCTTGGCTGGGCTAAGAAGAAATTTGGTTTTTCTGGACAACAAAATCCTTGAGTTAAGAGAGACATCTATGATTTCATAATTCAAATACAATCTCTCTTTCCCAGAACCATCCTTACTTATTCCCAACTTTCCCTTGCATTGAGCTTTTCTTTTCTTTCTGTTCATTTTCTCTTTCTTTTGCTTTTTGCTTTTCATTTGCTCACTGCTTAGCTCAATGCCTTTTCTTTTGATCTGTTTTCTCAAATTTCCCAGCAACCCCAAACTTGAACCTTCACCAATACCTCACAAATGTTCTCAACTTAACTCAAGGAAAAGATTTTCAAAATATGCTTAAGGCTCAAGGTTCAAAGGTTAGAACAAATTGTTCTCTTTTGATTGGGCTAAAATCATGTGTAGGCTAAAAAGAAGGGATAACAAGAGATGGCCTTGATCATATGAAACCTGTAAGCAAGTAATTCAATCACAGAAAATTTAGGCAAAATCATTCATGCTTTCAAAGTAATAGCAATTATTCACAAAAACTCTGAAGCCCAAACCTCACACAGGTTACTTTGAAGTTCAGAATTCAGATAAACATCATGCTCTGTATCTCAATAAACTTTTTACCTCAAACAATTGTTTCATACAAACTATGAGCCATCATCTGTATATAAGCACATCATGCATCACCTTAACTTCAATCAATATAATAGAGCATCATAAAGCAATACTTATCACACATAAGATCATAATCAAACCATTATAACACAATTAATTCAAGCCAAGTACATCAACCTATACTACAATCAAAACAAAGGAATAAAAATAGAAGCAAAATATAGTTCAACAATGAAAACATTAAAAAACAATAGACATAAAAATAAAAGAAATCTTGTTCTAGAGGCAAAATAACATCCATCAATAGACGGTATCATCTGAATCTTCCAACATCCATCAGTAGACACTAACAATACACCCATCAGTAGATGTCTTATCTCATAGCATCCATCAGTAGATGCTTAATCACATACCATCCATCAGTAGATGCTATTATTCGTCATCCTCATCATAACATCATCCATTAGTAAATGCTTTTATCTGAGTCCTCCTAGCATCCATCAGTAGATGTTGTCATCACTGCCATCAGAAGCAGCATATAACCTAAAAAAAAAATCAAACACACAAAGAAAAATCAATTCCAAACCACACAAATAATCAATAAATAAGAAAAATAAAAAATTGGGCTGCCTCCTAGTAAGCCCTTCTTTAATGTCATTAGCTAGACACCACTAAGCTCCCGTCACATCTTTAATCTTGGTGTTTTCCTGTCTTTCTCCACACCAACTTATCTTCAACAGCTTCCTGTTCACCTTCTTGACTCTTCTTGAAATTGGAGATTCAATTCCTATCAGTCCATCGGCTTTAAGTTCTTTCACAACCCAAAATTTGTTGTTGAATCTCACTGGTATGCCTGGTTTGAGTTATTCATGTTTGACCAAAGAGTCTTGATGAACACTTTTTGCTTTGTTGTCTTTTTCTTCTTCCTTCACTTGTGACAGGAAACAAATTTTACTTTTCTTGCTTGGCTTAGCAGCTTTTGTACTAGTCCCCACTGCATCTTCACATGCAGCTTTGAGACTAGTCTTCTTCACTTGGATCTGCTGCTCAGCATTGAAGACGTTGAACAACACCTCCTCTTCTTGGTCTTTGAGGGCTATAGTTCCATCATCAACATTGACGATTACCTTGGCCGTTTTCATGAATGACTTTCCAAGAATAATAGGGATCTCCAAATTTCCCCCATCTCCATCACCACAAGATCCCCCAGGAATCTAAGGTTGTCTATTCGAATGACAACATCCTCCACCATACCATAGGGCTTCTTAGTGGATCTATCCGCCATTTGCAAGGTCATCTTTGTAGGTGTCACTTCAAGACCACCAATCTTTTCCAGTACAAATAAGGGCATCAAATTGATACTGGACCCTAAATCAATTAGAGCTTTCCCTATTTCATGACTCCCAATAGTGCAGGGAATAGTGAAACTTCCTGGATCTTTAATCTTTGGAGGAAGTGCCTTCTGCAAGATCACACTGCAATTCCCCTGTACCTCAATTGTTTCTTTTTCTGGATATTTTTTCTTTTTGTTGAATTTCGTCAGGAATTTAACATAACCAGGAACCTATTGCAATGTCTCAATCATAGGAATTTTAATATCCAATTCCTTGAAGATTGCCATGAAATGCTCAAACTGTTTTTCCTTCTTCTTCCCAGAATAATTCTTTTGATAAGAAAGGGGTTTTTCATATAATTCTTTCTTTTTTCTCTCATCCTCTTCTTTTTCTTTTCTCTCTTCTTCCACATTCTTTTTTTCTCTCTTTCTTTCAACCTCACTTTTTCTCTCTTCTTTCTCTTTTGACTCAACTTTCTCTTTTCTCTCTACTACTCTCTCTTTTTCCTTTTCTTTTCTCTCACTCTCTTCTTTTTCTTTCTCTTCCTCTACATCTTTCCCTTTTTCACTTAATCTTTCTACTTCTTTTCTCTCATCTAAAACCTTGCCACTTCTAGTGATAACGCCTTACACTCCTCCTTAGTGTTAACTTTCGTGTTAACCTCAAACTCTTCCATCTTCTCAACTAGGTGACCAATCTGTATCTCCATCCTTCTGATTGCTGCCATAATGCTTTTATGATGTGAAATAGACATCTGCATTAATTGTTGAAGTGTTTCATCTAGCTTTTCCATTCTTTCTAAAAGAGAGGGTTGTTGTTGCCATTGTTGTTGTTGTTGTGGTGGTCTATTGAATTGTCTGGCATCTTGCCCAAATTGACTTTGGTCCATGCTTGGCTGAGGTAACCACCCATAGTTGAAATTACCTTGATGGAATTGAGTGCCCATATAGTTAACTTTTTGTCCGAAGTGCATCCTACATGCACTAGACACAAAACCCTAAAAAGCACTGTTAGAAATACACAAAACAAAAAGCAAAATAAAACAAAATAAATAAAAAAATAAAAGGCTTAATACCTCTTATGGTCCCTATTTTCGTTAGGTGTGTTCGATTTGGTCCTAGTTTTTTTTTTCTGTTCAATGTTGTCCTAAAGAATGTAATTTTTGTTCAATTTAGTCCTTTTTGCAAATGGCGTTTAAATCGTTAACGGCAGCCAGTCCAGATGTACACATGACTAATGAGATGGCATTTAACTTCTGCCACGTCACCATCTTCTTCAACTTTCAGCCCAAACAGAAACCGAAACCCTAGCGCCGCCACCGAACCCTAACGCAATCACCGCTGCAGAGATCATGCAAAGTCACCATGCCACCGCGAAGCTGCTCCTACAGAGAACCATGGCAGCCATCACGCGCAACCTCCATGGCCACCACCATGAAAGTTGTGATCTCCTTAGGCCGCCGCGCTAACCAGATCACCTTCGCGCCTCCGCCATCACAGGATTTTCTCAAGCCGCCCACCCAAATCACCAGAAATAGAGAAAGTTGAATCGCACAAGCCAAACCGCTTAGTCTTCACCGTCCATAATGTCGCAAACCACCCTAATCTCGAACTCCATTCGAATCTTCATTCTCGCGCATTAGACATGAATCATCCAAATCGAGAGCTTCATCGTCAGCGCGACAATCCTTGCCGTCGTCGCGCAAAGCTCCAAGGCCATCATCTTCTCCATCCTGTAGAGAACCACAACGAAATCCAGAAAAAAACCAAATCAAAGAAACCTAAAATCGCGCCCCTGCTCGCCTCCACCGGCCACCATGAGTGCTTTCTTACATAACTAAGTTTGTCTTCTTCATGCTACCATTGAAGCAAAATTGCGAAATCATCCTCCATTGAAGCAAAATCGCGAGCAGTGTTTTCCTTCTTCTCGCGGCGCAGCCATAGGAAGGTTTCCCCCAAATGTAGAACCCTAATTTTGGGTTGAAGGTTGAAGAAGATGGTGACGTGGCAGAAGTTAAATGTCATCTCATTAGTCTTGTGCATACTTGGACTGCCTGCCGTTAACGATTTAAATGCTGTTTGCAAAAAGGACTAAATTGAACAAAAATTACATTCTTTAGGACAACATAGAACAGAAAAAAAAACTGGAACCAAATCGAACACACCTAACGACAATAGGGACCATCAAGGGTATTAAGCCAAAATAAAAATAAAGTCAAAGTTAATCAAGAATCACACAAATAGGATACTTTAAACCGTAAGTCCCCGACAACAGCGCCAAAAACTTGTTAAGACTTCGATAAGTGTACCGAATTGTACAAGTAATATAAAATGGTAAGACTAAGTATCGTATCCCAAGAGACTCTCGACACTAGACAGTCATGTGATAACTCGATTAATTAAGACTTAAAAAGAACGAAATCATTGGTTTAGAATGCAAATACAGAAAATTAAATATGAATGCAGTTTTGATCACTTGAAGAGTAGCACAACGATGCACGGATGAGGTTTAGGTTATGAGATGAATGTGTTGTTGGGGTTAGATTTCACCAAGTTTACTCTCATGTATATAAGAATTCTTCTTCTTTCATTAAAGTCAACGCCACTCACTAAATTACTTAAAACCCGATCCCTCGGTGAAGAAAGTCTATCCTTAATTACTAGTTCATACAATTCCTAACATTCCTAATTATTAATTCTGAAGATGAGGAGCTTAAGACGACCAAGACTCATACCCCCATCACTGAGAAATACTGCTCTTGGGAATAATTCTACAAGAACCTGAATTGTAAGGAACCCCCCGACACTCATGCAATTCATACATCAGGCTATCAATGAGTTAAACAAAGCGAGGATTGATCACAGGAGAATTACCCTAACAGTTAATGAAAGAAGCATAAATTATTAAGAATCAATTCAAATACATGAGAGTTCACAAGGTCACATCATCCCCCAACAACAAATAGAAGTTAGTTCCCCATTGACATGGTGAAACTAGATGTACAAATGGAGAAGAATGAGATAGAAAAAATCTAAAAGTTGAAGATGGAAGCTCGTGCATCCAAATTTGCCTTCAAAGAGTGGAAGAGTGTGTTGTTGCACCTCCTCTGCCAAAGATACAAAACCTAGGGCCTCTGGGTCCTTTAAATAGAGTGGAATCAAGACAAAAACGAAGCCCAGGCCATTTCGTTGACGCTCAGTGCCCCACTAAGGGCACTCGGGCGTGCTGCGATACCAAAATTGACGCTCATCTCCACTCAGAGGGCAAGCAGGCGTGGTTCTTCAGGAAAAGTGGCGCTCAACGCCCTAGAAAAGGCGCCCAGGCGGTGTGCGGTAGGCTTTGGCACTGAGGGCTCCCACAAGGGCGCTCAGGCATTATGCGTTGCTCCTTTCTGATTCTTTTTCAAGTCTTTCTGAGTTCCATCTCCTTGGCACTTCAGCTCTACTTCCTATATATTATCTCATTTCCTGCCAAAACAAGTGAATTTAGTCATAAAATCCTTAAGTTCAACCTTAAATCTTTTAAATACACAACTTAATAGAAAAACATGATTTCAACCAAGTTTCTGAGTAAAAAAGGATGCATTTAGTATCAAAATCACATCACAGATAACGGTATTTTCAACCGTTATCAGTGTGGTGGAAGATGTAGTGGTTCGAACAGACAACCTTAGATTCCTGGTGGACTTTGTGGTGATGGAGATGGGGGAAGATTTGGAGATCCTTATTATTCCTTGAAGGCCATTCATGAAAACGACCAACATTATCATCAATATTGATGATGGAACTATAACACTCAAAGACCAAGAAGAGGAGGTGATATTAAGTGTCTTCAATGCTGAGTAGTAGATCCAAGTGAAGAAGACTAGTCTCAATGTTGCATGTGAAGATGCACCAGGGACTAGAACAAAAGCTACTAAGCTAGGCAAGAAAGGTAAAATTGTTTTATGACACAAGTGAAGGAAGAAGAAAAAGACAGCAAAGGACGAAGTGTTCATCAAGACTCCCTGGAAAAATATGAAGAACTTAGACCAGGCTTACCAATGAGATTCAACAAAAAATTATGGGTTGTAAAAGAACTCAGAACTGATGGAGTGATAGAGATTGAATCTCCAATTTCAAGAAGAGTCAAGAAGGTGAATAGGAAGCTACTGAAGATAAGTTGCTGTGAAGAAAGAAAGGAGAACACCAAGATTAAAGATGTGACATGAGCTTAATGGTGTCAAGCTAGTGATGTTAAAGAAGCGCTTATTGGGAGGCAACCCAACTTTCTAAACTTATCTTTTTAATTTATGTTCGTGTTTATCTTATATTATAGGTTACTTGGCTTGAATTAACTACACTGTTGTGGTTCAATTATGCTGTGTTTGGTGATAAGTATTGCTTTGTGATGCTCTAGTATATTGAGTGATGTTGAGATGATGCATGATGTGCTTATATACAAGTAATGGCTCATAGTTTGTATGAAATTGATGCATGAATAAAAGTTGATTGAGATACTGAGCAGGATGTTTATCTAAATTCTGAACTTGTAAGTAACCTGTGTGAGGATTGGGCTTTAGAGTTTTATTGTGAATAATTGCTATTACTTTGAAAGCATGAATGATTTTGTCCAAAGTTTATGTGATTGAACTACTTGCTTACAAGTTTCATATGATCAAGGCCATCTTTTGTTATCCCTTCTTTTTAGCCTACACAGGATTCTAGCCCAATGAAAAAAGAACAATTTGTTCTAACCTTTGAACCTTGATCCTTAAGCATGTTTTGAAAACCCTGCTTGAAAATCTTTGGCTTGATTTAAGTTAAGAACATTTGTGAGGTATTGATGAAGGTTCAAGTTTAGGGTTGTTGGGAAATCTGAGAAAAGAGATCAAAAGAAAAAGCATTGAGCTAAGCAGTGAGCAAATGAAAAGCAAAACCAAAAGAAAGGAAAAATGAAAAGAAAGAAAAGAAATGCACAATGCAAGGGAAAGTTGGAAATAATTGAAGATGATTATGGGAAAGAGAGGTTGTGTTTGAATGATGAAATCATAGATGTCTCTCTTAACTCAAGGATTTTGTTGTCCAGAAAAACCAATTTTCCTCTTAGCCCAACCAAGCTACAAGCCGAGAAAAGACCTTGTGATGAAAACTTGCTTGTGAGTATGATTGATTATGGTTAAATGAAAGGCAAAATTAATTTGTGTGACATTGTCATAACAGAGTGAAAGAGACACCAACACCTCACTATACACCTTTGAGTTTGAGTGATACACTTTTGAGTGCTTGAGTGATACACTTTTGAGGGCTTGAGTGAAACACTTTCCTTGGTGAGGAGTAATTCTTTGAATTCATGATTTCATCTTTGCTTGGTTGATTGATCATTCTTAAGGATAGCATCTATTGAAGTACATGAGCATCACATTGAGTTTGATTGAATTAAGGCATCTCAACATCTTTATGATGAGCTGATAAAAGTGATTACTTGTCCGGGAAGAAAAAGTTTTGAAATATGCTGAGCCATGGTAGTAATTGTTGAGAAAAGTTGAGTTACATTTTGTTTTGCTTGAGGACAAGCAAAGTTCTAATTTTGGGGTTATGATAACGGTTGAAAATACCGTTATCTGTGATGAGATTTTTATACTAAATGCACCCTTTTCTACTTAGAAACTTGCTTGAAATCATGTTTTTCTGATAAGTTGTGTGAATAAGAGAGTTAAGGTTGACATGACTAAATTCCCTTGTTTTGGCAGAAAATGAGATAACATCGAAGCAGAGCTGAAGTGCCAAGGAGATGGATCTTAGAAAGATCTGAAAAAGCACCAGAAAGTAGGAAAGCTTGAGCGCCCTTTTCGGGGCACTGAGCGCCACTTTTCTTGAAAAACCACGCCTCCTTGCCCTCCGAGTGAAGTTGAGCGCGAGTTTTAGTATCGCAGCATGCCCGTACGCCCTAAGTGGGGCGCTAAGAGCCAGCGACATGGGTCTGGGCTTTGTTTATATTGTGATTCCGCTCTATTTAAAGGACCCAGACGCCCTAGGTTTTGTATCTTTGGTAGACGAGGCGCAACAACACACTCTTCCACTCTATGAAGGCGAATTTGGATGCGGGAGCCTCCATCTTCAACTTTTAGGGTTTTTCTATCTCATTCTTCTCCATTGTACATCTAGTTTCACCATGACAATGTGGAACTAACTTCTATTTATTGTTGGGGGATGATGTAATAATATATGCTTCTTTCATTAACTATTAGGGTAATTCTTCTCTGATCAATGCTTGCTTTGTTTAAGTCATTCATAGCATGATGTATGAATTGCATGAGTGCCGGGAGGTTCCTCACAATTTAGGTTCTTGTAGAATTATTCCCAAGAACAATATTGCTCAGGGATGGGGGTATGAGTCTTGGTCGTCTTAAGCTCCTGATCTTCAAAATTAATTGTTAGGAATGCTAGGAATCGTATGAACTAGTAATTAAGGATAGACTTTCTTCACTGAGGGATCGGGTTTTAAGTAATTTACTGAGTGACGTTGACTTTAATGAAAGAAGAAGAATTCTTATATACATGAGAGTAAACTTGGTGAAATCTAACCCCAACAACATATTCATGTCATAACATAAACATCATTCGTTCATCTCTATGCTACTCTTCAATTGATCAAAAATGAATTCATATTTAATTTTCTCTATTTGCATTCTAAACCAATTATTTCGTTCCTCTTAAGTCTTAATTAATTGAGTTATCACACGACTGTCTAGTGCTTGATAACGGTTGAAAATATCGTTACTTGTGATGTCATTTTGATAATAAATGCACCATTTTCTACTTAGAAACTTGCTTGGAATCATATTTTCCTGTTAAGTAGTGTGAATAAGAGGGTTGAGTTTGAATTTAATGATTTTATGACTAACTCTCCTTGTTTTGATAAAAGATGAGATAATATGGAAAGCAGGGATGAAGTGTCATGGAGATGAAGCTAAGAAAGGCCTAGAAAAGCACCAGAAGGGAGGAGTGCTCGAAGCTTGGGCACCCTTTTTGGAGGCTTGAGCGAGGCAGATGACCGCTCACCTCCCGGGCGCCCCTTTTGGGGTGCTTGAGCGTAGGAAGCTCGAAGCTTGGGCATCATCTGGAAGGCTTGAGCATGGAAGACCATCGCTCACTGCCCGGGCGCCCTAAGTGGGGCGCTTGAGCGCCAGCGACACGGGCTTGGGCTCTGTTTCTCTTCTGTCTTCGCTCTATTTAAAGGACTCATGCGTCCTATGTTTTGTATCTCTGGCTGGAGCAGCACAACAACACACTTTTCCACTCTCTGAAGGCGGATTTGGATGCGGGAGCTTCTATCCTCTACTTTTAAGGTTTTTCTATCTCATGCTTTTCCATTATTCATCTAGTTTCATCATGTCTATGGTGAGCTAAATTCTATTTGTTGTTGGGGAATGATATAACCTTGTGAACTCTCATGTATTTGAATTGATTGTTAATAAGACATGTTTTTTCATTAATTGTTAGAGTATTTCATCTATGCTTATTACATGCTTTATTTAACTAATTTATAGATGGATGTATGAATTGCATGAGTGTTGGGAGGTTCCTTACAATTCAGGTTCTTGTTGAATTCTCCCAAGAGTAATATTTCTCAGGGATGTTCCTAAACCCTAGGTCTCAGGGAGGTTCCTTACAATTGCATGAGTGCTGCTATTGATCAAATTGCATTCATATTTAGTTTTTTGTCTTTGCATCTGAAACCAATCATCTCGTTTTCTTTCAGTCTTAATTAATCGAGTTATCACACGACTGTCTAGGGTTGAGAGTCCTTTGGGATATGATACTTGGTCTTACCATCACAATCTAAGGGAGTTCTACAGTTACAGTCTTATGATGCCTTGGTTGCTCAAAATAAGATTATAACTCAACAATTAGAGGTCTAAACAAAGAAGCTTTCTCAGTCACCAAAGGAGTGCCAGAATGTCTTACAGGTTCAATATCAACTTAGTGAACTATGTGATAGTGATCATATTAATGGTCAGTGTGCAATGCCCGAGAATCTCAATGAAGAAGTTAATTACATGGGCAACTAGTTTCGTCCCAACAATTACAATCAAGGGTGGAAATCTCATCCAAGCATGGGACAAGGTCAATTTAGGCAAGTTGGTGGACAATTCAATAGACCACCACATTAGCAACAACAATAGTGGCACCAACAACCCTCTCTAGCTGACAGAACTACAAAGCTTGAGGAAACTCTCCAACAATTCATGCAGGCAACTCTCTCCAATTAGAAAAGCGCTGAAGTTGCTATAAGGAATTTGGAGATGCAGGTTGGTCAAATAGCCAAGACACTGGAAAAGATACCTATCAAAAGTTTGGGGGCTAATGCTGAAGTTAACCCCAAGGAAGAATGCAAGGTTATTGTGAGCATGAAAGATGAGAGGGAGAAAAAGAAAGAAGTAGAGAGAAAAGAAAAAGTTGAATTCAAAGAGAGAGAAGAAAAAGAAGTGAGAAAAGAAAGAGGAGTGATTCTCCCTGCACCTCACGGTCTTCCTCCTGCACCTCCAAAACATATTTTAATTCCAAGGATACCCTTCACAGAGAAACCGCATTTTGAACTGCGGCAACTTCCTCCTGCACCTCCAAAACATATTTTAATTCCAATAATACCCTTCACAGAGAAACCGCAGTTCGATCTGCGGAAAGCACAAACCCACCAGCGCAGTTCAAAATGCGTAAAGCACGGAGATCCCACCGCATTTCGATCTGCGGCTGAGACAAACCGCACTTCGAAGTGCGTTAGATTTTTAGGGTTTAGTTTTTTAATTTTTTTATTAGGTTAGTATATATTTATTTTATTAGGTTTTATTTTTATTAGGTTAGTATAATAAATTTAATTTTTTATGTTAGTTGTTAAATAAAATGTTTTGTTTTAATATATTTTGAATTATTTTATTTGTTTGTTAAATTTTGTTGAATTTGTTATTTTTCAACATATTATTATTTTCTTAATATATTATTTATTATGTATTTAATTTTATTTAAGTTTTTTAATTTTTTATGAAATTGAAATAATTATTAAATTGTTTATTGAATTAAATAATAATTATTATATGTAATGTTAAATATTATTTTGAATTTAAAGTGCAACTATTAATTAAAACGCACTTCGAAGTGCGGTTAGGAAACAATTAATTAAAATAGGAACCGCACTTCGAAGTGCGGTTAGGAAAGAAACAATTAACAATTAAATAGATAGGAAACGCACTTCGAAGTGCAGTTAGGAAAGAAACAATTAACAATTAAATAGATAGGAAACGCACTTCGAAGTGCGGTTAGGAAAAAATTAATTAAAACGCACTTCGAAAGTGCGGTATTAATTTTTGACTTTTTGTTAATAAAGGGTAAAGAAGTAAAATTGGGGGTGCAGGATGAAGGCAGTGAGGTGTAGGAAGAATCACTCAAGAAAGAGTTGACAAAAAAGAAAAAGAAAAAGTTGTAAAAGAAGAGAGAAAAGAAAAAGAAGAGATTGAGAGAAAAAATGAAAAAAATGAGAAAAATCTTCATCACCCTGAAGAGTGTTCCAGAAAAAAAAAAAGATGCAATTTGGGTGCATTGAAGAAATTTTCAGAAAATTGGGGATTAGAATTCCTGTGACTGAAACACTGCAACAAAATCCTGAATATGCTAAGTTTTTGAAGAAACTCATCAAAAGGAGGAAACAATTGAGATATAAGGAGAGTGCAGTGTGATCTTGCAGAAGGCACCTCCTCTTAAGGTTAGAGATGATTAATTTTCTTGAATCTCAATACCTAACACTTCCATCAAAAGATGATTACTAGAATTTTTCTCATATAAGTTACACATTACAAAAAAGGGAAAAAGTTAATTCCATAGCCAAATAAAAATAACACCTATAGAAAAAGATATATAGATGAATGTTTGATTCCTCGTTTTGTTATCAATCCCGTTGAAATTCAAGATCTGAATATTGTGCACAAAGATAGAAGTTCCAAAGAAAAGGAAAATACCACAACAAAAGGAAGAAATTTCACGTAGACATAATTGTTGAAGAATTGTACCATTATTATTGAATGTACTGATTATATATTTTATTAAATAATGGAATTATTTTAATGGAAGGTAAATTTGTTTAGTAAAAAATGGTACCAAAATCACTTATAACCGGTATTTTTTTATATAACGGTATACATGTTCATGATGATATGTTATATAATTCATGGATCAAAATTATGTCCGGAACATGGAAATGGGGGCTTGAAATGCAGACACTTGATTTTAATCACTATAACTTATAGATACAAAATATTAAATAATTAAAATGACTTGATTTTAATACTTATAAACCAAAAAAATCCTACTGATTCAGTACGAATAATAAGTGAATCAATCTGAATTGCTGAAGATTATATCCTGAAGCTTGTGACAGAAAGCATCAACACAAGATGACTCAAATTTGTCACTTAGTAAAAGGTTCCTCAGTTTGATGTGATTTGCTCTTACTTCTCTGCCAAGCTCATTCTCATCATCCATCACAATTTTCACAGCTTTGCACACACTTTCCTTGGTGAACAACCCGTCTTCTTCCCCTTACTCCACTTCCACTCCTACCCTCAATTTTTCACCCATGGTTCTTGCGTTGATGATGAAATCAGAGCCAAGGCGAGGCAACAACACCAGCTGACACTGGTTCACAAGTGCCTCAGTTAGAGAATCTGCACCACAGTGTGTTATGAAGCACCCAACAGAAGGGTGTGCCAAGATCAGTTGTTGCTGCACCCACCCCCCATATACAATCCCTCTTTCTTGAACCCTTTGTTTGAACCCTTCTGGGAGAGCATTCTCAAGGCACTCAAATTCAGTAGGGGGCTTAAGTGCTGCAAGGAATGGCATTCCTGTTAGCTCAAGACCCAAAACCAATTCTTGCAATTGGTTTTTCTGTAAGGAGTTTTCACTTCCAAGGGCACAGTAAATCACTGAACTCGCCTTGAATCTACCGAGCCATTCACCCCATTTTGCTTCCAAAGTAGAGTTGGATGACTCAGGCACAAGAGGACCTGAAAGAAAAACAGGCTTACCAAACTGCGTCTCTAGATAATCCACGTAAGGCCCTTCTATTTCTCTGCAACCTTTGAATCCAATACAATCTGCCAAGTCTGCACCAACAGATATACGATCGTAGAGAAGAACACCATTGCCAAACTCCAATTTCCTTGCTGCAGCAAAGAACTTAACTTCATGTTCGTGCAGCTTGATAGAACAATCAGGAAACCCTGAAGGTGGTTTTCTCATGTCACCTTCTCTTTCTCTAGCTGGGGATGCCATGTACCCTATTGTTGCAGGACTAATAATCCAGTACTGAAGAGATTTGATCCCGATCCTACGAGTCAAGTTTGGTAGCCAATATGTTGCAAAGTCAAACAAAACAATGCGTGGTTTGAGTTCAAGCAGTAGAAATTCAACATCCTTCTGTGTAAGATCCGTGGCAGAGGCAATAAGTGGGAACAAAGAAGAGGGAACATCTGAAGTAGTTTCTGCACCACAGGGAAGACCATCAACGTGAGGAACACTGATAGGGACAAAGGTGATGAGACTTGGATGAAGGTTGAGGTTTTCTAGCTTGGCTTGTGTTCTTTTGGGTATGAAGAATGAGATCTTGTGTTAGGAGATGAAATAGGAAACCCTGAATTCGAGGTCAGGTACCTCCTAAGAAATTAAGAGAAGAGAATGAAATATATTTTTCTGCCCCTTTCAAAGGCACAGTACAGCAATTAAAATAGTGACTCCAAAGATTCCTCTAGGACAGGTGGCACACAGGCCAAATAACACAATAACAAAAACTCTAATTAACTTCTTCTAGAACATCTGGCACCAACAGAGACAATTAAAATTGGGATATATTAGTGATGAATGAAATCAGACCACCCAGCTGGTCTTTTCACCACTCTTTTGGGTCTAGCACTCTCATCCAAAGGACCTTGCATAACAATACCATCCCCTTCAGCAAGGACCTTGTCCTCAAGGTCATACAATGATTTGAGTTCCTGCCATTTTTCCCATGACGTGTCATCCGGGGACAACCCGTTCCACTGAACCAAGGCAAAGCGAGTGGGAATACCATCCACAGGAGTTGTCTTAAAATCCAAAACAGCCAATGGAGTGATAAGAGGGCTGTTTTCCACAGTCTCAGGAGGAAGATGATCAATACTTGGAGGAACGGGTCCTTCATGACGCTTTAACATAGAACAGTGAAATACATTGTGTATCTTGGACTGTGGCGGAAGATCAATCTTATATGCGACTGGTCCAATACGTTCAAGCACTTTATAAGGGCCATAGAAGCGCTTGGCTAGTTTATGATACTTGTGTCCAGAAACTGAAACTTGTCTGTATGGCTGAAGTTTCAAATACACCCATGTCCCAACCTCAAATTTCAAATCCCTACGCTTCGAATCTGCAAGCTTCTTCATTCTGATTTGTGCCTTCAACAAATTGGCTTTGAGGAGTGAAAAAATCTCCTCACGGGATGTAAGCACCGAGTCACAACCTGCATTAGAAGAAGTGCCTTCAATGTACGCTGGGATAGAGGGAGGTGGCTTGCCATAAACCACTTCAAATGGAGTCAATCCAGACCCAGAATGGATTGAAGTATTGTAGTGGTATTCTGCCCAAGGAAGGTATTTGAACCAATGATTAGGCTTGTTGTGGACGAAAGCTCTTAGGTATTGCTCAATGGTACGATTCATGACTTCGGTTTGTCCATCCGTTTGAGGATGGTAAGAGGAGCTCATTCGGAGAAGGGTGCCACTGAACTTGAACAATTCTGACCAAAATCGGCTAATGAAAATCGGATCTCTATCCGAAATGATACTCTTTGGCAACCCATGATGTTTGCAAACCAAACTGACAAATAACTCTGCTACTTTATAAGCTGTGAAGCCTGAGTGTAGAGTGCCCAAATGGACAGCTTTTGAGAAGCGATCCACAACCACTAATAACACAGTGTAACCATTAGAAGGAGGAAGGCCAGTTACAAAATCTAGAGAAATGTCTTCCCAAACACCCGTTGGGAGGGGTATCGGATGTAGAAGACCTCCGGGACGCTTAGTACTATACTTAGTTTGCTGACAAACATTGCACTGAGATACAAATGCCTTAACGTCCTTAGCCATAGACTCCCAATAAAAATTTGCACTTAGCCGTTTCAGAGTTTTGTTGACCCCAGCATGGCCTCCAATAGGTGTTTCGTGGAACTCTCTTAATAACAAGGAAATGAATTTGGACTTGTCGTTGAGCCAAATTTTGCCACGATAAAGAAGCAAGTCATCATTCCAATTGAATTGAGGATACGAAGAAGGATCCGAGAGATATTTATCCCTCATAAGGATGAAATCTGGGTCAAGTAATTGTGATTCTTTTAAATCACGCAAAAACACAAATTGAGGGATAGTGAGCATGTGCATCTCACCCTGAGTAAGGCAACCAGATCGTGAAAGGGCATCTGCCACTATGTTCAGCTTTCCTGGTTTGTACTGAATTTCATAATCATAACCGAGTAACTTAACAAGATAATGTTGTTGTTCTGGTGTCTGAATGACCTGAGTCAATAGCTCTTTCAAACTCCTCTGATCAGTCTGGATGATAAAGAAATGGCCCAGCAAGTATTGACGCCACCGTTTCACTGCACTCGTAATGGCATGAAGCTCTCGAACATAAGCAGAGGACTTGGATAAACGAGGGCAGAACACTTTACTGAAATAGGCGATCGGATGATTGTCTTGAGTTAATACGGCACCCATCGCCAATCCAGAGGCATCAGTCTGCACATAGAATGTTTTAGAGAAATCAGGCAATGACAAAACAGTAGTACTAGTCATAGCGGATTTCAATGTATCAAATGCTTGTTGAGCTGTGGAAGACCAGGTGAAATTCCCTTTCTTGAGAAGGTCTGTCAAAGGTTGGGCAATTGCCGCATAACCACGTACGAATTTGCGATAAAACCCTGTTAATCCCAAGAATCCACGCAATTCCTTAATGCAAGAGGGAGTTGGCCACTGAATCATAACTTGGATTTTTGCAGGGTCTGGAGACACACCCCCTTCAGCTACAATGTGCCCCAAATAAGCGATCTTGGATTGGAAAAAGGAACACTTCTGAGGTTGCAAATAGAACTGATGGCGTTCAAGTATCTCAAATACTTGATGAAGATGTGACAAATGTTGGGCAAAATCAGTGCTGAAAACTAAGATATCGTCAAAAAATACAATAACGGTCTTGCGTAACAAGGGCCGGAAGATGTCGTTCATAGTAGATTGGAATGTTGCTGGAGCGTTGCACAAACCGAAGGGCATTACACAATACTCATAATGACCGTCGTGTGTTCGAAAAGCCGTTTTGTGGACATCAGTGGGTTGGAGTCGAATTTGATGGAACCCGGAGGTGAGATCTAATTTCGAAAAACAACGTGCAGATCCCAGCTCATCCAACAACTCATCGACAGTGGGAAGTGGGAATCGGTCCTTGACGGTGATGGCATTCAAGGCGCGATAATCCACACACATCCGCCACGAGCCGTCCTTCTTTTTCAAGAGTAGAACTGGGGAAGAGAACGGACTTGAACTTGGTTGTATCCACCCTGATGCAAGCATTTTGGAAACCTGCTTTTCTATCTCCAATTTCTGAGAGTGAGGATACTGATAACAGTTGAAAAACTGTTATTTTCATGCTTAAAAGTGATACTAAAAGCAACCTTTAGACTTAGAAACTAGCTTGAAATCATGCATTTTGTTTATATTTTCAGAAATAAGAGAGCTGGACAGGTTTATGCTTGATTTGAGTATTTTTGTGCAGGTTTTGAGGTGAATTTGGTGAAAGAAGTGAAGAATGAGAGAGAGGACATTAGAAAAGACAAGAAAGAGTGCAAAAAGGAGAAGTCGAAGGCACCGCTCAGCGGCAAACTACCGCTGAGCGGCACTCAAGAGGTGGCGTTGGAACCGCTGAGGGGCAAATGGCCGCTGAGGGGAAGAAAGAAGACGCGTAACCACCGCTGAGCGGTAAATGGCGCTGAGCGACACTTTTTGGGCTTGGGCTTTTGTAATCTTTTGTAACTCTAGATTAGTATATAAGGGCTTGCACGTCCTTTAGTTAGTATCTTTGGCAGAAACGAGGCAAACACTCTCTCTTTCACCCCTTTGAAGGAGGATCTTGGATGCTCAGGCTACCTCTTCCACTTTATTGGGTTTATTCTTTCATACTTTCATTGTTATTCATCTAGGTTCACCATGAATATGGTGAACTAAACCTTGTATGTTTGTTGGGGAATCAATGTAATCTCTTGAAGCTCTCATATATGGATTTGTTGAATACATCTTTGAATTAAGACATATGCTTTCTTTTCATCATTAGTTAGGGTTTTTCCTCTTTGCTCAATGCTTGCATTGTTTAACTCATTCTAATGCATGATTATTGGTTTTGTTGATACGGACACGTACGGGGAAATCTAGATCCGGGGAATTTCTCCCAATATTTTACTGACAATATTATATTGGTTGCCTTAAGCTCCTGCGGTAATGAACTAATCATTAGGAATGCTAGGAATTGTATGAACTATTTGATTAGGGAGAAGCCATCTAGAATGGTACATTAGTGAGTGGCATTAACAATGATGATTTGAATGTTGAATTCCTAAAATATATGAGAGTGGATGAGATGAAATTGACCCCCAACAACATATTCATTCATATATTTCATTGAAAGTGTTTATCTTTTATCTTTGCCATTGATCAATTCATGCATACATGTTTATTTTCTGTCTTGCATTTTAAACCCAAATATTTCGTTCGTAAGTCTTAGTTAATCAAGAAACCACATAACTAAACTAGGCCGTGAGTCCTTTGGGAAGAACGATACTTGGTCTTACCAAGTTTTATTACTTGAACGATTCGGTCATACTTGCCGATTGTGAAACAAGTTTGTGACATCATATTTTGGTGCTTACAAATTTGTCCATCAAGTTTTTGGCGCCGTTGCCGGGGATTCGTGGTTTAACTGGTTAATTTGTGTGATTATTGATTACCTTTGACTTTAATTTTGAATTTCTGTTTTTATTTTTTCTGTTTTTATTAGATTTTATTTTTTTTTTTTAGATTTGATTTTTATCTTTTAGGTTAGATTTTATTTTTATCTTTTTAGATTAGATTTTATTTTATTTTCGAATTTTTATTTTATTTTTCTATTTTCTGTTTTTCTGTTTTCTGTTTTTTATTTTTAGGTTAGATTTTATTAGATTTTATTTTTATCTTTTTAGGTTAGATTAGATTTTTATCTTTTTAGATTAGATTTTATTTTATTCTTATTCTATCTTTTAGGTTAGGTTAGATTTTATTTTATTTTATCTTTTAGATTAGATTTTATTTTTTTAGATTAGGTTTTATTATATTTTATTTCATTCTATCTTCTAAATCTTTTATCTTCTTATATCTTTTCAATCTTTATTTTCTTCTATATCTTTTTGTGCTAACAAATCTTTTCTAGGGTTTTGTTTTCTTGTGCATGCAGAAGGCAATTCGAACTAGAAGTAAGAAAACAACAGAACCACTACTTGAAGGACTAGACGAGAGTAGAAGGAGGAGAAGAATCAGAACGTCCAGAGAACTTTTCCCTTCTCCTGAAACTCTCCTACAATCATCACCACAAGGTTCTGTTCACAGCACAGGGAGTATGGAGAACAATAATAATGCTAGAAGAACTCTTGCAGATTACACTAATCTTGCTGGACCTCAGCACTTCAATAGCATAGCTCGACCTAGAGTCAATGCAGCCAACATGGAGGTCAAACCAGCATTAATTCAACTGGTAAAGAGTAATCAATTTAATGGGTTATCACATGAAAGCCCATATGAGCACCTTACAACATTTAATGAGATCTGTAACACGGTCAAGATTAATGGGGTGCCAGACGAAGCTATCAAACTTAGCTTGTTTCCTTTCTCATTGGGAGGCAATGCTAAGCTTTGGTTGAACTCTTTTCCAGAAGAAAGTTTCACGGAGTGGGAAGCAGTGGTTACAAAGTTTCTAAGCAAATACTTTCCACAATCTAAAGTGACTAAAGGAAAGCAAGAGATATCTTCATTCAAGCAGGGCATGGAGGAATCACTGGGACATGCATGGGACAGGTATAAAAGCTTGTTACGTAAAACTCCTACGCATGGCTTTGAAGATCAAGAAGTAGTCCTAACTTTCCTTGGAGGGCTTGGTTCACAAACCAAGATGATGTTGGATGCCTCAGCTGGAGGCAATATCAAATGGAAAACTCCAGAGGAAGCAACTGAAATTATTGAAAATATGGCTACAAGTGATAATGAGCTTCACAATGAAAGAGGCGCCCCTATGCAACAGAAAGGGGTTCTTCAATTACAAACCCATGATGCTCTGCTAGCACAGAATAAGATTCTAACTCAACAGATGGAAACTTTGACCAAAACTCTTGCTTCACTACCTAAAGAGTTAAAATCTGCTGCACAGGTACAAACCCAGTTGTGCGAATTGTGTGGAGGTGATCACATCAATGGCCAGTGTGCTTTTCCAGTAGAGGCCTTGGAGGATGTTAACTTCATGGCTAATCAGTTTCCATACCGTCAAGGGAATTATAATCAGGGTTGGAAACCACATCCAAGCATTGGCCAAGGACAAGCTGGGCAGGCTAATCAGTTTAATAAGCAGCAGCAGCAACCAACTTTGTGGCAACAATTATCTATGCTTAATGACAGATCAACAAAGTTGGAAGAAACTCTTCAGCAATTCATCCAGAAAACTGAATCTTCTCAAAAGAGCACTGAAGCTGCTATAAAGAATTTGGAGATTCAGATGGGTCAGATCACCAAGCAATTGGAAGAAAGACCCAACAGAAACTTTGGGGCTAATACTGAGGTTAACCCCAGAGAAGAGTGCAAAGTGGTCAAGAGTGTAAATGAAGAGATCATTGAGTTGGAAGAAGATGAAACAGAAGAGAGAAGAGAAGAAGAAAGAAAGGACACTTTTCCTTTTCTAACAAATCAGGAGAAACCAATGGATTTCACAGATTTATTCAAAATGGTTGATAATGAAGCTCCTTGGGAACAAATTCTACAGAAAATAGCAGTTTACACCAAATCAGATGAAGGAACCTCTACAAAAAGAAGACGTAGAGAGGATGAGGAAGAAAAGTGTATAACTGTTAAGAAAGAATCATTCCCACCAAAAGCAGCAGATCCAGGCAGTTTTTCTATCCCTTGCATTATAGGGAAGAAAAAGGTAAAGAAAGCTCTCCTTGATTTAGGCTCAAGTGTTAACTTGATGCCTTATTCTCTATTGGAGCAAATTGGCCATGTTGAAATAAAACCTGTAAAGGTTAATCTTGTAATGGCTGATGGATCTTCAAAGGAGCCATGTGGGATTGCAGAAGACATTGTAGTTTGTGTTGGCAAACTTCAGTTCTTGGCAGACTTTGTGGTCATGAAGATGGAAACCGAGAAGATACCTTTTATACTTGGAAGACCGTTTATGAAAACGGCCAGGGCTATCATAGCTGTGAATGAAGGTATAGTGGTTCTCCAAGACAGAGAGGAGAGAGTGGTGGTGGATGTCTTCAAAGATGAAACACAAGCAAAGGAGGAAGAAGCCAGTTATAAAGCTGCATTTCGAGATGCACCCATAACGAGAGGTAAAAATAAAAATCTTAAGGTTTCTGATAACCATTGTTTGTATTTTCAGGCACCCAAGGTAGAAGAGATTGGAAAAGGAGAAGAAGTTCCTAGAGACTGGAAAAAATTAAGACTCCAACTTGGCACACCTGTAAGACTCAAGAACAAGTTGTGGGTTATTAAAGGCTTTAAAGAGAAGGAGATGATAGAGATAGAGTCTCCATATTCTAGAGAATCTAAGACAGTCCAAAGGAAGCAGTTGAAAGGTTGGTGGAAGGACTACGTCAACTATAAAGAAGATGGAACGTGAGCTTTAACAGGGTCAAGCTAGTGACGTTAAAGAAGCGCTTGCTGGGAGGCAACCCAGTGGATTTACAAACTTTTGATTTGGTTTTGTAATTTATAATTTGTGAACATTATTCTGGACATTATTTTGTTGGATTTAGCATCTACTGAAGGATGCTAGGTGATTAAGTATCTACTGAAGGATACTAAGTTTGTAACACCTACTGATGGGTGTTGGTGAGAAGATTTTGCACCTACTGATGGGTGCTGGTAAGTTGGAAACACCTACTGATGGGTGTTGGTGGAATTTGGGTCAGGCTCGTGACGTTAAACAAGCGCTACCTGGGAGGCAACCCAGTTGATTGATTGTTTCTGTTTGTTTATTTTTAGTTAGGATTTGCATAAGCATCTTTAACAATGAATTGCAGGGAACCTATGAGGCACATGTAGGGAAGGCACGCAGGTAATGAAAAGAAGGAGAAGGGCACATCACGAAAGTGCCGCTGAGCGGCAATTACCGCTGAGCGGTACTCTCGCAGATGGGCTTTAGTTCCCCTTAGCGGAACCCGAGCCCATTAGGGTATTTTTAAACCCTAAGCTGCGTAATTTCTCAGTCTTTCAAGCTTTTCTCTGCACAAACACTCCCACATACCTTCTCTTAGGTTTTCCACATCTTTTTACTCTTCCCTCTTAAGAAAATTTCTCTTCCACTCACTTGCTCACTAGTTTTCCATCTAAGTTTGGGGTTGGGAGAGAGCATCATTGAAGGGGCTGATTTCTTCATTATGGTTTACTAATGTTTAACAATGTATCTTTTGGTTTTGTGAATTATGTTTGATGCAGGGATGGCCTCCTCATCGGGCAAAAAGAATCAAGACTATAAGATCCAAGAAGAAGGAGGATACAGAGGACAGCTCAGATTGAGGAGGAGTTGAGATAGCATTTACTGATGAATGCTATCATAACTAGAGCAGGACTTATGCTTTGTTTGGTTTAAGTTTTCTGAACTTATTTGTTTTTGTTTTTAGATTAGGGTTTGATGTACTCTATTGAACACCTGGGTTGTTATGATGGTTTGCTATTAACTGTGATTGTGTGATAAGTAATGCTTGATGATGCTTATTGATTGATTGATGTTGAGATGATGTGCACATTAAAATGCTTATACAGGTGATTCACAAGCTTTGTGAACAAATGCATAATATCATGATTGTGATTGTGAAATTAAGCAGGATGTGCATGTCAAATGTGAATGAGCTTATATGTGAGGTTTTGAGCTCCAGAGTTATTATTGTTGAATGCTATTACTTTGAAAGCATGAATGACTTTGCCCAGGTTTTCTAGGATTGAATCAATTGCTTGTTTTGCATCATATGATCAAAGGCCGTGTTGTTGAAACCCTTTTTATTGGCCAAATTCATAAAGTTAGCCTTCTAAAAGAGAACACGTTGTGTTCTATCCTTTGAACCCTTAGCCTTAAATATACACTGAACACCCTTGATTGAAAATCTTTACCTTGAGTTAAGTAGAAGATCTTGTGTGGTATTGTTAAATGTTCAAGTTTGGGGTTATTGGGGAAACATGAAAAAGGAAAAAAACATTGAGCTAAGAGCTAAAAAGTAAGAATTTGAAAAGAAAAGAAAAAGAAGCAAAGCTCAATGCAAATGCAAAAGCAAAGGCAAAAGAAAGTTGGGAATGAATAAGAAGATTGTGTTGTTATGATTCTCTTAACTCAAGGATTTTGTGATCCAGAAAAACCAATTTTCTTGTTAGCCCAGCCACATTATAAGCCATTGAAAAGTCCTTGTGATGATGCATGCTTGTGAATGTATTTGATTGTGGTTAAATGAAAGGCAAAGTTGATTCATGTGACATTGTGATAGTGGAGTGAATGAGTGAAACACTTTACCTCTTATACACTTGTGTGTTGAGTGAAACACTTTACCTAGTGAGGAAAGATTCCATAAGCACATGAACATCCATGCTTAATTGATTGATCATTCATGAAAAATAGCATTTTTTGAAACTTAAATGACTTTGTGAACACTAAAGCATGTGCACATCTTGAATTAACTCTTGGTCATAAGTTTGAGTGAAGTTATTACTTATCTTGAAAATAGGATTTTGAATGAGTGAACCATCATATGAATTGGTTGGAGATGGAGTTACATTTTGTTTGCTTGAGGACAAGCAAAGTTCTAAGTTTGGGGTTGTGATAACAGTTGAAAAACTGTTATTTTCATGCTTAAAAGTGATACTAAAAGCAACCTTTAGACTTAGAAACTAGCTTGAAATCATGCATTTTGTTTATATTTTCAGAAATAAGAGAGCTGGACAGGTTTATGCTTGATTTGAGTATTTTTGTGCAGGTTTTGAGGTGAATTTGGTGAAAGAAGTGAAGAATGAGAGAGAGGACATTAGAAAAGACAAGAAAGAGTGCAAAAAGGAGAAGTCGAAGGCACCGCTCAGCGGCAAACTACCGCTGAGCGGCACTCAAGAGGTGGCGTTGGAACCGCTGAGGGGCAAATGGCCGCTGAGGGGAAGAAAGAAGACGCGTAACCACCGCTGAGCGGTAAATGGCGCTGAGCGGCACTTTTTGGGCTTGGGCTTTTGTAATCTTTTGTAACTCTAGATTAGTATATAAGGGCTTGCACGTCCTTTAGTTAGTATCTTTGGCAGAAACGAGGCAAACACTCTCTCTTTCACCCCTTTGAAGGAGGATCTTGGATGCTCAGGCTACCTCTTCCACTTTATTGGGTTTATTCTTTCATACTTTCATTGTTATTCATCTAGGTTCACCATGAATATGGTGAACTAAACCTTGTATGTTTGTTGGGGAATCAATGTAATCTCTTGAAGCTCTCATATATGGATTTGTTGAATACATCTTTGAATTAAGACATATGCTTTCTTTTCATCATTAGTTAGGGTTTTTCCTCTTTGCTCAATGCTTGCATTGTTTAACTCATTCTAATGCATGATTATTGGTTTTGTTGATACGGACACGTACGGGGAAATCTAGATCCGGGGAATTTCTCCCAATATTTTACTGACAATATTATATTGGTTGCCTTAAGCTCCTGCGGTAATGAACTAATCATTAGGAATGCTAGGAATTGTATGAACTATTTGATTAGGGAGAAGCCATCTAGAATGGTACATTAGTGAGTGGCATTAACAATGATGATTTGAATGTTGAATTCCTAAAATATATGAGAGTGGATGAGATGAAATTGACCCCCAACAACATATTCATTCATATATTTCATTGAAAGTGTTTATCTTTTATCTTTGCCATTGATCAATTCATGCATACATGTTTATTTTCTGTCTTGCATTTTAAACCCAAATATTTCGTTCGTAAGTCTTAGTTAATCAAGAAACCACATAACTAAACTAGGCCGTGAGTCCTTTGGGAAGAACGATACTTGGTCTTACCAAGTTTTATTACTTGAACGATTCGGTCATACTTGCCGATTGTGAAACAAGTTTGTGACATCATATTTTGGTGCTTACAAATTTGTCCATCAGATACTTGTAAGGCCGTACATTGACAGGATGAGAATTAGGGAAAAGGGGAATGGCATGATCAGTTCCACGTGATGGGGGCAGAGATGTTGGCTCAGAAAATAAGGAGGAGAATGAAGTGAGTAATTGTTGTACCCTGGAATCAGAATGTGCAGGAAGAGAGCCGTATGTAGAAGCTGGTCGAACAGCTAAAGAGAAAAGTTGGGCCGTTGGATCTGAATGAACAACACGTCTAAGCTGATGCAAGGAAATGGAAGTGGGTTGTGGCCCAGAATCTCCTCTGAGTTCTATGATAGATTGATTAAAAACAAATTTCATAGTGAGTGCTTGATAATCCATTAATATGGGCCCTAATTGCTTTAACCATTGGGCCCCAAGGACTACATCAGATCCCCCCATATCCAGCACATACAAATCTATGTGAAAAGAATGCCCCTGTATTAACAACTCTACTGTAGAACACACTGTAGTACAGGCCAACTCTTCGCCACTCCCAACCAGTACTTTAAGAAATGTGGTGGGGGATTGGGCCAAGCCCAAACGAATTGCTACTTCCTTTTGAATGAAATTATGGGTGCTACCCCCATCTACCAACACACGGATCGGGTTCTGGCCAATATGACCCGTGAGACGGAGGGTTTCAGGGGCCCCAGCGCCAGACAAAGCATGTAAACTAATTTGAGCCGGTAAGTCCAATAAATCCAAGGGTTGTATCGGCTGTTCATCCATTTGCGGTTCAGGATTCAAACTTGTTGGATCTGAGGCCGACCCACCCGCGGAATCATCCTCTTCAGCGATAAGAAGAAGGAATCGAGCTGGGCACCGATGAGAGCGTGAGTACTTCTGATCACAATTAAAGCAAAGCCCCTTCTCACGGCGCTCCGCCATCTCTGTTTCCGTTAACTGACGATAGCGAGTTTTTGGAGATGGAGAAGGCAAAATGGGAGGAAGAGGTTTCGGTGGTGGTTGCTGTATAGGAGTGGGAACAGTGCGCGTAGGAGATGACGATGGCCAGGATGAGAGTGGTTTAACACGTTGAACCTTTGAAAGATCCCATAATTTCTCTTCCTGCAACCGAGCCAAACCCACTGCTAGCGATAACGTCTGTGGTTGTTGAGCCACCACCTCACGGCGGATTTCCGACTTGAGGCCGGAGAGGAAACAACTCAATAGGAAAGGCGGTGACAACCCAGTCACGCGATTTGCCGTGGCCTCAAATTCATTGAGATAAGCAGAAACAGAAGATGTCTGAGAAAGCTTAAAGAGCTTACCCCTTGGATCTTCAAATGCGGTGGGAGCAAATCTGGCCTCGAGAGCTTGCAGCAAATGAGTCCAGGAAAGAATTTGGCCGTTACGGTACATCCATTGAAACCATGCCAAAGCCGCCCCATCAAGATAGAAAGAGGCAACAGTGATACGTTCCTCTTCAGGTGTATTATGATAGTCAAAAAATTGGGTGATCTTAAAAATCCAACCAACAGGATCAGTACCGTCAAAACGGGGTACATCCAGTTTCAAGAAATGACGTTGTGAAGGTGTGTTTTCAATGGAATGGAATGGCGGAGGGGATGAAGGAGATTCCAAGTGAGAAAGACGATTGTGCATATCGGTCATTTGGGTGGAAAAGATTGACATCTGTGAAAGCATGTCATCAAGCTTATCAGAAAGGGTTTTAAGGCGCGTGTTGTCTGCCATGGAAGAGAACGCGACGAGAGCACCAAATGTTAGGAGATGAAATAGGAAACCCTGAATTCGAGGTCAGGTACCTCCTAAGAAATTAAGAGAAGAGAATGAAATATATTTTTCTGCCCCTTTCAAAGGCACAGTACAGCAATTAAAATAGTGACTCCAAAGATTCCTCTAGGACAGGTGGCACACAGGCCAAATAACACAATAACAAAAACTCTAACTAACTTCTTCTAGAACATCTGGCACCAACAGAGACAATTAAAATTGGGATATATTAGTGATGAATGAAATCAGACCACCCAGCTGGTCTTTTCACCACTCTTTTGGGTCTAGCACTCTCATCCAAAGGACCTTGCATAACATCTTGTGTCCCCTTTTGGCTAACTTGTTGGCAAGGTGGAGAAATGGGGTTAGATGCCCCATAGCAAACCATGGATACATTGCTATGTGCAAAGAAGCTGCATTCATTGTGCAATTGATAGTTGTAGGCTCGTTGTGTATCTTAGATTCATAGAGAAAATGGTTTTGCAAAATTGTAACAAATGTGTTTGTTTTACATACCTTTGTCCAAATCGACACTTCCAGTTTTTCAAGATTTCTCTCTAACTAACTTCCGATTCCGACAGAAATTAAGTAAAATCTTATAACAAACGTAATCAAATTTGTTACTACGAGGACGGGGCCAATAATTGTGACAGATGTTAGTGGAATGCTAGGTTCGGTTTCCATTGCCAACCACCAACGTTGTTATCAATGTGACATGCATACTTTATGAAAGTGACATGCATACTTTATGTACTCCGATCCGTTGAACATGTTATCTATAAGGACTTTATTGAATGCACATCACAAGATAAGGTTTCATAAGGAGACAAATATGTTAAAATCACGCTGTTGCACACACACTCATGTCAAGTGTAAAACTCTTGCGTACCTTGTCTTCACTATTGGTAGCTTTAAAGCCCCGCAAATGGGCCAAAGGTCAAGTACAGAAGCAAAATCCATATCTTCACTATTGTCTACTCGAATCAACACTCTAGGATGTTGCCACATATTCAACTTCACACGTTGGTAGCGCCACAATGGGTTGTTTCTTTGAGATCCAAGTAAACATTGTATCTCCCATGAAGAAAACATAATCAGTCGTGCTCTTTTGATCATCCACATCTCCACACTAGTCACTGTTCGAGTACCCACTAAGCTAGTAGATGTCTAACTTGGTAGATTAGCTTTTTACTTGATATAAGAGGTAAAACAATAGACATGATTAGGGATAATAATATTTAATTTAGAATGTACTTTGGTTAAATTTACTATGATTAATCTACAAATTTCTTCCTTTTAATTGAGGATGTACTTTGGTTAATAGTGATAATGATAACAAATTAATTGACAATTTACATTGATTAATTAAAAAATCTAATACAATAATTAATTGAACAATAATATTTAGATAACCAATGATGAATCATATTTTGAAAAAGAAGTAAAATCAATAGATTTTTTTATCAATTTTTTTTATCTTTTTAAATCTCTTTATAAATTCATTTCTTTCTATAATCTTTTCTTTATCTTTATCTTTATTATTTTACTAACCCTTTTGTCTAGTTTTTATGATAACTAATTTGTTAAAAATCAATTATGTGTTCGTTAGGAGACGACTTAAGGTTGAATTTACCCTTTCTATTTTGTTGGCTACCATATTAACAATACTAAAATTGTTATATTTTCGTAGTATTAATTTGATTGCTTCAACAACAACGCATGAAGCCATAAAAAACTAAGGAGGAGTTGAGGGAAAGAGCCATTGAGTACATGCGAATAGAGGATATTCGGGAGTTTCACAGGAGGAAGTAAGAGGCAGCAAGCGGTGAGAAGAAGGAAGGGAAGAAACTGATCGTGCAAAGTGATAAGGGGAACAGGTCACGACTAGGCCCTTCCTTGGGGGCCTTATTTCCACCAGTTTACCCCTCCCCTCCCCCCCCCCCTCCCCCCCCCCTCCCCCCCCCTGCGCCTTGCTTAATGAATTGAGAGCAAAGATCACAGAGGAGGTGTTGAATGCATACCTCTTCCTCCTATCAAAAGGAAGATAACCCCAAGTAATGTCTATAGTAAGAAGCACTAAGGTTATCAATAAAACATAGGTCACACAACGGACAAATGCATTAATCCCGTGGATAAGATAAAGGAGTTGATACGTGCGACTCATCTCCAATGGTATGTGCAAACCGATATGGCTAAGAAAGCTTCTCCTCGAAGGCGCAATCCCGATTAGAGACCTCATCGCGTCGAGCGCCAAAGAGAAATGAGGTGTAGAAGTGAGAGCAGAAGTAAAAGCAAGGATTGTCCACTTCGCGGCCACATAAACACAATCTCTAGGGGCTTTGTAGTAGGCGGATCCTCATTGTCAACCAGGAAGAGGGATGCCAGGTCTTTGAAGACCGTCCATTTGGTGGGCAAGAAGCCGAAGTCCATGTCTCCGATCCGATCAAGATTATGGTCATCACGACTGAGATCTGCGGTATGGAGTTAGTATGGTCCTAATAAACCATGAGAGCCTAGTGATCATCCTCTACTACGCAAGACTTTTTACAAGATGAATTTGTTTGAGGATCGAATCGTCCCATATAAGGAGCAGGTTGTAGGCTCTGATGGCGAGCGGATGGATATGCGTGACTATATGGATCTTAGAATAACGTTGGGGATCGACAGTGATAGTAAAGGAATGCTCATCAGTCGACCTTTTCTAAACACATTCGGGTATAGTCTCCACGACTCATTTAGCTATGAAGTTCATTTCTAACCAAGGAACGATATACATGGTCCATGTACACCAAAAGATTGTTCGTGACTGCTACATGGTTGGGTTAAAGGTAGAGCCCTACATACCTCCCCGAAGGGTTAGGTGACCGGAAGTGGCTATGGTTGGCCTAGACCTAAAAACGAATACAGAACACCATATGGAGTTGCAAGTGACATCAAATCGTTGGGTTTAAGGAAGAATGATGGTTAAGTGAAAAATGTTAGTAGTGGTTTAAGTGAAAAGCATAAGTAGGATTTGGCGATGGTGTTGAAGGCCAATAATTATTTGTTCACATGGATTGTAGCAAATATGTCGGGCATCCACCCTAGTGTGATGTCCCACAAGTTGGCTTTGTTCAAGGACGCATGCCCAATGTCCCAAAAGAAGAGACGACTTGGCAAGGAGAAGAGAAAGCTGTGGAAGCCAAAGTAAGGAAGCTCTACGAACCCAGTTTGATCGAAGAGGTCACCTACAGCACATGGTTGGTGAATGTGGTGATGGTTAAGAAGGTGAATGGTCAGTGGAGGATGGTATAGACTTCACATATTTGAACAAGGCCTACTCGAAGGACGCTTACCCTCTCCCAAGCATTGATTGTTTAGTGGATGCATATTTTGACTACAACTAAATATCGATGTATATCCACGATCAGGAGAACATAACTTTCATCACCAAACGAAAAAAACTATTGCTAGATGTCATGCCTTTCGGTTTGAAGAATGTTTGGGCAAAGTCTTTCACCGTTAGATTGGAAAATTTATGGATGTCTACGTGGATGACATGGTCATGAGATCCCAACCGGTCGGGGAACATACCAAAGACTTAGAAGAAGTCTTTTAGGAGATCAGACACTACGAGATGTATCTTATCCCTTTAAGTGCATGTTCAACACTAGAGCGAGCAAGTTCTTGTATTTCATGCTCACTATAAGGGGCAATGAGGCCAACCTTGATATATGCCTAATGATCTTGGAGATGAGGAGCCACAAAATTTGAGGAAGGTGTAGAGGGTGATAGGATGGCTAACCTTCCTATCTTGTTTCATCCCTAAGTTAACAGAGAAGAATAGGTTGATTTTGAAGATAATGAAGAGGAGCTCTACCATTAAGTGGGACGAGCAATGTGAATCCGCTTTTGTGTAGATGAAGTTGATCTTGGCCAATCCACCTATCATGGCCTAGTTGGTCTAGTGAAACGAGTTATACCTCTACTTGGTCGTCTTTGATGAAGCGATAAACACAACTTTGATCAATGAGGTCCCTGAGCTTAACCTAATTTATTTCATTAGTAGAACTTTGCAGGACAGAAAGATACGCTATCAGCATATAGAGAAGGTGGCACAAGCGCTACTCAAAGCCACTCACCAGTTGATGAGTCGATATTTTCTTGACTTCACCTAGTTTATTATACCGGATTTAATTAGGGAATTGTGCTTAATTCTCCAGTATTTCCCTATTTATGCTAATTGTGCTTAATTTGACCAGAAATTCTTATTTTAATTAATTTGAATTATATGAGGCTAATTATTTGCATTATTAATTGTAGGGAAATTGTTGAATAATAATTTGGGACATTTGGAGGGCTGTCACTTAATTCAAGACTCTCCACAAAAGAAGGGTACACAAGAAGGAGGGCACTATGGTGATTTTAATCTTTGGACTTATAAACAAAAAGGGGCTTCGTTTAGTCAAAAGAAAGAAAACACATGGGCCCATGGAAGACAACACGTTGTCCAGCAATTGGAGACGGTGCGCACACATATGGAAGGAACATTTATTCTCCATTTAAGTCTCCACATTGCACGACCCATGAGCCATTACAAGAGAAGCAACACGTGAATGACAGCAAGGCAAGGGTGACATCCAGCAAATTGAAGAGGTCATGGGCCTGGTCTAGCATCTAGCAATAGGAGGAAGCTGGAGGTGTCACGCCATGGTGTGCTAGATGAATAAAGGGGTGCACGTGAAGCAGCTCATTCGTTCTTCAATGGACAACAGCAGCGGAGCCCAATAAGGATTGAAGAGAAGGTAGGTCCAGCAAGCTATTAGATGGAGCTTGACACGCTGGTAACAGGGAAGGTCTCCACGGGTCATTCAACCTTCAAATAGCGAGAGTCGCCACCTAAGTTAAAGAGGATTTGGGCTGGAAAGAAAGAAGGCACACGGAGGGAAGCGTGGTGCACGGCTTGGACAGGAGAATCATCTTTCATTTTAGAACACACGGCCGCCGAGGATGGAGGGCTACTACTGAAGCAGAGCAGTGTTTGGGAAGCACACGTTTCTTTTATTCCAGCAGTAGAATGCTTTAAACTTTCTTTCTTCAGAGAAGAGAACGATAATAGCTTTGGAGGGGGACGAGTTTGGTGTGCACACCTAGAAGCTTCAGCCGCCACTCTCTCTCAGTTTTCTATTCCAGCAGCACGAATGTTTTCATTTTTTTTGGAGAGAAGAGGATGGTTATTGAAAGGAGGGCACGCATCAGTCGAGATGAAAGGAGGAATTTGATTACATCCAAAATGTAAGTCCAGAGGCTTGAAGAAAGTGGTGTCAAGGCATGGAGAAAGAACACGTCCAACGTTAGTGATGAAAGCTTGTTGTGGGTGAGACTCATTGAACCAGGAAGCCAAATAACAAACGTTCCAGTGAGCATAATGAAGGCAGCGGAATTCTGAAATAGATGTAGAGAATGATATGGTTTCAGTGAAGAATGGAGTGGGTTAGAACCTCTCAGCTCAAAGGGCCTTCTACTTTGGAAGGAAGCTAGAGGTAAGGAGAAAGAAAGTGAAGAATTAGGTTGACTCAAGAATAAAGGTAAGCTGGAATTTCATTTCTGCAGCAATTAGACTAAGCTCAAAAGTGTCTACAAAAAGGGGGAAGAGGTCTCCTATTTATAGGAATATAAGAGCCTCAAATCTGAAATGAAATTCAATACAAAAGCAAATGAAATTAAAGAAAAAGGCACCAATTTGCTTCAGCTTCAAACATGCCTCATTCCAACTCAGCAACACACGTGAAACAACACCAATTCTGAAACACTAGGCTAGCTAGGTTATTGGCTGAGCTTTTTGATAGCTTTGGCAGTAAGCTTCTCCCTCCAAGTCTCTCTTTTCATGTGCTCAAATGCTATGCTGGCAGCTGCTCCCTCCAATTTTATTAATCCTACAAAGCAAAGAAAAATGTGCTTTTAATTATGGGAAGAAGGACTAATGTAAATTACCTTCCATAGAAGAAAAATGGTAGGTGATCCGTCTTCCTCTTGAATCCTCTTTGTCATGGCTCTAGTAAGAGGTCCAATGTGTGTCTTAGATGGTCTTCCATCAGACCCTACCTCTTGAAAAGGATCTGTCCTCATATCTGCTTCAACCTATTGATCATTCCCTGTGAAAGGAATTAAGTCGCATATGTTAAAAGTATGACTGACACCATAACTTTCAGGGAGATCTAAGATGTATGCATTATCATTTATCCTTTTGACCACCTTGAATGGACCATCTCCTCTAGGACTAAGTTTGGACTTCCTTTGAGAGGGAAATCTTTCCTTTCTCAAATGAAGCCAAACTAGGTCTCCATTTTCAAAAACTATTTTCTTTCTCCCTTTGTTGTTGTATTCTGCATATTTTTGAGTTTGTTTTTCAATTTGGATTTTGACTTTCTCATGTAACTTCTTGATGAACTCCGCTTTAGAAGCACCTTCTTTATGAAGAAAAGAAGATGATTCTAGAAGAGGTAGTAAATCAAGAGCTGTGATAGGATTAAAACCATAAACAACCTCAAAAGGAGAAAGATTAGTAGTCTTGTGGACTACTCTATTATAAGAAAATTCAATATGAGGTAGATGTTCATCCCAAGTTTTGTTATTACCTCTCTTAATATTACCCTCAATAATGTAGATAAAGATCTATTTACTACTTTAATTTGCCCATCAGTTTATGGGTGACATGTAGTAGAAAATAGAAGTTTAGTTCCAAGCTTTTCCCATAAAGTTTTCCAAAAATGGCTTAGGAACTTCACATCTCTATCAGACACTATAGTTTTGGGTAAGCCATGCAATCTCACTATTTCTTTAAAGAAGAGTCTAGATATATAGCTAGCATCATCTACTTTGTGGCAGGGTATAAAATGAGCCATTTTACTAAAACGATCTACTACCACAAATATAGAATCATACCCCTTTTGAGTTATTGGCAATCCTAAGACAAAGTCCATGCTTATGTCCTCCCAAGGGGTATTAGCTATATGAAGAGGTGTATAGAGTCCATGAGGCATAATTTTGGACTTAGCTTGTAAACAAGCTATACATTTAGAACAATGCCTTTGAACATCTATTCTCATTTGTGGCCAATAAAATTTACTTTTCAAAATGTTTAGAGTTTTATCAACTCCATGATGGCCCATGAGTCCTCCTCCATGACTCTCTTTGATAAGAAGTTTTCTAATGGATCCTTGGGGTATACAAAGTTTTCCTTTATTAAAAAGATACCCCTAAAAAAGATAGAATCCATCAAAAGGCTTCTTAAGACATGATGAATAACTAGATGCAAATGTTTCATCATTTTCATATAACTCTTTTATGTCATCAAATCCTAATATTTGGGATCCTAGGGTTACTAATAATGCATGTCTTCTAGATAAAGCATCCACAACAACATTAGTACTCCCCTTTTTGTGTTTGATAACATAGGGAAATTGCTCCAGGTATTCCACCCACTTTGCATGTCTTTTGTTTAGCTTTGCTTGCCCTTTAATGTACTTGAGAGATTCATGGTCAGTGTGTATGATGAATTCTCTAGTTACCAAGTAATGCTCCCAAGTTTTTAAAACTCTAATGAGGGCATTCAACTCTTTGTCATAGGTAGGATAGTTCAAGGTAGGCCCCCTAAGTTTTTCACTAAAGTAAGCTACGAGATGTCCTCCTTGTATTAAAACAGCTCCTATACCTACCCCATATGCATCACATTCTAGTTCAAAGGCTTTGGAAAAATCAGGCAAAACAAATATAGGTGCATGAGTTAACTTGTGTTTCAAAGTCTCAAAAGACAACTCTTGCTTATCACCCCAAAGAAAAGGCATATCTTTCTTGACTAGCTCATTTAAAGGAGCAGCTACGGTGGAGAAGTCTTTCACAAATCTTCTATAAAAACTTGCTAACCCGTGAAAACTTCTCACCTCTCCTACATCTTTAGGGGTTGGCCATTCTTGTATAGCCTTGATCTTCTCTAGATCAACATGTACACCTTCTTTTCCAACTTTGAAACCAAGGAAAATCACACTTTCTTGACAAAAAGTACATTTGTCAAAGTTGGCAAAGAGATTATGTTCTCTAAGAAGAAGCAAGACTTCTTTGATATGGTTAAGGTGCTCTTGAAGACTTTGACTATAAATTAAGATGTCATCAAAATACACCACTACAAATCTTCCTATGCATTCCCTAAGGACATGATTCATTAATCTCATGAATGTACTTGGAGCATTGGTCAAGCCAAAGGGCATGACTAACCATTCATACAAACCAAACTTGGTTTTAAAAGCAGTTTTCCATTCATCTCCTTCATGAATTCTTATTTGATGGTATCCACTTTTGAGATCAATTTTGGTGAAAAAATTTGCTCCATGTAATTCATCCAGCATATCATCTAGCTTAGGAATGGGGTGCCTATACTTGACAGTTATGTTGTTGATGGCTCTACAATCTGTACACATTCTCCAAGTTCCATCCTTTTTAGGGACCAACAACACAGGCACAACACAAGGACTTAGACTCTTTTGGATCCACCCTTTGTTCAATAATTCATTAACTTGTTTCTCTATTTCTTATGTTTCCATGAGGTTGGTTCTATAGGCTGGCCTATTGGGTAGGCTTGCCCCAGGCACCAAATCTATTTGATGTTCTATTCCCCTCAAAGGTGGTAATCCACTTGGTACCTCTCTGGGAAATATATCATCAAATTCCCTTAAAAGTTTTTGCAACCCCTTTGGTAGAGAACAAAGTTCATGAGTGATTGAAACGAATGCCTATTTGCAATAGAGAAGAAAATGAGGTTGTCCAAGAAAAAGATTTTTAGAAATGTTCAAAGTTTGAGGTTGGACAACTTCTTTATTTGAGGCATGGGTTACCAAATTCATGGTCTTCTCCTTTCTTTCTTTCCTACTTTTCTTTTCTCCATCCAACTTCTTTTTAAGAATTATTTGGTCCTCTCTTACTTGTGAAGGTGTAAGAGGACACAAAATAATTTTCTTTTCCTTGTGTTGAATGGTGATTTTGTTGGTGACTCCATCATGTAGACCTTGCTTATCATATTGCCAAGGTCTTCCAAGTAATATGTGCCCAGCTTCCATTGGTACTATATCACAAACAATTTGATCTTCATATTTGCCAATGAAAATGGGTACTCTTACTTGTTCTTTAACTACTATTCCATCATCCTCTTTGATTCATTGAAGTTTGTAAGGTTTAGGATGAGGAGTAGTGGTTAAGCCAAGCTTTTCTACCATTCTAGAACTACAATAGTTACAACAAGAGCCACTATCCACAATCATTAAACATGTCTTTTCCAAAACTTTGCATCTTGTGTGGAATAGGTTCTCTCTTTGTGATTGTTCTAATTCTACATGTTTGCTTTCCAGGAGTCTTCTTACCATAAGTAAGTCACCATCACAAGGTAAAGTTTCTTCTTCTTCAGAAGTGGATGTTTCAGACTCACTATATGAAGAACCCTTACTTTCACTCTCATGCTCAAGAATGTAAGTTGACCTTCTATTGCGGCACTCAAATGCATAGTGTCCTTTTTCCCCACATCTAAAGCACTTAGTCTCCTTACTTTTATGATCTCTTGAAGGTTCTTTGACTTTTTCTTTCCCTCTCTCTCTTTAAATTCTTCATACCTGGGCTTGGTTAGACTACCCTCCCTCTTGTACTCTTTCTTAGTGGAGCTTTTCCTCTTGAGTTGTTGCTCCACCCTCACATAAAGTTGGACTAACTCATTGAGATCATTGTAGGGTATAAGTTCAACCCTATCTCTTATGTCATAGTTGAGTCCACTTTGGAACCTAGCAATTGTTATCCTTGGTTCCTCTCTTATCCCAGCTCTCAACATAAGCAACTCCATTTTCTGCCTATACTCTTCAACACTCATGTTCCTTTGTTGGAGTTTGTCGAGATATCATAGTAGGCTGGTACATGTCTTCTTCTCAATGCAGTTCTCAACTCATTCCAATACCTTATGGGAGGTAAGTGTCTTATCCTATGATCCTTGACAAAGGCTGTCCACCAAATTAAGGCATAGCCTTGAAAACTTAGAGAAGCCATGGTGACTCTATTTTCATCATCTATTTGGTGGCACTCAAACAATTGCTCAACTTTCATTTCCCATTCTAGGTATTTTTCCACATCATCCTTTCCATGAAAGGAAGGAAGATCAATTTTGGGCTCTCTTGGATGGTGCTCTCTAACTCTATGATGTCTTCTAGGAGGCATTTGGTAGTGGTCATCATTGTGATGACTACTATATTGCTCAAGCTCACTAGGAGAAGATGATGATTCTTCTCTTCTCCTATGGGAAGATCTCTCTTTCTTTTTGTCTTGATTAATCAAAAGTTGACTAATCATGTCTTTGAGCTTACTAATCTCTCTATCCCTTTGTTCAAATTTTTGCTCAAATTCCTCCCTTAAAGAACTCTCACTATGGGGTTTCAAACTTCCTTGCACACTTGATTGATTCATTCTTGTCAAAGGAAAAGGTTTTCACAAGGTTTTCAAAATATTTGACAAGTAATGAGTGAAAAGATTTTCACAAGCTTGCTTTGTTTTTGGTGAAAAATTTCTAAACAGATTCTAGAGGCAAAAGATGTTTCTAAGTAGCTCCAAGGAAGAAGAGGTGAGTCACAAATGGACAAGCTTAGTAACCAAGTTCTTCCTTAGCCAGAGTTTCCTTAGATTTATCTTTTACCTTAGTTTTTAAGTAGAAATTCTTCAAAAAATTTTCAAATGTTATGAAATGAACCAAAAACCAAAGAAAGGTTGACTAAATGCTATGCAATCCTATATACCATGGAGACTTAAAAAAAAATTAAGTAAGAAATTAAAGAAAGCAATAAAGATGCAAGAATGTAAATGCTAGACGGTCCTAAGTGAAAGTGCAAGTGACACTTGGAGCCCCTTGACACACTTCCACACTAAGAAAATGAAATTGGACTATTACAATGTTCAATTGTGAACTTGGAATTGCTTCAAGAGCATTTTTCCAAGTTACTTGGCTCAAAAACAGCAAATAAAATACAATTTCAAATAACAAATTTTGTGATATTTGGTGTAAATAAACTTGAAATGAGGCCTAGAAGTAATGTGAGCTTTGTCTTCTTGCTGCTGCAGAAAGCTACTCAAAATGAAGGTGTGAGTTGCTCTTCTTCCAGGTTTGAAATGCCGCTGTAACAGAGTTTTTCAACTGTTGGACAGTGGTGTTTGGGCTGCTGTTGAGTCTTCCTTCTTGCTCCACTTTCAATTCTCAAACCACTTCCTAGAAGGCTACCAAAGTAGGAGTAGGTCTCTGGTGCCGGATGCCCCAAATAGCTTGCACACACACTCCAAAACTCATTAGAAATCACACCAAACAGATTAAAACAATTTGCACCAAATTTCTGCACACTGCACCAGTATAGGCTGCTATATTGAACACTTTAGATACCAAAAATAGACACAAACAATTGGAACAACACACAAATGAAAGTAGGTACACAAGAGGAACTTATCAAAGGCACTAGAATGGATGAAGAAAGCAAGAAAAACACAAGCACAGTTCAGAAATTATTCCAAATGCAAAGTGTTTGATAATTTTCAGAAGTGTTTGATAAAATGCCCCAATGAATTTCAGATTTTGTGTTTTTGATTTTTCAGGGCCTGTAATCTGGATTGGTTGGTTCTAATAGCTTTTTAACACTTGACACTTCTTCTTTTGATCATGTATTTTCATTTTTAAACATTGAACTAGCTTTTTCACAATCCAGTAATGAATTTCACACTAAAATTACCAAAACTGTGGGTGAAAAAAAAACTGAAACTACACTAGAAAAATGAACTAAAATGGTGGTTTTGGAACCTAAAATGAGTGGTAGTGATTCAGAATCACTGATCCACTTCCATTTTTAACTCAAAAATGATGGTTTAAATATCCAATCTGCATATAAATTCATTTTTGACCAAATGAGCAATATTAACAACTTTCAAACATCCATTTAGACTTGCTCAAGCTTTCCAAAAGCATAGAATCAGCAGGATTCGAAAATCACCCTTGCTATGGCCAAATTATGCAGCAAAAACCATCAATTAACCAACCAATTTTAGTTTTTCATGGATTCAAAAACTGGACAACAGAGGAATTGACTCTAAGAAGTGTAAAAACACAGATCTAAGCTTGATTTAATATGCTTAGCATGACCAAACTCAGATTAGACCAAATCAAGTATATTAGCACGGTGAAAAGCTAGAAGTTCAAGCTGAAATGGTGAATGGTTAAGGATTTTGAGCAACCACACTATGCATATTGCATTTTAGTGCTTGTTTTGGTTTGTTATACCTTAAGACACATTCAACAACATCAAACAATGTTGTACCAAGCTCCAGAATCAAAAGAAAATCACTAAAACAGTTTAAGAAATTTACCACCAGATTTAAATTATGTATCAGAATTCACAATGGAAAACAAATCAGATTTGCATTTTGATGCTTCAGCTTGTATAACCCAGGTTAGATCAAGTCCTCATTACCTTATTTGGTATATATACAACTTGTTTAGCACTTGCAAATCAATTAAAACGAAATAATCCAGCAGAAAAGAAAACTGAACAGAGACAAAAATAATACTACAATAGTAAATTGCACAAGACTTAAAACAATACAAAATTGAAATGTAAAGTTGGAAATGACATAAGCAAGAATGATTCACCGTTTAAAATGAGTAACAAACATGTATGAACACTGGAAACACAACACAACAACAGGAAACACGAAATTAATGACTGGAAAAAGTAAAACATAAGCAACAAAAATACTCAAAACAGAAAATGGAAAACAGAAACAGAAAGCACAACAGAATGCAGAAATTGAGTGCAAAGATGGAGGAATAGCTTAGCTCTTGGTGCATGGACGACCTAAGCTCATGATACCACTTGATGGAAGCTTGCTATGGGTGAGACTCATTGAACCAGGAACCAAACAACAAACGTTCCAGTGAGCAGAATGAAGGTAGCGGGATTTTGAAATAGATGTAGAGAATGGTATGGTTTCAGTGAAGAATGGAGTGGGTTAGAACCTCTTAGCTCAGAGGGCCTTCTACTTTGGAAGGAAGCTAGAGGTAAGGAGAAAGAAAGTGAAGAATTGGGTTGACTCAAGAGCAAAGGTAAGCTGGAATTTCATTTCTACAGCAATTATACTAAGCTCAAAAGTGTCTACAAAAAGGGGGAAGAGGTCTCCTATTTATAGGAAGATAAGAGCCTCAAACCTGAAATGAAATTCAATCCAAAAGCAAATGAAATTAAAGAAAAGGGCGCCAATTTGCTTCAGCTTCAAACATGCCTCATTCTAATTCAGCAGCACACATTCTAATCCATCAGTTAGTGTAACGGTGACTCATGAATCAATTTCTTTTGGGTTTTCATTCCAGTAGCACATTTCATTTTTAAGTCACGAAAGTGAATATAGCTATCACGTCCAACTTTAGTAGGAGAAGGATTGAATTTTGGCTTTTAGAAAAGCGCTGACTTATTGCATTTTTGTTCTACTGTTCAAGCATTTATTTTTCTTATTTAATCGATGGAGGTGCAGCGATTCAACAATTGCAATTTAGTTCACTATTAACGCGTTTTCTTTGTGCTATGATGAATTGCTTTTGATGTTTAGCTTACTCTTTGCCTTGAATTTCTATTCCAGCCGCAAGATGCATTTTCTTAATTATAAATTGTTTTCCAAGTGGTTCACGCAATGTGCATTTCATTTTTTATCCAAGTGTTTTTATTTTTATTATCTGTTGCATTTTACTGTTCATCTTGTTTTCAAGTGTTGTTTTAATCTCGATTTACTTTTACTGATACTTCTATTGTTGCGTTTAGTGTTTAAGTTCATTTGGTGCATTTCAATTTGGCTATTGTTACGTTTTCTGCACGTTTATTGTTTCAGTGTTTTGTTTTCAAATCCTGATGAATTCTGCATTTTTTGGTTTTGCTACGTCTAGATCGTTCAGTCTCTAATTTTACCCTTCGGTCTTTATGCTTTGTTCATTTATTTCAATGTTTTCAATTATGTTTTGTTGTATTTGATTTCCAGTTTTAATTTAGTTCATTTTTAAGCACAAAAACACTTTCAAAACCCCCCACTACGTGTTTGACCTAAGACTCAAACCACATTTGGTCCTTGAGAGACGACCTTGGTGTCACTTCCTAGCACTATACTGCATTTTTAATGCACATCAAATTTGTATGGGCCGCGACAGCCTCATCACCAGTTGAGACCATACTTCCAAAGTCATCGAGTGGTTCTCCGAACCGATCACCCAGTCCTTAAGATTCTGAGGAAGTCAGACTTGGCTAGATGAATGGTGATTTAGTCCGTCGAGTTATTCGAATTTGACCTTCGATACGAACTTCACGACTCAATATGAGGGCAATACTTAACAGATTCGTAACTCATCGTTGAGTAAATGAATAAAGATTTCCAAATACAGGACCACCAACTGCTTTAATCCTTTCACAACTCCACCGAGTTGATGAAGGGCTTCAAAGTTGTGGTTATAAGGCATATCTTGTGATCGGAGAACGTTTGGCCAAAAAATTGTCAAAGCTCGTAAGCGTAAAGGAGAAAAGCCAACTATCTACTATAATAAGGCAACTGTTGACCAAGCCAAGAATTGAGTACATGTCTACCTTATTAGCCAAACATAAAGATTAAAGGGAAGAGGTCAAAGAACTAATGAAAAAACAAGATAAAGGTTAAGCCATCAGCTTAGGTGAGGTAGTTCGTCTTTGTAAGACCCAAAGAAAGATAATAAAATATATTTTGTAATAAAAAAATAATAAGATAAAATTAAAATAGTTTAAATTTCTTTTATGGGAGTTATAATTATTTTTTTCAAATAAATAAATTAATGTTTGTTTTATTTGTTTATTATTTTAATAATATTTGGTGTGAATTGTATGATTTAAATAGGTATGTTTGAATATAATAGTTGGTATGTGTATTGTGTTTGTTAAAATAGAATGGCTCAATTTCTCACACCAAGAGGAGGGGTGAATTGGTGAAGTATAAAAAATAAAACTTTCAAAATCTTTTTCACCAAAAGAGATGCCTTTAAACTTTCCTTGAAACGTAAGTTAAAAGACTTTTAGAGCACCGGAAATTTAATCGAATGAATGCAGAGCATAATCGATTCAATGTAAAAGAGTAGGGATAAGGAAGATCACACGTTGTGTTTTTATACTCGTTCGGCAAAGCCTCAATCCAGTGTCCTTCCAACCACAGGAAGCCAATGCACTATAATGATCAAGGTTTTCAGAACAAGGTTTTTATAGAGACCTCACGTCAAAAATATAAAACACCTCTCTAACCCTCTAATCAAAATATAGGCAGTACATAAACAAACTAGCAGCAAGAATCCCCTCTCCTACAGTCTAACCCCTTTGAGGCACCCTCAAAGTCAAGAACGCAGCACATCCTTCTTCCTGTAATCACAATAGGGAACTCAACCCAATCTTCAGCAGATAGATTAGACTTTGAAAACACAACAACCTTGCTCTTAAAGAAATCACAAGTAGTTGATAACCACGGTCAAACTAGTGTCTTGGAGCTTTTTCTATTCCTGTAAGAATTACACTTTTCTGCAAAAGAATATGAAAATGTCAAAATCACAAAAGTTCTTACAGAAATCAAATTCGCGTCTATATATAGATAAACTCGTATCAGATGCAATATAATAGACTTCGCTACTAATGCAGTCGAATACACCAATTCAGTTATAACAGTTAGTAGCAGTCAAAGCAATTAATTGAATTCACAATTAATGCAGTTGAGTAACATTTAATGCTTGGTCAACACATTTAAAAATATAGTCGTTGTGACAATTATATCAAGCATTAAAAGATTTCAAAACAGTAACAAACTTAATCGAATACATATCGCATGCAATCGATTATTCAACAATGTTAAGCAAAGTTTTGAAAACTTTTCTCAATCAGAAACTCTCACAGCACATGATAACAGTTGAAAATACCGTTATCTATGATGTAATTTTGACACTAAATGCACCCTTTTCTGCTTAGAAACTAGCTTGGAATCATGTTTTTTATTTAGTTTTGTGAATAAGAGAGTTGAGGTTGAACTTAATGATTTTATGACTAAATTCCCTTGTTTTAGTAGGTTAATGAAGTAATTTGGAAGAGGAGTCAAAGTATGAAGGCATCAAAATTAACGTAGTGATGAAAAATTCTGCGAGGCTTGGGCGCCCCTAAGGGGGGGCTTGAGCACCAGAAGGTGCATTACACCGCCCGGGCGCCCTTCCAGGGGCACTTGAGCGACAAAAGCCATGCCTGGGCGCCCCTCAGGGGCGCTTGAGCGCTAGAAGGTGCCGCACACCGCTCTGGCGCCCTATACAGGGCGATTGAGCGCCAGTTCGTGGGCTTGGACCTGTTTTCTATTATTTTTATGTTCTATTTAAAGGACCCAAGCGTCCTAGGTTTTGCATCTCTTGATGGAGCAGCACAACAAAACACTCTTCCACTCTTTGAAGGCGGATTTGGATGCGAAAGCATCCATCCTCTACTTTTAGGGTTTTGCTATCTCATGCTTTTCTATTATTCATCTAGTTTCTCCATGTCTATGGGGAACTAAACTCTATTTGTTGTTAGGGAACGATGTAACCTTGTGAACTCTCATGTATTTGAATTGTTTCTTAATTCCATATGCTTTTTCATTAATTGTTAGAGTAATTCATCTATGATTTTACATGCTTTGTTTAACTCATTCATCGGATGATTTATGAATAGCATGACTGCCAGGAGGTTCCTTACAATTCATGTTCTTGTTGAATTCTCCCAAGAGTAATATTTCTCAGGGATGAGGGTATGAGTCTTGGTCGTCTTAAGCTCTTGATCTTCACATTTAATTTCTAGGAATGCTAGGAATTACATGAATTGGTGGTTAAGGACAAGCTTATTTGTCAGAGATCGGGTTTAGGTGATTTAGTGAGTGACGTTAACATTAATGCATAAAGAAGAATTCTTACATACATGAGAGGGAACTTGGTGAAAGCTAACCCCAACAACATTAGTCATCTCATTATAAACAACATATGTTCATCTTTGTGTTATTCTGCTAGTGATCAAACTGCGTTCATATTTAATTTGATGTTCTTGCATCTTAAACCAATGATTTCATTTTATTTAAGTCTATATTAATCGAGTCATCACAAAACTCTTTAGTGCCGAGAGTCTTCTGGGATACATACTTGGTCTTGCCATTTTATATTACTTGTGCGATTTGGTACACTTGCCAATCCATCAACAAGTGTTTGGCGCCGTTGCTGGGAACTCACAGTTTATATTATTCTATTTGTGTGATTCTTGATTAGCTTTGACTTTATTTTTATTTTTTTTTATATTTTTATTTTATTTTTATTGTTAATTTTTGTCTTATTTTTAAATTGTGTTTAGTGTCGTTTATTTTTGTTTTTGTGCTAATAGTGTTTTCTAAGGTTTTGTGTCTAGTATGCAATTCAGACAAAAATTTAACTATATGGACACTCAATTCCACCGAGGTAATTTCAACCACTAGTGGAAACCTCACTTAAACATGGGTCAAAGTCAATTTGGGAAAGTTGTCGAACAATTTGATAGGCTACCACAACAACAATGGCAGCAACAACCCTCTCTTTCAGAAAGAATGGCTAAGATGGATGACACACTTCAACAGTTAATGCAAAAGTCTGATTCTCATCATAAGAGCGCAGCATTCAGAAGGATATGGAGCCATCTTGGTCACATAATTCAGAAACTGGATGATCTTGGGAGTAACATGAAGGCTAACTCTAGAGAGGAATGTCAAGCTATTATCACTAGAAGTGACAAAGTTTTAGATGAGAGAAAAATAGAGAGAAAAGAAGAAAGGTTGAGTGAAAAAGAGAAAGATGTAAAAGAAGAGGAAGAAAAAGAAGAGAGAAAAAGTGAGGTTGAGAGAAAAGGAAAGGGGAAGAATGTTGAAGAAGAGAGAAAAGAAACAAAAGAGGGTGAGAGAAAAGAAAAAAATTGAGAAAAAGCTTTTGTACCCTAAGGAGTGTTCCAAGGAGGAAAAAGAGAAGGAAGAAAAGGAAAAAGAGAGGGAAGAAAAGAAAAAGAGAGAGAAGGAGGATGAGAGAAGAAAGAAAGAATCATATGAAAAACCCCTTCCTCACCCAAAGAAGTATCATAGGAAGGAGAAGGAAAAACAGTTGGAGCGTTTCATGGAAATCTTCAAGAAATTGGAGATTAAAATTCCTATGACTGGGACACTGCAATAGGTTCCTGGTTATATTAAATTCTTGAAAAAATTCAACAAAAAGAAGTATATATATATATATATATATATATATATATATATATATATATATATATATATATATATATATATATATATATATATATATATATCTAGAAAAGGGAACAATTGAGGCATAGGGCAATTGCAGTGGGTCAAGCTAGTGACGTTAAAGAAGCGCTTGCTGAGAGGCAACCCAATTTCTGATTTTTTATTTTATTTTTTTATTTAATTGTGTGGTTTTGATTTTCTTTGTGTGTTTGAGTTTTTTTTTTAGGTTAACTGCTGCTTCTGATAGCAGTAATGATAGCATCTACTGATGGATGCTTCTACAACATCTACTGATGGATGTTGCTATGCTTAGGATGATGAATGACAACATCTTCTGATGGATGTTGTTATGGAAGAGGACGATGACTAGACATCTACTGATGGATGTTACTAACAGCATCTACATGCTATGATGATGAAGATGGTGTCAAGCTAGTGACGTTAAACAAGCGCTTACTGGGAGGCAACCCAACTTTCTAAACCTTTCTTTTTAATCAATTGTTTTCTTATTGTACCTTGCTTGAATGAACTACACTACTTTGGTTCAACTATGTTGTGTTTTGTGATAAGTATTGATTTGTGATACTCTAGTGTGTTGAGTGATGTTGAGATGGTGTATGATGTGATGATATTTAAATGATAGCTCACAGAGTATGAAACAAGTGCTTGAGGTAAAGTTTGATTGAGATACTGAGCAGTGTGTTTTTCTGAATTTTGGGAGTTGAGAGTTTACCTGTGTGAGTTTTGAGCATCAGAGTTTTTGTGAATAATTGCTATTATTTTGGAAGCATGAATGATTTTGCCCAAATTTTCTGTGATTGAATTAGCTTCTTGCAGGTTTCATATGATCAAGGCCATCTTTTGTTGTCCCTTAATTCTTTTATAGCTTCACATGATTTTTTCCCACTGAAAAGAAAACAAATTGTTTTAACCTTTGAACTTTGAACCTTATGCAATGTTTGAAAACTGTTGATGGATTGACAAGTGTACCAAATCGCACAAGTAATATAAAATGGTAAGACCAAGTATCTTATCCCAGAGGACTCTCGGCACTAAACACTTGTGTGATAACTCGATTAATTAAGACTTAAATAAAACGAGATTGTTGGATTCAAATGCAAAGACATAAAATTAAATATGAATGCAAATTGATCAATGGTAGAGTAACACAGAGATGAAACATATGTTGTTTAATATGATATGAATATGCTGTTGGGGTTAGATTTCGTCAAGTTTAATCTCATGTATATAAGAATTCTTCTTTTTACATTAATGTTAACGTCACTCACTAAATTACTTAGAACCCGATCCCTCGGCGCAATAAGCCTCCGTTAATTCCTAATTAGTGCAATTCCTAGCGTTCCTAGAAAATTAAGTTTGAAGATCAAGAGCTTAAGACGACCAGATACTCATACCCTCATCCCTGAGAAATATTACCCTTGGGAGAATTCAACAAGGACCTGAATTGTAAGGAACCTCCTAACACTCATGTAATTCATAAATCATGCTACTAAATGAGTTAAATAGAGCAAGCATTGAAACAGATGAATTCCCTAACAATTAATGAAAAACCATATAAATTAAGAATCAATTCAAATACATGAGAGTTCACAAGATTACATCATTCCCCAACAACAAATAGAATTTAGTTCCCCATAGACATGGAGAAACTAGATGAATAATGGAAAAGCATGAGATAGCAAAACCAAAAAAGTAGAGGATGGAGGCTCCCGTCTCCAGATCCGCCTTCAAAGAGTGGAAGAGTGTGGTGTTGTGGTTCTCCAGCCAGAGATACAAAACCTAGAGCGCCTGGGTCCTTTAAATAAATTCGGAAAAGAGTAAAAATAGGGCCCGGTCCAAAAGAGTCGAAACAAAGCAAAAATTAGGCCAGATCTGCGGCGCACGACGCTCGGGTGGTCCATTTAGGGTGCCTGGGCGGTGGACGATCCTCATGTAGGGCTTGAGCCTTCAGTTGGTCGCCCAGGCTTCGGGAAACGCCGCTCGGGCGGCCTAGGAGGGTGCCCGGGCGGTGGACAGTAGTGCAAAAAAGACCTTTAACGTCACCCCTTAGAAGTCTGACCCTCGGATATCCAACGTAAAAAATGACCGGTGGCATCTTTCGTAAATAAAACAACCATTTAGAAGTCTGACGTCTAAATACTCATATAAGTCGACTCCCCCGAATAGACATCAAAACTGAACGAAAAAGTTTAAAACTTAGACGTTTGTTATGGAGGGAACCGACTTTTGAAACACTTTAGACATCTGTTAATTGGGGAACCGACGTCTAAACCCTAAATCCAGAAATTTAAAAAGTCACTTTTTGACTCGATTTAGACGTCTGATCCCGCCACTCCGACTTTTGAAGCACTTTAGACGTCTGTTAATTGGGGGAACCGATGTCTAAACCCTAAATCCAGAAATTTAAAAAGTCACTTTTTGACTATATTTAGACGTCTCATCCCGCCACTCCGACTTCTGAAGCACTTTAGACGTCTACTAATTGGGGAACGGATAACAGTTGAAAAACTATTATTTTCATGCTTAAAATTGATACTAAAAGCAACCTTTAACGCTTAGAAACTAGCTTGAAATCATGCTTTTGGTCATATTTTTAGAAATAAGAGAGTTGAACAGGTTTATGCTTGATTTCAGTGTTTTTGTGCAGGTTTTAAGGTGAATTTGGTGAAAGAAGTGAAGAAGGATAGAGATGGAATCAAAAAAGACATAAAAAAATGCAAAAGGAGAAGTCGCAACTGCCGCTGAGCGGCACTCAGGCAGTCACGTTGGCTCCGCTGAGGGGTGAAAAGGTCGTTGAGGGGAGAAAAACAACTCATGCACTTACCGCTGAGCGGCACTATTTTTGGGCTTGGGCCTAATTTTCTGTAATTTTAGACTAGTATGTAAGCTTTAGGACGTCCTAGGATTTGTATCTTTGGCAGAGACGAAGCAAACACTCTCTTTTCCACCCCTTGAAGGAAGATCTTGGATGCTCAGGCTACCTCCTCCTCTTTTTAGGGTTCTATCTTTTATTCTTTCATTATTGTTCATCTAGTTTCACCATGAATATGGTGAACTAAACCTTGTATTGTTGTTGGGGAATAAATGTAGTCTTGTGAAACTCTCATATATGGAATTTGTTTTAATGTCTTATATTAAGATATATGCTTTCTTTCATCTTTGGTTAGGGATTTTCCTCTTTGCTTAATGCTTGCTTTGTTTAACTCATTCATTGCCATGATTATTGATTTTGTCGATACGGGAATGTAGGGGAAGTCTAGATCCGGGGAATTTCTCCCAATAGCATATTGGTTGCCTTTAAGCTCCTGCACTTTAAGAACTAATTACTAGGAATGCTAGGAATTATATGAACTCATAATTAAGGATAGACCTTCTTGCAAGGTGATTTAGAGAGTGGCATTAGCATTGATGATAAGAATGATGAATTCCTAAAAGTATATGAGAGTGGATAAGATGAAATTGATAACCCCAACAACATACTCATCCATCTAATTCATTGAAGTGTTTGTATTTTGTTTTTCTCCATTGATCAAATTCATGCATACATATTTAATTACTGTCTTTTGCATTTAACCCTACAATCAATTTGTTCTTAAGTCTTAAATAACCAACAAATCATATAGCTAAACTAGGCCGTGAGTCCTTTGGGAAAACGATACTTGGTCTTACCTTGTTTTATTACTTGATACGATTCGGTCACACTTGCCGATTGTTAAACAAGATTGTGGCGCCGTTTTTCGGTGTTCATAAATTTGTCATCAAGTTTTTGGCGCCATTGCCGGGGACTCGTGGTTTAACTAGTTCATTTGTGTGATTATTGATTATCTTTGACTTGAATTCTGAATTTTGAAATTTGAATTTCTGATTTTTATTTTTTTCTGTTTTTATTTTATTTTATTTTATTTTATTTTTTGTTTTTATTTTTTTCTGTTTTCTGTTTTTATTTTCTTTTTTTATTTTATCTTCTTATCTCTGATCTTTTATCTTCTTTTATATCTTTTTGTGCTAACCAATTTTTCTAGGGTTTTGTTTTCTTGTGTATGCAGGAAGCAATCCGAACTAGAAGCAAGAAAACTGCAGAACCTCTTCTTGAAGGGTTAGACGAGAGTAGACGGAGGAGAAGAATCCGTACATCTAGAGAACTTTTTCCTGCTCCGGAAACTCTGTTACAACCATCACCACAAGGTTCTGAACATAGCACTGAAAATATGGAGAATAATAATGCCAGAAGAACTCTTGCAGATTACACAATTATAGCTGGACCTCAACACTTTAACAACATAGCAAGACCAAGGGTCAATGCAGTCAACATGGAGGTTAAGCCAGCATTAATTCAGCTGGTGAAGAGTAATCAATTTAATGGGGTGCCGGATGAAGCAATCAAACTTAGCTTGTTTCCATTCTCACTAGGAGGCAATGCTAAGCTTTGGGTAAATTCTTTTCCAGAAGAAAGCTTTACAGAGTGGGAAGCAATGGTGACCAAGTTCCTAAACAAATAATTTCCACAATCAAAAGTAAATAAAGGAAAGCAAGAGATTTCATCATTAAGGCAAGGCATGGAGGAATCACTCGGGCATGCATGGAATAGGTATAAAAGCTTATTAAGAAAGACACCCACGCATGGCTTTGATGATGTGCAAGTAGTCCTAATCTTCCTTGGAGGTCTTGGTTCACAAACCAAGATGATGCTTGACGCCTCAGCAGGAGGAAATATCAAATGGAAAACTCCAGAGGAAGCTACAGAAATCATTGAAAATATGGCTACTAGTGATAATGAACTCAACAGTGAAAGAGGAGCTCCTATACAACATAAAGGAGTTCTACAGTTACAAACCCATGATGCCTTGCTAGCACAAACTAAGATACTAACTCAACAACTGGAGACTCTTACGAAAACACTTGCATAACTACCAAAAGAGTTAAAGACTGTTGCATAGACTCAATCACAGTTGTGTGAATTATGTGGAGGTGACCATATCAATGGTCAATGCGCTTTTCCTGTAGAAGCATTAGAGGATGTAAACTTCATGGCCAATCAATACCGTTAGGGGAATTTTAATCAAGGGTGGAAACCACACCCAAGCATTGGTCACGGACAAACTGGGCAAGCTGGACAAACTGGGCAATTCAATAAGCAACAGCAACAACCAACCTTATGGCAACAGATTGCTATACTAAATGAAAGGTCAATAAGGATGGAAGAAACTCTTCATCAGTTCATACAGAAAACTGAGTCTACTCAAAAGAGCACTGAGGCTTCTATTAAGAATTGGGAGACTCAAATGGGTCAGATTACCAAGCAATTGGAAGAGAGGCCAAACAAAAATTTTGGGGCTAATACTGAGGTTAACCCCAGGGAAGAATGCAAAGTGGTGGAGAGTACATATGATGAGAGAGTTGAGTTAAAAGAAAAGAGAGAAAAGAAAGAAAAAGAAGAGAGAGAAAAGAGAGAAAAAGAAAAAGAAAAAGAAGAGAGAGAAAAAGAAAAAGAGAGAAAATAGAAAGGAGAGAGAAGAGAGATAAAGAGTAATGATATTTTTCCTTTTCCAATAAATCAAGAGAAGCAATTTGATTTTACAGAATTATTCAAGATGGTGGACAATGACGTACCTTGGAATTAGATACTACAACAAATTGCAGTTTATACTAAACCTGAAGAAGAAGTCTCTACAAGGAAAAGACGTAGAGATGATAATACAAAAAAGTATAAAGCTGTTAAAAAGGAGCCATTCCCTCTAAAGGCAAAAGATCCAGGAGGTTTCTCCATTCCATGCACAATAGGGAAGAAGAGGATAAACAAAGCCTTACTCGATTTAGGATCAAGTGTTAACTTGATACCTTATTCTTTACTGGAGCAGATCGGTGATGTTAATGTGAAGCCTGTAAAGGTTAACTTAGTAATGGCAGATGGATCTTCAAAGGAACCCTGTGGAATCGCAGAAGATATTATAGTTTGTGTGGGCAAACTCCAGTTCTTGGTAGACTTTGTGGTGATGGAGACTGAAAAGATACCCATTATTCTTGGAAGACCGTTTATGAAAACAGCCAAGGCTATCATTGATGTAAACTAAGGTATAGTGGTGCTCCAAGACAGAGAAGAGAGAGTTGTTGTAGATGTTTTCAAGGAAGAGAGGCAGATGCAGGATGAAGAAGCTAGTCATAAAGCTGCATTTCAAGATGTACTCATGACTAGCTCTCAAGATGAAAGGCTCAAGGTTAAAGGTAAACATTGTTTATTGTTTCAGGTACCGGACAAAGAAAGGATTGGAAGAGGAAGGAAAGTTCCTGATGACTGGATGAAAGAACAACTCCAACTGGGTACACCTGTGAGAGTCAAAAACAAATTGTGGGTTGTGAAAGGCTATAAAGAAAAGGAGATGATAGAGATAGAGTCTCCATATTCTAGAAGAGTCAAAACAGTACACCGGAAGCAGTTGAGGAGTTGGTGGAATATGGACATCAACCAGGAAGAAGGAACTTGAACTTTATTGGGTCAAGCTAATGACATTAAAAGAGCGCTTCCTGGGAGGCAACCCAGTGATTTAAGAACTTTTAATTTGTGGTTTGGTGATGTAATTTTGAACTTTTGGACATTATTTCTGTAAATATTTTGTTGGGATATAACATCTACTGAAGGATGCTAGGTGGTTAAGTATCCACTGAAGGATACTAGGTTTGTTACATCTACTGATGGGTGTTGGTGGATTTTGGGTCAGGCTCGTGACGTTAAACAAGCGCTACCTGGGAGGCAACCCAGTTGATTGATTATATTTTGTTTGTTCTGTTGTAGTTGCATAATAGGATTTTGCATGAGTAACCTGAACATGTTATTGCAGGGAGTAAGTGAGCGGCATGCGTAGGAGGCACCTAGGTTAAGATAGGAAGAAGAAGAGCACTTCCTGAAAGTGCCGCTGAGCGGTAGTGTCGCAGATTGGGCTTAGGCTTCCCTTAAGCGGAACTCGAGCCCATTAGGGTATTTTTATACCCTAAGTTGCGCCTTAGTTTCTCTTTTCAAATTTTTCTCTGCACACACACTCCTACATACTTTTTCAAAGGTTCTCTACAACTTTTCCCTCATCCCTTTTGAGAAAATCTCTCTTTCACTCATTTTATCACTAGCTTTCCATCTAAGTTTGGGGTAGGAAGAGAGAGCATCATAGCTTGAAAGCATTCTCAGTTCATCTAGCATCTCCACCCAAGTAAGTCAAGCATTTTTCATTCTAGGGTTCTTGAATGTAAATTTGATTGTTAAACCATGAATCTTTAGGGGTTTTGATTTTTATGCATGATTTGATGATTTAATTGAAGTTTGAACCGATTAAACTGAATGATTTTGATCTGAAAAACTGAAAATTGCATATGGGTGGAGTTAGGACAGGTTAAAATGAAGTTTTCAAAAATCTGCAGAGTCACCGCTCAGGGGTAAATTGCCGCTGAGCGGCACTCTGACAGACATTAGATTTTTGCTGAATTGTGTTCTGGATTGCTGCACTGGTGGCACTGAGGGGTGATTTTTGACCCTCAGCAGTGGTTTAGCTTTAAAAATATGTGTTGTTTGTGTGTTACTAATGAATTAGAACAATTTTTGGTGGTTTTGTATTTGTGTTTGATGTAGGAATGTCATCCTCTTCAGGCAAAAGAATAAAGACCATGGCATCCAAAAGAAAAGAAAAGGAACCAGAACAACCCCATTCTAGTAGGTTCCTATTTCGCAAACATGAAAAGCATTTCAAGGTGGTCCAAGATAGGAGGCTACTGATGGAGAGAAAGGTTGGAATGATACCTAACTTTGCTCCTCAATTTGGAGAGCAATTGTTAGGGAATGATTGGGGAAAGCTAGCCACATACCCTACACCTGCCAATATAGCTGTGGTGAAAGAATTCTACACTAATGCAAGAAAGATTGGTGAGTATCCAGCTAAGAATTACCTTGGCTATGTTAGAGGCCATGCTATCAGGTATGATCCTGATTCCATCAACAACTTCTTGGATACTGTGTGGGCTGGTGAGCAGTGCCAGTTTGCTCTCTGTATGGAAGAAGGAGCTGATTTTGAGGATGTAGAGCGAGTTTTATGTGTACCTGGAGGACATTTTTAGAGGAATAGAACTGGCGTTGTGGTATACATTAGGAGAACTGACTGGACTCCTCTTGCAAAGTATTGGATGGCATTTTCTCATGCCAACATTCAGCCATGTTCTCATGTGTCAGACATTACTCTTAGCAGGGCACTCCTCCTTTACTGTGCAATCAGGAACTTGAATGTCAATATTGGACAGGTAATAGCTGATGAGATAAGGGTGTGTGCTAACACAACAAACAACAAAGCACCCTTAAGACATTCGTCTTTAATCACACACCTCTGCAAGATAGTTGGGGTGGATACTTCATCTCCACCCTTTGAAAGGCCAAGGAAAGCAATTGATGAGGCTTATTATAAACAATATTGTGGAGGTGATGAAGCAGCTCAACCAGTTCCACCACGCCGTACTCGCAAAGAAAGAGGGCAAGCACAGAGTCGGGCATTTGCTGAAACACATAAAGCAGAACCTTTTCAAATGAGGGACATGTACATGTCTCTTATAAGTGCACAGTTACAGTCTATCCACAGAGGGCAGGTGGCTACTGCAGAGATGATTGTTGGAATGTATGATACACCTCTAGCACACAGGTGGACTATGGAGGAGTTTCATAATGTGGTAGCTTGGCCAGAAGAGCAGGTACAAGAAGGCAGAGCTGAAGCAGCTGAAGCTTCAGCTATGGAGATGGAGGAAGATGACGAAGCTGATGATGATGATGCATTTGAGGATGCGAAAGATGAGGAAGAAAAGGAGGATACAGATGACAACTCAGATTGATGAGGAGTTGAGATAGCATTTACTGATGAATGCTATCATAATTAGAGCATGACTTATGCTTTTGTTTGGTTTTGTGTTCTGAACTCACTTATGTTTTTAGAATAGGGTTTGATGTACTCAATTAAAAACTTTGTCTGTTATGATGGTTTGCTTGTGATTGTGATTGTTTGATAAAGTAATGCTTGATGATGCTTTGATATAGATTGATGTTGAGATGTGCACATTATATGCTTATACAGGTGGTTCACAAGCATTGTGAACAAATGCAAGATGTTGTGATTGTGATTATGATTCTAAGCAGGATGTTATGTGTTGAATGTGAATGAGCTTATATGTGAGGTTTTGAGCTCCAGAGTTGTTATTGTTGAATACTATTACTGTGAAAGCATGAATGACTTTGCCCAAGTTTTCTATGATTGAATTACTTGCTTGTTTGCATCATATGATCAAGGCCATTTGTTGATAACCTTTCTATTAGCCAAATTCATAAATTTAGCCACTAAAAGAGAACACTTTGTGTTCTATCCTTTGAACCCTTAGCCTTGAACATGATTTGAAAAACCTTGTTGAAAAGCTTTACCTTGAGTTAAGTAGAAAATATTTTGTGGTATTGACAAATGTTCAAGTTTGAGGTTGTTGGAAAATAGAAAGGGAAATTGAAAGCATTGAGCTAAGTGCTAAGAAATAAGAATTTGAAAAGAAAAAGAAAAAGAGAAAGAAAAGAAAAGAAAAGAAAAAGCAAAGCTCAATGCAAAAGAAAGTTGGGAATAAATAAGAATGATTGTGTTGATATGATTCTCTTAACTCAAGGGTTTTGTGATCCAGAAAAACCAATTTTCTTGTTAGCCCAGCCACATTATAAGCCATTGAAAAAGTCCTTGTGATGATGCATGCTTGTGAATTTATTTGATTATGGTTAAATGAAAGGCAAAGACGATTCATGTGACATTGTGATAGTAGAGTGAATGAGTGATTACCTCTTATACACTTGTGTTTGAGTGAAACACTTTACCTAGTGAGGAAATATTCATTGAGCACATGAACATCCATGTTAGTTGATTGATCATTCATGAAAAATAGCATTTGTTGGATATTAAGTGACTTTGTGAACACTAAGGCATGTGCACGTCTTGATTGAAATCTTTGTCATGAGTTTGATTGAAGTCTTTACTTATCTTGAAAAGAAGATTTTGAATGAGTGAACCATTATAAGCATTGGTAGAAGATTGAGTTACATCTTGTTTGCTTGAGGACAAGCAAAGTTCTAAGTTTAGGGTTGTGATAACAGTTGAAAAACTGTTATTTTCATGCTTAAAATTGATACTAAAAGCAACCTTTAACACTTAGAAACTAGCTTGAAATCATGCTTTTGGTCATATTTTTAGAAATAAGAGAGTTGGACAGGTTTATGCTTGATTTCAGTGTTTTTGTGCTCAGGTAGTCACGTTGGCTCCGCTGAGGGGTGAAAAGGTCGTTGAGGGGAGAAAAACAACTCACGCACTTACCGCTGAGCGGTAGTTTACCGCTGAGCGGCACTATTTTTGGGCTTGGGCCTAATTTTCTGTAATTTTAGACTAGTATATAAGCTTTAGGACGTCCTAGGGTTTGTATCTTTGGCAGAGACGAAGCAAACACTCTCTTTTCCACCCCTTGAAGGAAGATCTTGGATGCTCAGGCTACCTCCTCCTCTTTTTAGGGTTCTATCTTTTATTCTTTCATTATTGTTCATCTAGTTTCACCATGAATATGGTGAACTAAACCTTGTATTGTTGTTGGGGAATCAATGTAGTCTTGTGAAACTCTCGTATATGGAATTTGTTTTAATGTTTTATATTAAGATATATTCTTTCTTTCATCTTTAGTTAGGGATTTTCCTCTTTGCTTAATGCTTGCTTTGTTTAACTCATTCATTGCCATGATTATTGATTTTGTCGATACGGGAATGTACGGGGAAGTCTAGATCCGAGGAATTTCTCCCAATAGCATATTGGTTGCCTTTAAGCTCCTGCACTTTAAGAACTAATTACTAGGAATGCTAGGAATTGTATGAACTCTTAATTAAGGATAGGCCTTCTTGCAAGGTGATTTAGAGAGTGGCATTAGCATTGATGATAAGAATGATGAATTCCTAAAAGTATATGAGAGTGGATAAGATGAAATTGATAACCCCAACAACATACTCATCCATCTAATTCATTGAAGTGTTTGTATTTTGTTTTTCTCTATTGATCAAATTCATGCATACATATTTAATTACTGTCTTTTGCATTTAACCCTACAATCAATTTGTTCTTAAGTCTTAAATAATCAACAAATCATATAGCTAAACTAGGTCGTGAGTCCTTTGGGAAAACGATACTTGGTCTTACGTTGTTTTATTACTTGATACGATTCGGTCACACTTGTCGATTGTTAAACAAGTTTGTGGCGCCGTTTTTCGGTGTTCATAAATTTGTCATCAGGAACCGACGTCTAAACCCTAAATCCAGAAATTTAAAAAGTCACTTTTTGACTCTATTTAGACGTCTGATCCCACCACTCCGACTTCTAAAGCACTTTAGACGTCTGTTAATTGGGGAAACCGACGTCTAAATTTTGGCATTAAAACACCGTGATCGCGAGACAGCTGGTACGCGCACTAATTGTTCATCATCTTCGTCGCGTTTTCTCTCTACGGGTTACGCTTTTCAGGTTCGTTTTCTCACTTTTGTACATTTTTAAATTAATTTTACTCCGATTACATCACTCTTTGATGCATTATCTTTCATTTGAACCGATTAAAATGTGTTTTCATTGGGTTTTGGTGCAGTTATTCGTGTCTTTAGGCGACGTTCTGTGGCAGCGATTTCTTGCGTTTTGTACTTCTCCAATTCCCTCCAATACGTTTTTAAAACCATCCAATAAAAAAATGTACAATACATTCTCTTCAACTAAAATATAAAGTTAGAAATTCGAATCACCATGAGTCAAGAGCAACCTCAGAGACGTCTAACCTGTATGGATCGGACGTCTATATAGACGTCGGACCTATATAGGTCCAACGTCTATAGAGACGTCGTACCTATATAGGTCCGACGTCTATAGAGACGTCTGACCTAAAGGGTCTGACGTCTCATTAATGTCACCCATATAGACGTCGGACAAAGATCAGACGTTAAAAGCCCAAAATAACAGACGTCTAAAGTCCTTTTTGCAGTAGTGGGACATCGATTTTCCGAGGCTCAAGCCTCTAGATAGGGCGCCCAAGCTTCGTGCGGTTCCTCCTTTTGGTGCTTTTCTAGGCCTTTCTAAGCTCTAAATCCTTAGCACTTCATCTTTGCTTTACGCATTCTCTCATTACCTAGGAAAATAAGGGAAATTAGTCATAAAATCAATAAATTCAACCTCAACTCTCTTGTTCCCACAACTTAATGAAAAAGCATGAGTCCAAGCAAGTTTCTAAGAGAACAATGGTGTATTTAGTATCAAAATTACAACACAAATAATGGTATTTTCAACCGTTAACAAAAACCCTTTTTGAAAATCTTTACCTTGAGTTAAGTTGAGAACATTTGTGAGGTATTGATAAAGGTTCAAGTTTGGGGTTGCTGGAAAGACTAGGAAAGGAAAAAGAAAAAACATCGAGCAAAGCAGTGCGTAATTGAAAAGAAAAAGGAAAAGCAAAAGAAAAAGAAAGATTAAAAGAAAAGAAAAGAAAAGCTCAATGCAAGGGAAAGTTGGGAAAAAGAAAGAGAGTTTGTGCTTGACTGATGATATCATAAGTGTCTCTCTTAACTCAAGGATTTTGCTGACCAGAAAAACCATTTCCTTCTTAGCCCAGCCAAGTTACAAGCCATGAAAAGACCTTGTGATGAAAACTTGCTTGTGAGTATGTTTGATTGTGGTTAAATGAAAGGAAAAATTAATTTGTGTGACATTGTGATAGTAGAGTGAAAAAGACACCAACACCTCACTATACATATCTTAGTTTGGTGATACACTTTTGAGTGCTTGAGTGATAAACATTTGAGTGCTTGAGTGAAACACTTTCCTTGGTGAGGAGTAGTTCTTTTAATTTCTGATTCCATCTTTGCTTGGCTTGTGAATAAGAGAGTTGAGGTTGAACTTAAGGATTTTATGACTAAATTTCCTTGTTTTAGTAGGTTAATGAAGTAATTTGGAAGAGGAATCAAAGTATGAAGGAGTCAGAACACAAGGAGCGAGCATAACTACAAAAAAAGTGAAAAAAACGCAGTTCTCCAAAATTCTGTGAGGCTTGGGCGCCCCTCAGGGGGGCTTGAGCGCCAAAAGGTGCAGCACACCGCCCGGGCTCCCTTCCAGGGGTGCTTGAGCGCCAAAACCCGTGCCCTGGCGCCCCTCAGGGGTGCTTGAGCGCCAGAAGGTGCCAAACACCGCCTGGCCGCCCTACATAGGGCGCTTGAGCGCCAGTTCGTGGGCTTAGACCTGTTTTATGTTATTTTTATGTTCTATTTAAAGGACCCAGGCGTCCTAGGTTTTGCATCTCTGGTTGGAGCAGCACAACAACACACTCTTCCATTCTATGAAGGCGGATTTGGATGCGAAAGCTTACATCCTCTACTTTTAGGGTTTCGCTATCTCATGCTTTTCCAGTATCCATCTAGTTTCTCCATGTCTATGGGGAACTAAACTCTATTTGTTGTTGGGGAATGATGTAACCTTGTGAACTCTCATGTATTTGAATTGATTCTTAATTCCATATGTTTTTTGACTAATTGTTAGAGTAATTCATCTGTGCTTATTACATGCTTTGTTTAACTTATTCATCGCATGAGTTATGAATTGCATGACTGCCGGGAGGTTCTTTACAATTCAGGTTCATGTTTAATTCTCCCAAGAGTGATATTTCTCAGGGATGAGGGTATGAGTCTTTGTCGTCTTAAGCTCTTGATCTTCACATTTAATTGCTAGGAATGCTAGTAATTCCATGAACTGGTGGTTAAGGACAAGCTTATTCGCCGAGGGATCGGGTTTAGGTGATTTAGTGAGTGACGTTAACATTAATGCGTTAAGAAGAATTCTTACATACATGAGAGGGAACTTGGTGAAATCTAACCCCAACAACATACTCATCTCATTATAAACAACATCTGTTCATCTTTGTGTTACTCTACCAGTGATCAAATTGCATTCATATTTAATTTTATGTTCTTGCATCTTAAAACCAATGATTTCATTTTATTTAAGTCTTAATTAATCGAGTCATCACATAACTGTTTAGTGCCGAGAGTCTTTTGGGATACGATACTTGGTCTTACCATTTTATATTACTTGTGTGATTTAGTACACTTGCGAATCCATCAACCTTGAGAATAGTTCGTGCAAAGACACAAGTTTTAATCGATTCACCCCATAATGAAATCGACTTAAAACTATTATTTTGCCACACAATTAAAATCCAATATTAGTGCTTGTGGTTTTTCTCATCCAAAAACATGTGTCATGCATTCATGTATAAATTCACATATATAACACAGTGAAATGCAATGAACAACACAACAACAACATAATCATGTTCTTATATACATATATATAACATGTAAGCATAGAACATGTAACACATAATTCATATGTGTTATTAATTATGTGTTATCATCATAAAAAACTCAGATATTACTGAAATTGTGGGTTCAGCTAAACTAGTGCTCCCCCTATTAACAATCTCAACAATCTCCCCCTTTTTTTATGATGCACAACTATGATTAATAATCAACCATGTTGCACAACTCAATACAGATTATCAATCAACATAATTCTCCCCCTTTGGGCATTAGCAAAAAAGGTAAGCACAATGGTATCGATATACAAATAATCTATCATACAGAGATGCATCGGATAATCATCAAGAAACAAATAATGATGCTCCCCCTGTCAAAGATATTCACATGAAATTAATATTTTCTCCCCCTTAAATGAAGACATGTGAAACATCTCAAAGTATATGCAATACTCCCCTTGTCATTATGAATATTTCAATCTCAAAATACAAATGCACAATGTAGTAATCAGAATATGTGATGAGAGGGTCGCACCTCCCACAAAAGTTGTGCATAAAAGAATGCAGTATAAACTAGGAAGTGACTCCTAGGTCGTCTCTCAAGGACCAAATGTGGTTCAGTCTCAGATCAAACACATAGTGGGGGAGGTTTTGAAAGATTTTTGTGAATGCAACTGAACTTAAATAAGACACTAATGCAAACGGAAATGTAAAAACGGTCTCAATTACAAAATTAAAGCAGTTGGTTACTAAAGCTAACATTACTTTTAAATTAAAGGAGTGAAAATTAACCAATTTAAAAGAGTGAAAATTAACTTTGTGATGATTAACATTGAAAGGAGAATATGGTAATCAAGCAAAGATCACTTAAAAATTAGCAAGCATTCAAACCTAAGTGTATGCAATATGAAAATTGTAACCAAATTAAGTGCAAGATTAAGCATTTAAAATAACACAAAAGTGGACCCTTGGACTCCTCTGGACGTGGCAGTAGCTCCCTTCCATTCCAAACCAGCTCTTGACACGTCCCATCTCCTAGACTTTTTCTCCAAACATTAATCACGGCACCTACTCTTCAATCTAATTACCTCTTCATACTCAAGCAATTGGTTAGCGTGCTCACCATTCCAGCCCCCACCGTGACGTGATTTCTAAAATGAAAGAAAGAAATCCTCCACTTCTTGAATCAGCGTGCACACTTCAAAGCCAAATTGAATGTGCCTCCTTCCCTGCTTCCAGCTCAACGTACACTACTTTCCTAATAGAATTAATAAAAGAAATCATTCTCAACCATCACTCACTTTCTTCAATGCCCGTGTGTTGCTTCCAAACATGACACCATCTTTCAACACGTAACCGTGCACACCACTCTCTCTCTCTCGGTGGCTGTTGGAGCACACCTTATTCCATCCAGCAATGCCGTGACAACTACTCCTGTCTAATCACTCTATTGCTATTCTCTAAAGAAAGAAAGGGAGAATTAAATAAAAGCAAGGCTACTAAATTAAGAGTACTTACCAATTGAAACTGAATAAAGCTCAGGAGAAAACGGAAATAAGCTTGGAAGAAAAATGCTACTGAATGAAATAAGTCAATAAATTTAAGCATCATGGAAATGGAATAAAATAAATTAAACAAGGGAGCTGAACATTGATGTGACCGAGAATGGATGTGACAATTGCAATTAAAGATGTTGGAAGTGGAAGTAGCTTTTTAGAATAAAGTAGAAGAAAATTCCTTTCACCAAGCATGACCCCTTTGCTGAACGTAAAACCTTTCTCCAAAATTTGCAGCCGTGTCAACAACTCTCAGCGTTCTCCAAGACGTCACCGTATTTGCTTCAAAACCAAAAAGAATGTATTGCACCGTGCTTGCTTAGAAAGTAAAGAATTCTCCAAAGTATTAATCACGGTAATTCCCGAAAACTTCAAGGCACAAGCCCTCCAAAAACCAGAGAGTAAAATGGCCAAATGTCTAGTGGCGGCTGCAAACTTCACCCTTCTCCCTTCATTCATTCCAAACTCAAAAAAAATAAAACGTTCCAAGAGAGAGCCCCTTTCGTAAGGGTGGCGGCTGCTAACTATAAAGCCGTGTGTCCTCCCTTTGATAAGGGTGGGGTCCACACAATAAAACCCTAGGTCCAAGTCACTAACTTCTAATTTTTGGGTCTAATCTAGTTTACCAAAAATTGACCCAAAATGTAAGAGTTGATACAGAAATTCTAAACTACTGAATTACAATTTAATTAATTTCTAAAATGTCTATGTGGAGAGTCTTGAATTTATTTGGCATTCTTCCTGATGTCCCAAAATGTATTTCCGAAATTTTCCTGCAATCCAAAATGCATTTAATCAGCTCAAATATTCCAAATTAATTAAAATAAAAATTTCCGATCAAATTGAGCACAATTAGGAAAAATGGGAAAATACTAGACAATTAAGTACAATTCCCTGGTTTATTTAAGTGCAATAAACTAAATATAATTCAAGAAATAACGACTCATCAAAATAGACCACACTTAGTCTTTTGCACTCCTGGGCAAAACCAAGACGAAAACCAGGGAACTACTCAAACATCAGGGAGCTGACACAGACTCGACAGACAGACAACAAAGACTCAACAAGGATAGAAACAGAGTTACACAGTTCTCCAGGAATCTGGACCAAGAAAAGAAGTAGACAATATCCAACACAGAATCAATCAGAGAAAGCAGATACTCATGAAATCATCCAAGCAATTCAAGACATGGCAAAATGATCAATCAGCTCAAGAGGTGAATCAAAAACAACATAACCTCACAGATGCACTATCAGTGTTTCTCTCAAGTGTTTAGGGTAAATCAATGTCACTCAATGCACTCAAGAAAGCAAACAACAATAGACTTGGCAAACCTCTAATATCAACACTCAAAACATATGCATGTTCAAATCAAAAGGTCTTTTATGGGTGAAATGGGGCCAAGGACAAGGGAGGATAAATATGGATGAGAAGCTACAAACCAAAAGAAATAGAGGAGCAATGGGGAACAAGTGTAAACACAGTCAACTCACACCCCAAAACCTCTAACTCCATCCTCTTCTTGACTCCATTATTCACAATTATTCACATTTTTTTTTCTTCACTATTTTTCTGCTCTTTTTTTTTTCATCCTGTCTCTTTTCTTTTCTCTATTCAGCACACAATTTCAAGAGACAAGATACACATATATTTACAACAACAAAACAAGAAGAGGGACCAACTAGCCAACTCATAAGAATCCCTAAGGAGACCACACTTGTTCCCAAAATACTTCCAAAGCTCCAAAATTCCCTAAGGTTAAGGTAATCATGGTTTTTCACTTAGGGCCAGTGTATGAGCTTCAAAACAAAGAAACGAGGAAAGTATAGGCTCAAAAAGGGTTTTCAAAGAATCAGAGCAGGGTAAGCTTATTTGGCTAGAGAGGCTAAAAAAAAACAAAACTGCCTTTATCACTTCCAAACATGCATATCAATCAAGAGTTATCAACAAGAGTCAAGCCAAGACATATGTGCAAGCAATCAAGAGACATATCACACACAAGAAAGAATATCAAGTGGCTCAAATTCTCACACAGGGTAATTGTCACAATCAAATCAACCTCTCAAACATCATAATCATCTTCCAAGCAGAGAAAAGCAAGGATTTCAAACAAATCAGAGTATCAATGAAGTGAAAGACACATCTACAACCTAAACAAAGTTCAGAAATCAAGAGAAACATGTAAAACTGTACACAAGACACGACAAAAATAACCTAGAAAAGAAAAAATTTAACCAAGAAAACCAAAAACTAACAAAGACAAATAAAAATCTCCCCCAATAGACCACACTTAAACTACACAGTGTCCTCAATGTGTCACAAACAATAAGATCAGAAGTGAGGAAAAGGGGGAGAAGAGAGAAAGAAAACTCCCCTGGTCATGGTGGCAGTTGCCAATTTTGGACTTTCAGGGAGATGTCTTCCACCACAGTATCCAGCAAGAAGGTTTTGAGGACGAACTGCTTCATCCTCCATATTTGATCAAGCAGGGAAATGTCATCCACAGCCGGATCTAAGAAGCAAGGATTGTTGATGAGCGGGTTCAGCTGGTGCCTATTGCGGTTGAAACTAGTGTGTATGTAAGCACCTTTTCCTTCCACTGTGGGTGCATGTTGGTCAAATTCATGTGTACCTCCTGCAACATGGTTAGTGCAATGTGGTTCCAAAGAAATGACATGCAGGGGTATACCACCCAATCCCAGTGTAACAGGCTGAACAACAGATAAACTCTCAGAACATAAATCAATTTCAAATTCAGAAACAATATCAACCACAGATTCAGATTCATGTTCAGTGCATTGAGAATAAACATACGAATTTGATATCAAAAATTGATTCTCATCATGCAGAGAGGAAGAATTAAAAACAGACTCATCAACAATACAATCACCAACATACCTATCAACAGCATAATCATCGACAACATAGTCAAACTTAGGTATGTTTTCCTCCACTTCCCTAAAGATTGGAAAAGTGGTGGAAGATGAAAATTGTCTACCTGATTCAGAATTACTGCTTATTTCTGCCTGTTCCTTAAGATCTTTATCAGTCTCCTCAGATGCAAGAGTAAGGACATCTGAAGGTGGGAAAGTAGGTTGCACAGTGGTAAGCTCATAACTCTGCTCCCCTTCTCCTATGTGGATGCCACCATCATCATCTGGAATCCAAACAGTCTGAAATGATGACTCTGAATCTTGAGACTGTTCCTCAGTGAGTTGAGTGGCCATCTGCCCTATCTGATCAATCATACTCTGAATGGCAGCTCCTATTTCTTGCTGGAACTGCATGTTCTCTTGCTGAAACTGAAGGTTCTGCATGGTCATCTGCTCCAACAACTCCTGCAATGTAGGCTCAGAAGTAGAAGGCGGAGGAGCTATTTGGGCAGGAGCATCATATTGCTGACTTTGGTATTGCTGGACTGGTGGAGGCATGAAAGTACTCTGGAATGGTGGTTCTTGATAATGATGCTGTGGAGCATTATACCATTCCAAGGTAGGGTCATTCCATCCAAGACCGTTGCTGTAACCATACTGCACAAGGGAGAATTTGCTCAGAAACTGATGCTCAAGATATCCCCAATCGGTAACGGATCTCAGAGGGAGAGAGTCTTTCCAATCCTTAGCTGCTCCTTGTAATGAATGCGGAAATGCGCTCAAGAAAATGTAATCAAGAGGGACATCTGGAGGCTTCATTGAAGAGCACATGATGTGGAGCTCCTCCAAATGTCTGTGTGGGCATTCTCCTGCAAAACCATGAAACTTAGGCAGCAAATGTATCAGTCCAGGGGTGAGATCGCAATGAAGATCATCCTCCTTAAGTGAAACCGGCTCACAAAGAGCACTCTCAGAAATTAGAGGATGAGCCGTATTGTTCTCAACATAGAAATCAGCAGAATATGAATTACAATCAGAGTAACATGCAGAAGGAGAATCATAATCAGAGGCACTAGCAAAACAAGCAGTGTTCACGAAATCAAAATAGGTAGACATGGAAAAAGAAGAATACTAAAAATCACGAAACAAATAAAACACGACACATTTATACATGCAACACGCACACACAAAACAGAACATCACATCACATCACATCATAAGACAAAACACAACACACACAAACACAACAAAAAGACCTAAGACTGAACCATTGGTCCCCGGCAACGGCGCCATTTTGATGAGAGGGTCGCACCTCCCACAAAAGTTGTGCATAAAAGAATGCAGTATAAACTAGGAAGTGACTCCTAGGTCGTCTCTCAAGGACCAAATGTGGTTCAGTCTCAGATCAAACACATAGTGGGGGAGGTTTTGAAAGATTTTTGTGAATGCAACTGAACTTAAATAAGACACTAATGCAAACGGAAATGTAAAAACGGTCTCAATTACAAAATTAAAGCAGTTGGTTACTAAAGCTAACATTACTTTTAAATTAAAGGAGTGAAAATTAACCAATTTAAAAGAGTGAAAATTAACTTTGTGATGATTAACATTGAAAGGAGAATATGGTAATCAAGCAAAGATCACTTAAAAATTAGCAAGCATTCAAACCTAAGTGTATGCAATATGAAAATTGTAACCAAATTAAGTGCAAGATTAAGCATTTAAAATAACACAAAAGTGGACCCTTGGACTCCTCTGGACGTGGCAGTAGCTCCCTTCCATTCCAAACCAGCTCTTGACACGTCCCATCTCCTAGACTTTTTCTCCAAACATTAATCACGGCACCTACTCTTCAATCTAATTACCTCTTCATACTCAAGCAATTGGTTAGCGTGCTCACCATTCCAGCCCCCACCGTGACGTGATTTCTAAAATGAAAGAAAGAAATCCTCCACTTCTTGAATCAGCGTGCACACTTCAAAGCCAAATTGAATGTGCCTCCTTCCCTGCTTCCAGCTCAACGTACACTACTTTCCTAATAGAATTAATAAAAGAAATCATTCTCAACCATCACTCACTTTCTTCAATGCCCGTGTGTTGCTTCCAAACATGACACCATCTTTCAACACGTAACCGTGCACACCACTCTCTCTCTCTCGGTGGCTGTTGGAGCACACCTTATTCCATCCAGCAATGCCGTGACAACTACTCCTGTCTAATCACTCTATTGCTATTCTCTAAAGAAAGAAAGGGAGAATTAAATAAAAGCAAGGCTACTAAATTAAGAGTACTTACCAATTGAAACTGAATAAAGCTCAGGAGAAAACGGAAATAAGCTTGGAAGAAAAATGCTACTGAATGAAATAAGTCAATAAATTTAAGCATCATGGAAATGGAATAAAATAAATTAAACAAGGGAGCTGAACATTGATGTGACCGAGAATGGATGTGACAATTGCAATTAAAGATGTTGGAAGTGGAAGTAGCTTTTTAGAATAAAGTAGAAGAAAATTCCTTTCACCAAGCATGACCCCTTTGCTGAACGTAAAACCTTTCTCCAAAATTTGCAGCCGTGTCAACAACTCTCAGCGTTCTCCAAGACGTCACCGTATTTGCTTCAAAACCAAAAAGAATGTATTGCACCGTGCTTGCTTAGAAAGTAAAGAATTCTCCAAAGTATTAATCACGGTAATTCCCGAAAACTTCAAGGCACAAGCCCTCCAAAAACCAGAGAGTAAAATGGCCAAATGTCTAGTGGCGGCTGCAAACTTCACCCTTCTCCCTTCATTCATTCCAAACTCAAAAAAAATAAAACGTTCCAAGAGAGAGCCCCTTTCGTAAGGGTGGCGGCTGCTAACTATAAAGCCGTGTGTCCTCCCTTTGATAAGGGTGGGGTCCACACAATAAAACCCTAGGTCCAAGTCACTAACTTCTAATTTTTGGGTCTAATCTAGTTTACCAAAAACTGACCCAAAATGTAAGAGTTGATACAGAAATTCTAAACTACTGAATTACAATTTAATTAATTTCTAAAATGTCTATGTGGAGAGTCTTGAATTTATTTGGCATTCTTCCTGATGTCCCAAAATGTATTTCCGAAATTTTCCTGCAATCCAAAATGCATTTAATCAGCTCAAATATTCCAAATTAATTAAAATAAAAATTTCCGATCAAATTGAGCACAATTAGGAAAAATGGGAAAATACTAGACAATTAAGTACAATTCCCTGGTTTATTTAAGTGCAATAAACTAAATATAATTCAAGAAATAACGACTCATCAATATGTCAGAGCATTTATCAGCATGTATTAACATTGTATCAGATCAGATACATTACAACAATAACATAACAATACTGATTCAATCAAACAACACATTTTAATCTCTTATTATCTCAGATATTTTATGCAGCAGATAAGCATAGAGATATAAGAAGAAATAACCAATCAATAGCAAATAAAAAAGGATCTAAAGATATCAGATATTTTAATTTTGGAATCTTTAAACCACTATTGATGTTTAATCGATTTAATTTCTTGCTGTAGCATATTTTAGATTATCCAGTTCCATCCAGTCAGCAAGTGATATTCCTACAAAACCTTTCAAAAGTCTTTTTAGATCAAGCATTTTAGAATCATTGTTATACAAGAATTAACACAGGTATAATATAAGTATGCAAATGTATGAATGTAACAATAATCAACAGTTCATTCGCATACAAGCATAGCATAATCGATTTTAATAACTTCTGATTTCATTAAAATCAAACTTGAAGTACAATTAGATAAAGCCATGACAATAATGACATATAAAGCCATCTATTAAAGACAATACAGTCAACACAAAAAATAAATCACTACAACCAAAACAAACTAAAAGTTGTAATCACAGGACCCTTATTCTGTTTCAGATGACTCCACAACCTTCTCATCTGCACTATTCTTCTCACTCTTAGAATCATCTACAGAGGTGTCACCAAATGCATTTATTCTTAGTGCATAGTCCATTTTCCTGTGCAGTTCAGTAAAGGATCTTTGAAGCATTGCCATTTTCTCATCAACTTGATTAAATCTTTCATCTACGAACTCCTCAAATCTTGTTTAAGGTCTGAACTTGTATCTGGATGTATCAACATTCACAGGATTCACTTCATCAGTACCAAGAAGGTATTCATCCTTGAATAACCAACCATCTTTACTTGTTCTGAGACCCACAAAATTTAAGAACAATTTTTCTAATATATTTCTCTTGTTACAGCAAATTGTCCTTTCATTTGTGATGTCCACATTTTGGATTTTTAGGACCCTACTAATGAAGATAGCATAAGGTTAGATGATATTCCTTCTGCTTTGCAATCTTTACCATATAGTCACATATTATAGATGTCCAATCTGTTTTTGTCCCTGTTTGCAATGCATACAATAGATACACATCTTCAACATTCAGTAGAAACTAATCTTCACCTCTTGGAAGTAAAATCTAGGTGATCACGTATGCACATAAACTTTCCTCCTTGCTTAGATTTTCAATACTGAGGAGTCGCATTTCCCTATCATGTCTGGACTCTTTAAGAAACTGTTGTAAATGTCAATTTTGTTGAATCCTAGTATGCCTTGATGAGCCTTCATTCCTTCGGGCTGAAATCCAACAACATATTTCCAAATGGAGTTGTCAATGTGGACAGTAACACCCTTTATCCTGGAAGTGAGATAGTTTCCTTATCTTTTTAAATTGACATAAAATACCTTACAAGATTTGGATAGCAATCTCCCTGAAGTTCAACAAATTTGATCAGACCTGCTTTGACAAGTCATTCTTGAAACAAGAAACCCTTTGTGCGAAAGAATAGAATGCTCAGGCATTTGTGTCTGATAACTTCTTTGAACCCCCACTGGCATATGAAGTCAGTTCGTTGATCGTCATCACTAAACCAACCAAAAGGATTTGGTTCCTTGATTGAAGACGCATGACGCTTTCTTGGATGTGAAGATGAGGTGGCCATTGCAAAAATAGTGTAATGTGCAGAGACACTTTGATATAGATAAGGGTTTTGTGTGACACAACTATGAAGCAGATTTGGAGCATACAAACATACATATAAAGGCGCGAACAATCAATTATTCAATCATGCCTAACTAGATTTTCAAAAACAGAAAGTCCATAATAGAATTTCTTAATCGGTTTAATTAAGTCCAAATCCAATTAAATGTGTCAACAATGATTAAGAAACAGAGACATACATCTTCAAACATATTCGACTTTATACTTGTTAAAAAAAATGGCAAAATTTCTCACACCAAGAGGGGGGTGAATTGTTGAAGTATAAAATGTAAAACTTTGAAAATCTTTTTCACCAAAAGTGATGCCTTTATAACTTTCTTGAAACGCAAGGTAAAAGATTTGTTTATGTAGTGGAAATTAAATCGATTGAGTAAGATAAGAAGTCGAAAATAAAAGATTGTTGGGATAGAAAGATCAAACACTGAGTTTTTATACTGGTTCGGCCAAGCCTACATCCAGTGTCCTTCCAACCACAGGAAGTCAATGCACTATAATGATCAAGGTTTTTACAATAAGGCTTTTATAGCAACCTCACGTCAAAAATTTAAAACACCTCTCTAACCCTCTAATCAAGAACACAACACACTCTTCTTCATGTAATCATAACAGGGAACCTCAGTCCAATCTTCACAAGATTGTAGCCTCTGATCTCTTAGTTACACCCAACGTACAGTTAACTTGCTCTTCAAGAATCAACAAGTAGATTATCACCATAGTCACTTCTTGTTTCTTGAAGCTCTTACTCTCCTTCTGTAAGAATGCTCTTTTTGCAAAAGATATCACAAATTGTTAGATTCCCAAAAGTTCTAACAGAAATCAAATTCGCGTCAATTTATAGATAAACGCAACTCTGACGCATTTTAATCGACTAAGCTACTAATGCAGTCGAATGTAACAATTCTGTTATTGCAGTTAACAGCAATCAATGTAGTTAATTGAATGTACAATTAATGTAGTCAAATTTCTTTTAATGCTTGGTCAACATATTTAAAAATATAGTCGTTGTGATAGTTATATCAAGCATTAACAGTTATTCAAAACATAACAAACTCAGTCGAATGCAATCTGCATGTAATCGACTTTATAACAGAGTAAAATAGTTTTGAAAACATTTCTTTTCAAAAAAACTCTCACAGCACACTTGAAAAAGTTTGTGAAAAGACACGAGTTTTAATCAACTCACCCCATAATGAAATCGACTTAAAACTGTTGTTTTGCCACACAATTTAAGTTCAACAAAAGTGCTTGTGGTTTTTCTTTTCCATAAACATGTGTCATGCATTTAGGTGTAAAATCACATATATAATACAGTGAAATGCAATGAACAACATAAACAACACAATCGTGTTCTCAAAAACGCATATAACATGTAAGGATATCACTAAGATATATGTGGGTTCAACTAAACCAATGCTCCCCCTATCAACAATCTCAACAATACTTCATATAATCAGTTAAAACTCGAGAGTGTTGATTTTCATAGAATACAATCACTCAATCAATCATTCAAGAAACATTCATTCATGCAATCAATCATACAAACAATTATTATGCATCATGGTAGTTCATCGTTGAGTTGAATATTGCTTCAGCAGCTACTACTCCTTTCCTGCAAAATAATTAAAAGATTTTGACGCTGGAACCCATTTGAACTTATCTGGTACTCATTGCCTTATTTGGTTGCTATATGGCACACTTTCATTTGAACTCAAGCACATCCAAGCACCAAAGCAGGAAACCTAGATTTATTGACAAATTAAAAGTTGCATCAGAATTTTGAGCACATGACTTGACAAACTGAAATTGAAATCTAAAACTGGAAATGACTCAAATAAGTAAATCACCGATTAAAATGTAATGAAAAGGAACGAGCACACCACTAGATGAATGAAACACTAATATTCATCAGAAATTACCAAACAAAATTAATGAAACAGTAACACGAAACACAAAACCAAGAAACCATACAGAATTAAACAGACAACACGGATAGATTAGAGGAATGACTTATCTTACTGCTAGAAAACTCATAACCATAACCTAAGCTCTAATTACCACATGATGGAAGAAGGATGTAGTTGATTCTGGTGGTGGAAGCAACATCTTCTGGATTCCAAGGTTGATTGGAAGTCAGGAACAACTTAGACGTGATTGAAATGATGATGTAACGCAGCGAAATGAGATGAATTATGATGATGATGACCAGAGGAAGCGGAGACTCTATAAACCACTCTTCAATTAGTGTTCGGTGGCTGGATTGAAGTAGATTATATGACTTCGTGATGAAAATAAGGTTGAAACAGATGATGACTGAATTGAATAGTGATTCAATGAAGACAAACAGATGAAGCGGTGCTGGAGAAAATGGAATGAGGGAAGAGGATTAGGTGCTGAAATATAATGCGGATGGTGGATAAAGTTGCTAGGATTGGCAGCCTAGCTAGGGAGAGAGGCTAGAGAAAACTCTCATGCTCTCTCTCGGTAAACTTCAACAAGAAGAAAGTTCTAGACAAAATCAACAGAAAACAATTCTTCATTCAAATCAAAGGTCCTTTGTGATTATGACGCAAATTTCATTTTTGTAAGAACTTTTGTGATTATGACATTTTCATATTCTTTTGCAGAAAAGTGTAATTCTTATTGGAAGAGAAAAAGCTCCAACAAACTAGTTTGACCGTGGTGATCAACTACTTGTGATTTCTTGAAGAGCAAGGTTGTTGTGTTTTCAAAGTCCGATCTATCTGCACATTTGGGTGTCTACTACAAGATAAGGTTCTACAATCTGCTGAAAATTGGGTTGAGTTCCCTGTTGCGATTACAGGAAGAAGGACGTGTTGCGTTCTTCACTTTGAGGGTGCCTCAAAGGGGTTAGACTGTAGGAGACGGGATTCTTGCTGCTAGTCTGTTTATTTACTGCCTATATTTTGATTAGAGGGTTAGAGAGGTGTTCTATATTTTTGACATGAGGTCTCTATAAAAACCTTGTTAAAAAAACTTGATCATTATAGTGCATTGGCTTCCTGTGGTTGGAAGGACACTAGATGTAGGCTTGGTTGAACCAGTATAAAAACACAACGTTTGATCTTTCTTATCCCTACTCTTTTACATTGAATCGATTACACTCTGCATTCATTCGATTAAATTTCTCCTACACTGAAAATCTTTTAACTTGTGTTTCAAGAAAAGTTTAGTGGCATCTCTTTTGGTGAAAAATATTTTGAAAGTTTTATTTTGTATACTTCACCAATTCAACCCCCCCCTCTTGGTGTGAGAAATTGAGTCATTCTATTTTAACAATTGCACTAGAGCTGGTTTTCATAAAATATTTTAAATACTAGTCTATTACTATTTTCATTAAATCGATTGATCCTAGAAAATGGCTTTCAATTCTCAAACCTTTGATGAAGGTGCTTTGACAAATAGACCACCACTATTTGCTAGAAAAAATTATGCTTTTTGGAAAATAAGGATGCAAATCTTTCTTGAACCGGTGAATAAAGGAGTTTGGGATGTAACTTTAAACGGTCCATATGAGCCCACTCATGTTTTGAATGGAAAAGTTGTTTTCAAAAAAATTTCAGAGTGGACTCAAGATGAGAACCGTAGAGCTCAATATGATGTTAAGGCTAGAAATGTTATTGCATCAGCTCTAACCATGGATGAATTTTTCAGGATTTTCCAATGTAAAACTGCTAAAGAGATGTGAGAGGTTCTTGAACTCACACATGAAGGAATGGATGAAGTGAAAAGGTCCAAAAAGAATTCTCTCATACAAGACTATGAGCTATTCAGAATGAAAGCCTCAACAGAAGCTGGCAGCCAAAAGTCACTGCAACATCTGAATCAAGAGACTTGACCAACATGAACATGGCCACCTTATTTGGAAAACTCAAAGAACATGAATTGGAGCTTGGAAGCATAAAGGAGGAAGAAGAAATTGAAGAAAAGAAATCAATTTCTCTAAAGGCAATAAGCAAGAAAGCTACAAAGAATCTTGAACTTGAAGCCGAATCAAATGGTGAGAAAATTTAGCATATTCATGAAGAATAAAAATTGTGCAAACAATGCAGGCTTTTCAAGAAGAGGAAAGAAGAGCTTAAGAAGCAACGCTGTACAATGTTATGAATGTGGAAAGGATTTTCATATCAAGCCTAACTGTCTAGACTTGAAGAAAAAGCAGAAAGAATTCACCAAGTATCCGCAGGACAAGAACAAGAAACAAAGGAAAGCATATATTGCTTGGGAAAATAGTGATGGAGACTCTTCAAGTGATGATGATTGTAGCATTGAAGAGGAGTCAAATTTATGCTTCATGGCAAGCTCTGCACACTCTGATGATGACAATGATCGTGAATTTGAGAATGGACCAATAGAGGTCAAGTACTACATGTTATTGGATGCATTTCAAGAGATACATGTAGAAGCCATGCGACTCCAGTATAAGGTGAATCGATTATCCTCTAAGAGAAGAGACTATGAATAAAGAATTGATAATGTAGTAGAGGATAATGAAAAGCTTGAAAAAGATTTTGAAAATGCTTTGAAGTCTGCAAAGACAGTTAAGACCGAAATACAAATTATTGAGAAAGAATGTGATAATTGTCCAGTACACCTTGCGAAAATTGATTACTTAACTAGCACGTTAGCTAAATTTACACAAGGCAAAGAAAATCTTGATGTTGTGTTAAGATCATCTGGAAAAGCTGTTGATGAAAGCACGTTCAGGCATCACACTAGGATAGTTGTCTTCAAATCAAAGTGGCAGCGGAATGAAGTGAAGCATTGAAGGTTGGTGCATCGAAGGTGTTTGATGAAAGTGTAAATGAAAGTATGGTATGTGTTTGGAGCCTCTAAGCTTAGAAAGCCTTCATACTAAGGAAGGAAGCTAGAGGAGAGTGGCTGAAATATAAATTCAGAGGTGACTTACGGATATAAGAAGTTGAATAAACAATTCTGCAACATTTCATTACATCCAAAAGTGATTTTTACAAGGTATGGGCCCTCTTATTTATTGGTAAAGAGGATCCAATATGACCAAGTTTCCCTCCAAAATTCAAATACATTTCGAGCCAAGAAGGCTAGCTAGCTGGTTCATGCATGCCATGCTTCAAACAAGTCAGCAAAGACCCATGGAAAACATGCCACTTGCGCGGCTGGTCTTTAGAGGATTTTGGCTAGGCCAAAACCAGTTCTAGAAGTCATTATGCTTCCTATTTTCAATCCGAAAAGCTGGCTTCCAATCCAGAAGTTGTAACACCCCGATTTTTCTTTAATTTTTTTTAGATGTCACGGTGTAAAAATATTTTGCAAAGAATTTACATAAAATAATTCTTTCAGACAATCATACTTTATTTGATTAAAATGCAGAAGCAAAACGTAATTATAAACTTTGTCTATTCAAAACAAATATCTCAAAGAATCCCTTTTTCATTAAAGATACAAAGTCTAAAAACTTTTAAATAGCATAATTCATCATTTCCGAAATATAAGTTCCTAACTCTCACATCAACTACTTCCATCCAATCTTATCTGCAAAGTCATCTACTCTCGTACAAGTACGGTCATCGTAGGTGGAAATCACAATCACAACATGCCAAGGTGAGCAACCAGAGATATCATAATACACAACATATCATATTCATATTAAACACAAAGTAATATAACCATGCAACTTATTTCATTATAGCGTTATCATCACAACTATGACCCAATGTCGTTTCCTTCTACTATGTCGTCATAACCTGTTCCGCAAAACAAGGCAATTCGAGTCATCTTCCATCGCAACTTTTGACCTATCTCCCCGACTTCTCAAGGAATTACGAGTAAAAACTTCGGTTAGGCGCACCCACCGAGCATTATACTCACACGAGCCGAAGTTATTTTGGGCGAGACATCCACCCCCCCCCCTCCCGTAGAGGGAAGTGACACTCGAATCACTATCTCTAAACGAGAGTCCAACACATTATTATCGTACCGTAGTACGCAAAGTTCATCCATGACCGGCCACATTACAAGGAAATAACATAGTTTCATATTCACATCACAAATCGATACACATACTTAATAACATGCATTACTCACCCATCACAAGTCTGATAACCCAATCTCATTACATTCCACCTTTAATCTTAATAACATGCATTAACTCACATTCACAAATCAATACCCATTCTCAACAACATGTATTATACAACCAATCATCAGGTTTAAACACAATTCTCTTTACACTTCACATTTAAAACTCCAAGTTATACACTAACTTATCAAACACAAAATTCTACTACATACCAAGCTTGATCACACACTCCGAGAGAAACAATAGGTAGATAGCATCTCAAATCATTTAATAAATGTATCTAGCGTCACCAATACATAAAACATAGCATCTCAGACCTTTCAACTAATATATCCAACGTCAACCATACGTATGAAACAACGATGCTGATAAATATTGTATACCCATACCATCAAATAGTTTATGATTCTGAAACAATTTATACCATTAAATTATACACAACTCGCCATAACCTCTCTACCCATACCAACATTATTATTTAAACAACCCACATCAGATTCTATTATTTTTCTAACCTAAAAGAAAATGTTTCGGTTTAATTGGGGTATGAGATTGTTCGTCTTCAATCCTAGCCTCTTCTGCCTGCAGATATGCCCTTCACTATGTCAATCCGTTCGTCCAGTGTTTAAGTTGTCCTCCCGACCAGGAGTTGTCCTGCAGAAAATACTCCGACGCTCAAGTCAGAAAAAACTGCCCCTTGTGTATTCTGATAGTAATTTGGAATAAGATGATTTTACCTGAACATTAATATTGTATTTATTGGCCTCGTAATTGTCCAGCCTATTAATTATATTATATAATCTAACTAAATGTTTTGCAATTGCTTTGCTCAAGAATGTAAGTGGCTTCTCAAGAATTGGAGTAGAAGTCTTGAATCTCTCCACAAGAAAATTTTTATTAATTAGTGTATATGAATTCCAAATGTTGGAGAAAATCAAAATTCATTAAATTTAAATATTATCATTTCCCAGCCTCTTGTGATATGGGCACGAATAATGTGGGTCATCCAATACATTACATAGTATCCACACTCATATGAACCATTCTGTTTGTTACACTATAATATACCATCATAGTTGTAAATAGTTAGTGAAAATCATTAAAACAAAACAATTATAAGAAAGTATGGCTGTAGCAAATGTCAAACCTTGAGAGCAATACATGCAAGCTTTCTATTGTTACCAATTGATCTCCTAACCAACATCATACTTGCAGAAATAGAACTATATATAAAAAAAAGGTTTTAGCACACAAAAAATTAAATCATACATAATTATTCATATTCAACACACAAAAAATTAAAAATTAACAAAATGAAAATTAATAAACAAAATAGTACAATCATACAATCAAACAATAATAAGCATTCAAATTATCAATTCAAACATTCAATCATACAATATTATTCATATTCAACCTAAAAAAATTAAAAATGCACAAAATGAAAATTAATAAACAGAATAATATGAACCTGGGAGCGTGAAAAACCACACAATAATGGAGAGATCGAACAACCCGTGTTCTGAACGGAACAAATTTAAAAGAAAAAACATAATACCTACAAAAAATACAACAAAACGTAAGTTTGATAATCCAAATCAATAAAAAAATGTATCAATCCAACCCAAAAACTCAAAACAAAAACAAAAAAACTCCGGCGACCAAAGCCAAATTTGATCGGATACAAACGTAGGTGATGAAAAATGAGGAAGGAAGTCCTTCTATAGTAACGGCGGCGGCGCAACAGTGGCGGAAGAAAGAATGGAGAAAGCTCGCAGCGGCAAAACCTCGTTGTAGAGAAAATGGCTGGATCGCGAAACTGTTTCAGGAAGACGAAACTGTTTCTGTAATATTTTTTTTTAATCTAGTCAAACGTTACTACCGCAGTTCATTAGAAAGCCGCTGTAAAAAGAGGTATACGGCCTTGGTTTCCAACATAACCAAGGCCTATTCTCTTAAAAAAAAAATTAAAATTGTTCTAAAATGGCAATTTTGAAATATTTTCAACCTTTATGCCACGGCTCCCCGTCTAACCGAGGCCTATTCTCCGAAATATTTAAATTTTTGTTCAGATCAGGGAATAGGCCGCGGTTCCCACCAGAACCGAGGCCTATTCCCTGACGGTCTGACTCCAAATTTTATTTCAGGACTGCTTTAGAGGGAATGTCAGATTTTTGCAGGGACAATAGACCGCGGTTCCCCACAGAACCGTGGTCTATTCCCTGACGGTCTGACTTCACACTAACATTGGTGGGAATGTCAGATTTTTGCTGGGACAATAGACCACGGTTCTGGCGGGAACCGCGGTCTATTCCCTAACAGTCTGACTTCATACTGACTAATGTGGGAATGTCAGATTTTTGCAGGGACAATAGGTCGCGGTTCCCCTCAGAACCGCTGTCTATTCCCTGATGGTCTGACTTCAGACTGACTTTGGTGGGATTGTCAGAATTTTTCAAGGACAATAGGTCGTGGTTGCTTGGAGAACCGCGACCTAAATGTATATACGGCCTCGGTTGCTTTGTGAACCGCGACCTATACTGTCGAAATAATTTCGAAAATGCCACCGCGCATTATTATGCTTCGGTTTCTAGTTAACCGATGCATAATGTGCGCGGTAATAGATCACTTTTTTACTAGTGATAGTACATTAAGCCCCCCCGAGGATCTGCTTGCAGGTGCGAAGGGGTTTTATAAGTCAGGCAGTTAAGTGGTGGTAGGAACAGTTGGACCGAATGCGATTACGGGTGATTGTCTTCTTCTACCAAGGAGCTTTGTGGTCGAAATAGATTCGTTTGTAGTGTCACTGAGTAAGTCGTCGTTCCGCTCTGAGTAGAGGTGATCCGTATGTGGAATCACCGAGCAGGTCGTAGTTTCGCTCTAGGTAGAGGTGATTCGTTTGTGGAATCACCGAGCGGTGCATTTGCTTCGCTCTTGGTTGAGATGATTCGTCTGTGGAATCACCGAGCGAGTCGTAGTTCCGCTCTGGGTAGAGGTGATTCATTTGTGGAATCACCGAGCGGTGCATTTGCTTCGCTCTTGGTTGAGATGATTCGTCTGTGGAATCAACGAGCGAGTCGTAGTTCCGCTCTGGGTAGAGGTGAGTTTTTGGCTGCAAACAATAAGCTAACAAATATCTAAAAACATCTGGTATCATTTCTTGAATATCATATTATTGTTTCGGTTAAATTGGTCTGAGGGTCGGTCGTCCTTTCTTGCTCTGCTCTCTTTTGATCTTCAATCCTTTCCTAGAATGCAATCCACTTTGATGAGTTGTTGACGTGCAGAAGACACTCCGACGCTCAAGTCAGATATGTTTCATAAAGAGAGGTCACTATTTTATTATGATAGAAAAAGATCCCTTTACCTGGACATTAATCCTATATTTATATGGCTTATGACAATCAAGCTCATTAATTCATATTGGATATGGCAATAATGTCGTATATTCATATTTGATACGACAATCAAACCATTAATATTTAATAATATACCTGCTAACTGCCCACATAAATACCGTATATTTTCCACTGATATGGTCAACAAGTGTATTAATTTGTCTTTAACAACATCCATCTTACGTGACTCACAATTACCGGTCGGTGTAGATGGTCCTCTCCTAGGACGGTCGGCTACCCATATATAATACAGAAAATATTCTAAAAACTTAATTAAAATATTAACAATTCCAACAATACTGCCATTTGAACATATTCCACACATAAACCAAACTTTCTTACAATTAAAATCCCACGTGAACCTACTACGTAAGTCCCACTATATTATACTTATATGTAAATTCATACTATAATAATTTACGCACATTATTCCCTGTACTCAAACCAGTAAAATCTTCCCAATATTAAAGTATTAAATTATTTTATACAAAGGTTTCTACCAGTTTACTAATTTTTTTTAAAATAATCTCCCTTCAATTCTTATTTCCTTTCCAACGTGAACAACCCCTTATTTCCTCCCTTCTTCCAGGCATGGGCCCACCAGATATTACACCTCCCACAATTTGATTCTAACAGAAGCAAAAGGAGCAAAAGGAGCAAAAGGAAAAGATCTAGCTTCCTAGCTAAAACAAAAACCCAGGGCCTCATCTTCTCTCTAATTCTCTCGCGGATATCTTCTTTTCCTTTCCCCTTCTTTTCAAAACATAAACTTCCTTTCCCTCTCTCATGAACCCTTGGAACGTCACCTATTAATCCAAACTTCCAAAGACATTCTCCTCACTGTTCTTTATCTTCACATTACTAGTTAAGCAAAAGAGGATACCCTCATACTTAATCTAATTCATTATTTTACTTACTCTTATATAAAATCACGTAAACTTTCCCTCTGCAACAGAAACCCATGCAAAACAAACTCACTCACTTTCTCCTTCAATATCTTCCTACCCATGCATGCTACTATTTAACCAAATCTCAAAAACTTACTCGGCATTTAACCTTTACTTATCCCTCCTCTCTCTTATCCCTTTTTCCTTTAAACGTCATACTTCATTTTACTACTGCCAAGACTAAAACACTCCTAAGCTCACTCACCCTTTAATTCAACAACACACTATATCTCACACAACCCTATTCTTTCATTTCAACCCCAATCCAGTTTCTACTCACTCTTCCTCTTTAATCCAGTTTCTTTGGATTCCTAGAATGCTTGGAAGGCCTCCTCCCTCCCGTGGCAGTAGTAGAACCTCTCCCTGCGTCCACAGTTCACTCCACCAGGCGATAAGATCTCTCCCACTCCCTCACAAATATTTGGTGTTGAAGCAAGCATCTAGGGTTACCTCTCTACGCTCGCGGCTGCTGCCCGTCCTCCCTTTCTATCTTAACCTAAAATACTATTTATATATCACTGCTACTCTCTACTCACAGCCACGGCCCAACACCCTTTAAGTTTAGGGTTAAATACCTTTCCTAAAATAACCTGTGTGATTCATGATTGGGATAATCATGTTGGTGGTGTACCTACGATGATGATTATGGTATTGAAGATGGTTATGCTATGTTATTAATGGTGTTACTATATGTGTTAATGAGTGGATAGACCAAAGGTCCAAGTGTGAGATATTAGTGATGACATCAAGGGTTTGAGATCGAAGATCGAGGATCGAGAATCGATGATCGAGATTGAGTAATTCATTTAATTGATTTGATATGTTAGAGGATTAGGAATCCTATTGTTACTACTATTATGTATGCAGTGTTTGATTATTGTTGATTTAATCAGTATGTTTATATCATGTTATTATGATTCTTTTACTGGTAGCTTACCCATACATGTTTGTGTATGTGTATGTGAATACGATGATCGTATAATGTGTGATGTTATAAGTGAACAGATCATATTGCAGATGTTCCAGAGGCATGATAGATTCGTGACATGACGAGTGTTAAGACATCGACAAGTATATTGAATCGTATCAAGTAATAATAATTGGTAAGACCAAGTATCGTTTCCCAAGAGACTCACGATACTAAATAATCATGTAATTACTTAACTAATTAAGACTTTGAAGAACAATTTAGGGTTTTTAAATGCAAAAACAATAAAGTATATATAAATGCAATTTTGATCAATTGAAGAGAAACGCAAAGATGAAGATTTTGTTGGGGTTTAGATTTCACCTAATCATTCTCATGCATATATGAATTCTTCTTCTTTATTAATTGTTAATGTTATTTTCTAAAGTACTTAGAACCCGATGTCTGGGCGAAAAAAGCCTATCCTTAATTACTAGTTTACAATGTCTTGTCTCCATAATAATTAATTTTGCATTACAAACGAAAGCTTAAGACAACCAAGCGTTTTATCCCTATGTCTAGGCAATAGTTGCCATGGGAGAGTTAAACATAACAAGCATTGAGCAAAGGAGAATAACCCTAACAATTAATGAAAGAAACATAAATGAAAGAAACATAAATAAATTGGAATTAATTCAAATACATAAGAGTTTAGGGGTTACATCTTCTCCAACAACAAATGAATTTATTTCCCCCTCGTCATGGAGAAACTAGATGAACAATGGAATGAGAATGAAAGATAAACACTGGAAAGCGAAAAGGAGAGCTTCCGCATCCAATTCTGCCTTCGAAGAGCTGAAAAAATCTGAATTTGTGTGCCTTCTGTCAAAAAATACTCCCTCTAGGACGTCCAAGTCCTTATATACAACTGAATTGAATCATGGTCCAACGTCGCCAGCGCTTAGCACCCCTACTTAGGGCCCTCAACCGAGCTTGCGAGAAAACTGGCGCTCAGTGCCCCTAAAAAGGCGCCCAAGCTTTGTGCGATACATGAAACTAGCGCTCAGGGCCCCTTTCTGACGCTTAGCCTTGACTGGCTGGCGTTTAGGGCCACTTTCTGGCGCTAAGCTTCAACTTGACTTTTCTACACTACGTCTTTTTCTCTTTCTCTACATTCCAATTTCTTGGTACCTTAACTCATCTTTTAAATCATTTCAATAACCTACAAAAGCAAGGGAATTTAGTGATAAAATCATTAATTATACCATTTACTCACTTATTCACAAAACTAAATTAAAAACATTAGTTTAAGCAAGCTTCTAAATAAAAAATGGTTGATTTAATATCAAAATTGCATCACAGATAACGGTATATTCAACTGTTATCAACGAGGGAAAGATTTAGGTTTCTTTAAAAAGTTCTTTTACCATAGACTTTTGAAACAAAGTAATAGTAGTTGTTTTATTTGCTTAGTTGTTGTAATTACTTTCAATGTAATTGGACAAGGCTTTTGAAACTATTATGGGTTGAATAAATTATGCATGTTGAGAGGTTAAGGTTTTTAAAAAATACGTTTTCGCACTGTGACAAAGTTTTGAATTTTAATGGTTTTTGTAAACCCGTGACATTCTAGAATTGGGGCATTAGAATTTCCATATTCGTCAACTGACTATCAGTATTCGTTGAAGGCCCAACGGATGCTCCATTTTCGTTGAGGCATGCAACAATATTTTTATTTTTATTTTTAAATGAATTGTTTTATTAATTTATTGTTTAAAAAATTTGCTATTTATAGTTTTTAAATGAATTGTTTAAATTATAATTATTTACGTAATTATTTTATATATTTAGTTTATTTATATTTAATTGAAATTGTTAATAGATTTATATTTGTAATGAATTACGTAATTATTTTATATATTTAGTTTATTTATATTTAATTGAAATTGTTAATAGATTTATATTTGTAATGAATTACGTAATTTTTGTTTATTTCATTTATTTATAGTTAATAAATTAATTAATATTAATTTAATAATAATTAAATGAAATTGTTTTTATTTTTTTAATTAATTAGGTAATTGTTTAAATTGTTTTCAATTTTTTGAATTTATAGTTTTTAAATTTATATAATTTAATTAAATTTAAAACAATGTTTTATTTAATTTTTCTATATTTAATAATTAAAGTTTTGTCAGGGTGTTCTTCTCAGGGCGAAGCAAGGACTAGATCAACAGCTTGAGCTCGGAGAAGGCGTCAAGCTCTTATGGATGCTGATGTGAAGGATGACCCTCTAGTTGAGATGAGGCGGCTGAGGAGGAGGCTTTTCAGGAGGAGGCAGTTGAGGCCCATGTTGATAACGACAAACACCATGACGATGTTCCAACATAGATGAGCCTATTGGTGGATTTCTTGGAGGTCCACGTGATTCATCGTTATTTATGTTCAGCACGTTGCATATGGTATTTCCCAAGGCGGGGAGAGTGGAAAACTGAATTTATAATTTTTATTCTTTATTTTAAATACAATTTATATGAAATATCATTGTGAAGGATCAAGAAGTTGATCTCCCACGGTAAGAAAATAAATAAATTAGGACCATGCGGTGAGGGAACTAACGGATTGTGTTGAATTCTACTTTGATGCCTCTCTCACACATTTCTTATGAGTACATTGATAAGGGCTTATTGTTTGGATTCATTGAGGGATGTCATTTCGAGACTAGTGGTTCTCATCTTCGTATAGGTGAGATGTCTGTTACTCTTGACGATGTCTCGACGTTGCTTACCTCATGGTGTTGGGATAATTTTGTGATATGGAGCAGTTAGAGTTTGAAGAAGCTCATGTAACCTTGTCCAACTTCTTAAGCTCATGCAACCCTTGTCCAACTTCTTGGAGTTTATCATGGCACAATTGGTGCTGAGATGGAAGAAGCACAAGGGCCGAAAGTCAAGCTTAGTTGGTTGAGGCAAATTTATCTTCAGTAGTGTGGGGCACAACAGTACGAGTATGCTTCCAGAGCATATTTATTGCATCTGGTTAGATACACGATATTTGCAAATAAGAGTGTAACCTCTATTTGTGTGTCGTACTTACTATTGTTTAGAAACATTCACACATGTGGAAGATATGCTTGGGGCATTGCTGCACTTTCCCATTTATACGAACAACTTGCGGATGCGAGCCTGGCTTCCACGAAGCAGATGGCGGGATATTTGACTCTGGTGTAGGTAAAATTATACCTTGATATTTCATTTCATGTACTTCTTTCCATGTTCTAAGATGAAAGATGTTTTATTGCAAAAAAAATTTAGAGTTGGATATACGAGCATTTCGTTAGGATGGAAAGGAGGCGTTTGGATTCTACTTATGATGATACGACACTGCGTGCCGCCAGGTGGCAGATCTCTAGTTGCATGACCTCACATATAGTGGAGTTATATGGTACCCTTATGAGGGACATCTAGGCAACTGTCCTTTCTTCGATATTTGTATGTATACTGGTTGGATTCAGATTGGTGACGTCTGTCGTCATCTACCAGAGTGTGTGCTTAGGCAGTTTGTGTTTCAGCAGGTCATTCCACGATCGATATATGTGGTTGCACTTCCATTGATATATGTGGTTGAACTTCCAAGATCACGTTCTGAGGGATGTCAAACTTGCGGCATGTCCTTTTGACTTTGTTGATGGATACATACAATGGTTCAGGAGGGTTTCACATCTGTATATTATTGCTATTGCGGATGGGGACCGTCCGAGTGTTGTTCCTACATAGCGTCGAGATGTTTCACAAGAGGCACCACCTCCTCATAGATAGTCTCCATCATCATCATCTGGCTTGGTGGTATGTTATCATTCATTGTTTATGTTATATCATTTTTCTATGAATGTAAACTTAATTGTTTTTTACAATTATAATGCATGCTATCATGAAAGGCGTCAACATGCTCAAAGTATGATGGCTCCCTTGTTGTACATCTTTCTCTTCGTTGAACTTTACTTTTTTTACGCACCCTTTGTCTTAACTTTATGTAATAAAGGTGTCGCAACCGTGACCGCGATGGGGATTGGCGAAACTCTTAAAAATAATAAAGAGTTTGAAAATTAGAGTTTGGAGTCGCCACCATAGTTTATTCTGAAAAACTACAAAAAAAAGCATAAAATAAAGACATGGTCTACGAAACAAGAAATTAGGCATTCAGGAGTCGGTTACGCGTAGGGAATGTATTAGCACCCTACAACGCCTATCTTAAGGCAGAACCTTTAATCAAATGTGCAAAATTGATGTGGTTTTCAAAATGATTATTTTCCCCGAAAATAACAATGCAAGACAATACAAATAAAAGAAATATATTTTTTATTTTTAGGAAGCTCGACAAGGATTGACCTTGCTCTTATGTATTCTCATGTGAGAAATCAGGGGTACGTAGTTCTTTTGAAAATAAGTTCGGAAAGATGTTTGAGAAATTGATTTAGGAAATTGTTTGGAATATTATTTTGGATTTTTGGGAAGTGAACCTGACACGGATTGACTTTGTTCCTACGTATTTCCACTTTTGATGAAGAACCAAGGATCACGTAGTTCTAGCTTCATCATTTGAAAAAGGTTGAGAATTTCTATTTTATCATTTTTTTGGTATTTATGAATTATGTAAAAAGTGTCACGACATGGACAATATGCTAGATACGAAAAGAATAAAAGATAAATATATTTTTTGTGATTTTTGAAGAGTTTTTGTATTTTTTATGATTTTTGACATAATTGATATGATTGAGAAAAATGAAGAGGACAAAGGAATCATACAAATGGTTGCACTTATTAACAAGAAAACTATTTTTGTTTAATTATCAAGCAAATCCGAGACTTGACATGATACTCCAAAATGATTATAAAATTGTAATCATCTAACAAGTCCGAGACTTGACATGACAATCAAAATTATTACTATGAAAAATATAATTCTCAAGCAAGTCCGAGACTTGACATGACAATAATTATTATTATGAAAAATTGAATTATCAAGAAAATTTGAGACTTGACATTATAATTGATATTTTTGTGATTCTTTTATGAAAGAAAAAAAAACAAAATGGTCTATGAAAGAAAATGTAGAATTAAAATAAGTAGAAACAAATAGGGAACAATAAAACAAAGTTTAACAAGATAATTCAAACTAAAAAACAAGAGGTGAAAGGATAAGAACCTGAATGAGAAGACAAGGATAGTCCAATCGAAATGCAAGTGAGAATGGAAGATTTGGGAGATGAAGATGTTGATATGGAGGAGAGGATATGTATTGAAGTGTTTGATGATCGAGTGGGGGAGAGAAGATAAGAGTATATGTGAAGATATATGGTGTGTGTGTGGAAGAGTGATAGTAGGGGAGTGTGTAAAAAGTATGTAGAATGAGGGAGAAGAGATGTGTGTTATGTGATTGTGTGTGTAAAATGGAATGAAGACTGTGTGTATTTATAAAGTTATGGATGGAGAAAGTTGATGAAAAGAAATAATATAAAAAGTTGGTCGAGAAAGTAGGTTAAAAAAAATATAGTAAATAGTAAAACTTAATGTGAAAAATAAGTGAAAGAAATAATATAAAAAGTTGGTGGAGAAAGTAGGTGAAATAAAATATAGCAAATAGCAAAAGTTAATATAGGAAATAAGTGAAAGAAATAATATAAAAAGTGGGTTGAGAAAGTAGGTGAATAAAATATAGTAAATAGTAAAAGTTAATGTATAAAAAGTGGGTGGAGAAATTAGGTGAAATAAAATATAATAAAGAAAGGTAAGTGGAAAAATTAGAAAAGTTAGAAAAAATTAAATAAAAATAAATATATAAAAAATGTAATAGTAAATGAAAAATGTAGGTGATGTGGAGGGTGATGTGGAGAGTGGGGTGTGATAAGAGGAAAAGGGTGGTGAGGAAGTAAAAAAAGTGTGGGATTATTTTGGGTCATTGGGTTAAGGGTTAAAAATTTAATTTGGAGGTGCAAACAGTAAAACAAATAAAATTTTTTATTTATTTATTATTATTATTATAATTACTTTTTTGTGATGGATTTTATTTACCTAAAAAAAATTGGGTGTTGAGAGAAGGCTTCATGGATGTCATTGCAGGACAAGCAATGTCAAGTAACTTCTACTTGATGGTGACTTTACCTCCAATATCAACCTCATTGAATCGTTCTTGAACCATATTAAGCTCTATTATAATTACTTTTTTGTGATGGATTTTATTTACTTAAAAAAAATTGGGTGTTGACAGAAGGCTTCATGGATGTCATTGCAGGACAAGCAATGTCAAGTAACTTCTACTTGATGGTGACTTTACCTCCAATATCAACCTCATTGAATCGTTCTTGAACCATATTAAGCTCTCTTTGTCTTGACCATATTAACTCGGGCTCGGTTTCATTTAATTCAACATTTGAAAAACTCATTCTCCTCCACATGATATGAATTTCACCCAAAGGGATCATCCTAGGGTCATAGCGTGCTAATTCACAAGCAAAGGGGAGATCGAATGTACGTCTCACTACGCATCCACACATTGATGAATCCAATCCTATATGTTGCATTCTTTTGAACTCCTCATCAATGAGATCCAATGCATATCGAGATACACGTTCAATAAGTTTTCTATATCTGTATCCTTTAAAATTGTCACTCGTGAGCAACATACTTATTTCAAATGACGCCTTAATCTTATTGTATTGTTGGATAACGACATTATGAATATCATCCCAACAAGAACAAAAATCTCCCATACTAGTGCCCAAAACTCTCTTCAAGCTCCAATGAGCAGACTCAACCCCAAAAGAAAATCAAACCATTTATAGTAGCAAAAAATAATTATAAAATACAACTAAATAAAATAACATAAAAACATACCTATTTGTGATTGTGGTCCCTAAATGCATTACTTTATTCATACAGGCCTTTACAAAGTATGAACTGCATGGAATAATCCAAGTATGATTCACATATTCAAAGAATAAATGCCATGAACTCGAGGCGTATTGAAGACGATTGACATATTCACCAAACATGGTCTGATCATCACAATCCATCATGTTTTCCCATGCCTCCATCAAGACATCCCAAGCAGCAATAGAATCAACTAACATTTTGCATTTAGCTTTAACATTTTTAAGGATGTGTAACCGACATAATATCTGATATGACTCAGGAAAAAAACTTGCAATGACATTCATCAAAGCCAAGTCTGATCACTAAAAATGACTTTAGGTTCTCCCTCAGATGTCAAAAATAAACCTTTAAGCCTTTCCAAAGCACAAGTGAAATTGTTTTGTCTTTCACTTGACAAAAATGCAAATGTAGCGGAGAAAGTTAACCTCGTGAACGTCATGCTGATAATCTCAAGCAATGGAAGTCTATATTTGTTTGCTTTGTAGGTCGAATCCATCAACAATACAATATTAAATGCGTTTAGCAATTTCACCGCATCTGGATATGTCCAAATTAGGTCACTAACATCATTTGATTCGTCGACACACCTACTCCAATTAATGTACTTATCCCGATCCAATAACATCATAAGTTATTGTAGTTCAGTGCTAGACCCTCTCAATGATCTTTTATACGCATGCCTTGCGTTGTAGATTTGTTTAATCGTTGTGACATTACGATCGTTATTTTCTTTGAGGGTTAATAAGATAGTTGCAGGTGTAACTTGACTCTTTGTCATATGAAAGAGTAATGGTTGCTTTACATATTTAACCTGCCAAGATAAGGGTGACCAACTAAAGTTTCATCCAACTCATGGTTGTGATGTCCACACATCACCTTCAACACCCATCCGTCGCCATCCACTACAAGAAAAGCGTGAATTACCGAGGGTGTTTTTCCAACGGTCAAAAAGACCTTAGCAAGGGTTCTGAAACCTTCGGTAAGAGCATCGAGGAATTAAAATCAGTGATTGGGGGTCGTCCCCATTTTCGTCAAACAAAGCCCTCCATCCCCTCTGTTGGTAAGAGCTCTGATTTTGGGCCTAGATTCCCATCGACCTTCCCATTCGCTCCGTCTGCGTTCCCTTTCGCTTGCTTTCGGTCATTCTCTCCCTATCCCTCTCCCTGTCTGTTCTATCCGATGGCATTGTGTGCGTAGGGTTTGTCGTGTCGCTGTGGGTGTTGTAGGTGGGGTGGTGGTTCGTGGTTGTGCGCGTCAGGCTTGTGCGGCGAGTGGGGTGGTGATTCGTGGTGATTAGCGTCAGGAGGTCCTTGCGGTGAAGCCAAAGGTTGGCTGTTGGGTTGAGAGCTCGTAGTGTGGCTTGGCTTCAATTGAATTGGGTGTTCTGGAGTGCGAGGTAAGTTCTCTATTTTAAAACGCTACTTGAATAAATTGATTGCCTTGTTCTTCCCTAGTTGTGTGTAATGTGTCTATGTAATTGGGTGTTGCCATGTTCTTACCAATATGCGTTTAGTTGTTTGCACCGTCGATATTTCTGCTTTGGCACCTTATATGCATCATGTGATAATGTGAATTGTTTGGCTTATACTGGGATTTTGGGTTGAGACTGTGAGCACAATGGGAAGACCAGGCAGGTTAGTACGTTCCACGTTTTCTATTGAATTCCTATATGGCATTCTGTGTAGTAGAACTTCTTATGGTATTGCTGGCAAGTTAGTTTTGATTCCTCTTGATTTTGTTTCGAGCTTGAAATAAGTTTTGGTGATTTGTTTTGGTATAAGAGAAACTTTCAGTAGTTCCCTTATTATTATGCTTTAATCCAGTGCCTAGTTATTATGTTGTTGTTGTGAAGTGTTTAAAGTATACATGTGTTGCTATAAGGTTCCTAATCCAAATGCTTCGTGGTCAGATTGTTTAGACCAGTGTTCCAGTTGCTCTAAGGACCAATTTCAGTTGCTAAGAACCAATGTCTTTTTGCTAATTGAGTTATTTCCAACGTGCCTTAATTGTTCTAGGATCTAAGCAATTTTAGTTGTTGCAAGGCGTTATTTGGAAAGAGAATGGCAGAGTCTGTAAAACACATTTGTGTAATAGCTAGGTCCATGAGGATTAGTCTATTGTGCATCTTAGTCAGAACTGGGACTGTTTTTTCTGTCACTCGTTTTTATCTCTATGTAAGTAGGACAAGTTGTTATATATTACCTATGGTGAATTAAAGACGAACATGGAGATTAATATTTAAGCCACGTTAAGATAAATGATCAGAACTTGTAGGGGATTAAAAGATTAAGAAGTGCACCGCTTTGAGTTTTATTCCAATTTTGTATGAATGCTGATCACTATACACAGCAGAAATATTTGAATTCATTATGGTTCTGGATACTTATAAATTTGTATAAAATAAAATTTTTTATCTTATGAATTTTTAAATAAAAAACTAACAGAAGATCCGGGTCACAGACTAATTGAATGGAGAAAATATTAGACTAGGATATGGTGGTGACAGTTAGTATGAGTACTTAATTAAAGTATGGGTTCAGAGTGGAGATATTAGCTTAGTAATACATAATTTAAACATTTAAAACACTTTGAAGAAAATAATATTCTCACAATTTTATAAAAAAAAATGTATTCATTTAAAAGTGCTTTACAAAGAGATAAAGTGGCTATTATATCATCAAAGTTTTTCAAGACAAATTAAAATAAAAGGAAAATGAAACAAAATGACAAGAAATTTGAAACAGAAGATTTTGAAAAATTGGAAGCTAGGCGTCAAAATTGAGAGGCATGTTTTATATTTGCTTCATTGCTTATGTTATGTCCTCTTCTTAGATTTTGACTAAAATATTCAACTGAAATCAGCTCAGACAAAGATTACAATTTTAATATATTTATTTGTCGGGTGTCTTTTGAATTTAACAGGAATATTTTTTTATGCAGTGATTGATTTTAATGGTATTTATCTCAATTAACTCAGTTCATAACCTTTGTAAAGATGAAAAAGTAATTTTGAAAGTTAATTCTTGATCGAGAAATTTTTTAAAAATAAAATTGTGAGAAAATGTTTCAAACTCAAACAAATGATAATAATATCTATATGGTTTGGCTTCTTTTAGAAGAAGGGTCAAAAGCAAATAAGGTGGATGACCTGATTTGTTTTCACAAGATAACGTGTTAATTGAAAATTTAATAAGCTGTGATGTTTTGATTCCTATAAGATTTGAATATTATACTTTTTTTGACAAACTTCCAATAAACAAGAGAAAATAATGAAACCCCAAAATTTTCCTATCAAAGTCTATACTAAAATTGATCCAAAATAAATAAAATGGTGTCAGAGAAAAACAATGAACAAAAATAAATAAGTTTAAGGGATAATAAAAGTATAACCAAGTTGCATGATAAGCCATTTTAACTTTTTAAGCAAAAGATGCATTCATTGAATCTCTAAGTTGCATACCTTTCATGAAGGGACACTTAATTAAAGTATTCAAATGCCACTACTAAATCATGTTAAGATTATGTTTTTGTCAAATCCATTATGCACTTGCACTAGTGCAATGAAGGAAAATGACAACGGTTAATTTCGCTTATATGCAATGGTTCTGCAACCGAGACATATACAGACGAGGTAAAAAATGATAAGCTTTATGACTCGGTTCTGAACCGAGTCAAAAAGATGTGTGCTTATGCCTCAGTTCAGTCCACCCGAGGTAGTATAGGGGTGGGTGCTTATGCCTCGGTTCAAATCTAACCGAGGCAATAAAGTGATTTTTTCTTTTTCGTCATCAGCTGATATTGCAAGCTCCAAGCAAACATCAAAGGAATAACTCTTCAATTAATCCCTTTCTGGCGACCTCACTTCAAAAATCGAAATATGCAATAAAAGAAATGTATAAGTAGCAATTATACAAAAGTTACAGCAGATAATCGAAATTCATGTATGAACATATATACATCTTGAAATCCATCAACCTTTCCACCCAAAGCCTTGTTTTGTCTATGCTCCTCTAACCACTCACTTACAAGACTATCCATTTCCTTCGCAGTGTCTTTCATGGCCTTCTCATGGCCTCCAAAATCAAACCATCTCAACCAAGGAACATCATCTCTCACTGTGAACCACCCGAAAAGACGCATGAACTCCTTCACAGCCTTCACACATCTCCCTGCCTTCTCATCATCCACAGTTCCTAAACTAAAACATCGCTTTCCCAAAACCATTTGAAGAACAACGTTGAATATCAAATGAGAAAACAATTGAGGGAACCCTAAACTTCTAACTCCACCTAGGCATAGCCACAATCGAAATCAGAGAACCCAGAGAATCAATCAAACAAAAAACACAATCGAAATCAGAGAACCGCAATCCGCCACGAACGCTTTCGTCTCCTCGTCGGCCTCGGCCATGGCGTCAACCGCTGCTGCGGGGGAGGAAGAGGAGGAAGGGAAGTTGACGTCGCTTTCCCATGGAGCTTGCGTCTTCGGTGTTAAGTCCTCCGGCAGCCATGCCATTTCCCAAGCCTCGTTCCTGACGAAGCCTCCCTCTCGGCAACGCAGATCCAACGCGGCAACACGAAGGAGAAAATAAATCTCGCTCCCTTGGGCAACGCAGATCCAACGCGGTGTCGAACAGAGAAGAGAAAGAGGAAGAAAGCTCGTGGAGGAAGAGGCAGTCCGACGACTGGCCTCGGCTCCAACGTTACGGGTAAGCTTTTGGATCTTGTTGTGGACGTTGGGGATGGAGGATGGGTCTTTAGGGGTGGAAGCTGGGCCTTCAGATTTGTAGATCTGAGATTTTTCACCGCCAAAAGCCACCGCCAACAGCCACCGCTTGCTCTTCACTCCAGACATGCACTGATAGGTGAGGTGGAAGCTGCGCTCGAGCCGTCGCCCAGGACGAAATGGTGGTGGCTCCCAGCAGCGGTGAGGCAGCGACGAGGCAGTGGCGGGGCAGCGGTGGGGTAGCGGCAACGGCACTTACAGCAGGCAGAAGCGAGATTGAGGCATAAAGACGAGAGAGAAGCGAGAAAAATAAAAGGGAAATGGGAGCTGCTAGGTTTGCTTGGCTTAAGATTTTCACTGTGCAAAGCCCAAGCCTATATGCCTCGGTCCATCTGGTAACCGAGGTAGTATATTTTTCACTTGAGCTATATACCTCGGTCCATTCTGCCAACCGAGTCAGTATGTCGTTTAGATATCGGTTGTTTATCAACCGAGGCATATAATGATTTCGAAAAAACCGAAGCATAATGTACGAGTTAAAAATGCAATTTTGTACTAGTGTTGCAACCCTGTGAAGATGTTCAATATCTTAATAATGATGACCCTTCTCAGTTAGGAAATGTTGGCTTTTATTGGTTTACATGCTAATGCAATTGGATTGGATTGGATTATATGAAGGGGTTGAAGTCAGGGGATTCAATTTTGGTTCCTCAATTGCGTTAGGCATTGGTGCCAAGTTTGTTCCTTTATGCAAACCTGGAAAGCTGCTAGGTATATATGTGTTGTGTTGAATGTAATTGAGCACTACTATTAATCTTAATTAATTTGTTTTAATTTAAAACTAGAATGTACCAAACATAGGCTAAAAGAAATGAAGAACATTTTGGGTGGATGGCAGGGTCTATTCTTAGTGGAAAGGCCTTGTCATAGTCATATATAGTTTGATCATTCATTATTACTTTGGGTGTTGTTTTACTGTTAATGTTTGTGGATTACTAGTTCATCACAACTCATTTGGCTCCACCTTTAGCATTTTTTGCTCTTATAGGAATAACCTAAACAAGCTCCCAAATGACATACATATATATGGAACTCATCATTTTAATTGGAATAGATTTTTGTGGATGTACTGTTCTTGATCTTCATTGAGCAATCTAATCAATATAAATCCACTATTTGACATAACACAATTCATTCTGGTTACGAAAACAAGATACTAAATAAAACATGTTGCTCACTTTGAAACAATTCATTTTCTTGTAAGTTGAAAGTAATACTCACATAAACAAGATTCTTAGAATCTTTCAGCTGTGTCTGTCAATTTAAACTGGTACTTGTTCCAGTGCATTGATTTGGTCTGCAAAGTGATGCCTAATCTTTGACTTGGTTCATGTTTAGGGGAAGTAATTTCTGAAAAATATGTTCTAGAATATGGCACTAATTGTTTGGAGTTGCATGTTGGGGCTGTTGAGTCCAGCGAACGTGTCATAATTATTGATGATTTGGTGGCCACAGGTGGAACTCTATCAGCAGCAATTAGACTTCTAGGTGATTTGTTCTTGCAGCCTTTTATGATTGAAATAACTCTTTTGTTCTATATTCTCTTTTGGAAGAAAAAATCTCTTATAAAGTGAATGTATTTCTGTGGTGAGTAAGTAAAGATGCAATCATCTTTGATTTCTCATGATTGTAGACCATGATTCACTTTAAATTAAGGGTTCATACATGTAATTGTCTTGTCACACTCCTAGGTAACTACTAGAAATAAAAAGCATGTTTCAATATATATATATATATATATATATATATATATATATATATATATATATATATATATATATATATATATAAAAGCTTTATGAATTAACCCTCATTTTTTGTTGTTGTTCCTAAAATGGTTAATTTTGCTTTCAATTGTAGAACTTGCTAGTGCTAAAGTAGTGGAGTGTGCTTGTGTGATTGGTCTCTCTGATCTCAAGGTAATGGCTAAATTGAATCAATGTTTTTGTAAGTTGTGTTTTACTAGCTAGTCTTAGAAAATTCCATCTTGTTCTTGACATGCTAAAGTAAAGTTCTTTACCAAATTCATTACCTTTTTGTCATACTATGAGTGATCCCATAATGGTTATAAATAAGTGTTGGAAATCCCATGTAAGAACAAATTACAGTATATGAGTATGGGTGAAATCTCACATTACTCAACTTAGGATTGATTTAGCGTTAATCTTACTACTTTAATATCATTTTAAGATATCTATAGTTTGAAATGATTAGCAAAGTGTCAGATTAAGCAAGCTGTTGAAATTATTGATGTAGAAGGGTAAAAGTACCTTAAACTATTTATGGTACTACACACATTCTCAATGGAATGAGAAGGGTAAAAGTACCTTAAACACTTACATTGTACAAAATATGTGGAAGTACTCTATAAAAGAGAACTTTAGTAATGTCAGAAAATTGACTCCCCCAAATTTAATACACAACCACTTAGGATGTCAAAGGCATTTCAATACTGAGGACTTCTCTTTGCATGCCCTTATTGAATGCCTATGACAATAGTGTTCAAATTGCCTTCCACGTTCGACTTGAGTAGTGATAGGTTTATTACTTATGTCACATGGAGTGTTGCTTTTTTGGCTAAATTTTTATTTGTTTGGCTTGTCACAGAACTTGGCCCATTTTCCCAACCATCATGGATGGATGTACGACCGTTGTTATAGTGGAAGGAGAAGTTTGAAGGAATCTTTTGTCATCGGAGTTGAAGAGTTTGTGGAGACGGCCCGACAATATCAATATTATGCTCTTGATGGAGGGATTCGATGTCCATGCATCAAGTGCGAATGTACAAGGATTTTGAAAGATGAAGTCGTCAAACCTTTACCAAAAAGGGTTCATGGCTAATTACACAATTTGGACATTTCATGGTGAACAAATTCCTTCGACCTCCACTGCAGCTGAAAAGCGGCTTGCATTAGGTTCGAATACTATTGTACATACATCTGAGATAGATCAATTTGCCTATATGCAAGAGATGGTCGACAATGTCTTCGTCGCCATGCTGAACAAGAAGCAAACGATAGTCATGATGAAGAGTCTCCAACTGAAACCACTCAGAGGTTTTACAATTTACTGATAGAGGCAAATCTACCTGTATTTGAAGGTTCATTTGAGTCAAAATTGTCAGTGTGCGTTAGACTCATGGCTGACAAATCTAATTGGAACGTTCTCATTCAAGCAGTGGACTTCTATACAAAATTGATGTTAGATTTGACACTACCAAACAATCTCATGCCGAAGAATTATTACCAAGCCAAAAAATGTGTTTCAAAGTTGGGATTTGAAGTCAAGAAGATTGATTATTGTGTTAATGGATGTATGTTATTCTATCACAATGACAATGGCAAAAATGATGCATTGTTGGTTGAATGCAAGTTTTGTGGCTCACCTCGATATTATATGATGCATGCTGGACGGAGGCAAAAAAAAACAATTCCCTTAAAGTCCATGTTCTACTTGCCTATAATTCCAAGATTACAAAGAATGTTTACTTCAATGCAAACATCAGAACACATGACATGGCATGATAGTAACAAAACTGAAGGATATTTGCGTCATCCTTCTGATGGTGAAGCTTGGAAGCTCTTCAATCGTAAACATCCATCCTTTGCTAGTGAACCGTGTAACGTCAGACTTGGTCTATGCTCTGATGGGTTTACCCCATACATTCAGGCGTCTGCATCACTATATTCATGCTGGCCCGTGATAGTTACCCCATGCAATCTACCACCTGAGATGTGTATGACAAAGCCTTACATGTTCTTATCGTGAATAATACCAGGTCCATTGAACCCCAAATCATCGATTGAAGTTTATTTGGAGCCTTTGATTGATGATTTGAAAAAGCTATGGAATGGTGTTTACGTATGATGTTTCAAGGAAGAAAAATTTCCTTATGAGGGCAGCCTTGATGTGGACTATTAATGACTTCCCAGCGTATGGCATGTTATCTGGTTGGAGCACGCATGGTCGATTAGCTTGTCCACATTGCATGGAATATACAAAGTCATTCCAATTAAGTTATGGTCGGAAAAGTAGTTGGTTTGACTGTCATCGACGGTTCTTGCCCATTGATCACCCCTTTAGAAGAAACAAAAAGGCATTTCGCAAAGGGCAAGTTGAAACGGATATGCCCCCGCCGAAGTTGACTGGATCACACATTTGGAGAAGAGTGAAAGACTATCCAAAAGTCACTGAATATGGTCAGAATAGGATAGAAGGGTTTGGAGAATGGCATAATTGGACTAAAAGAAGCATATTCTGGGATCTTCCCTATTGGAAACACAACTTGCTAAGACACGACCTCGATGTCATGCACACATAAAAAAAATTTGACAATGTCTTCAACACAGTTACGAATGTTATTGGTAAGACAAAAGATAATGACAAAGCAAGAAAAGATTTACCTTTGTATTGTGGACGAAAAGACTTAGAGTTGAAGGCGCAAGGTAAGGGCGGATTATTTAAACCAAAAGCAAATTACACCATGTCAAAAGGCAAGGCAAGAATAGTGTGTGGATGGATCAAGGAGCTTAGAATGCCAAATGGATATGCTTCTAACTTGTCCAGATGTGCCAATGTTCAGAACGTACTATTCAAGGGTTAAAGAGTCATGATTGTCATGTATTCATGGAGACTTTCATCCCTCTTGCATTCAGTTGTTTGCCAATGCACGTATTAAATCCACTGATAGAAATCAATAACTTCTTTAAAGATTTGTGATGCACGACACTAAAGGAAAATTCCCTTAGAAAGATGGAAGAAAATATCCCAATTATTCTCTGCAAATTAGAAAGAATATTCCCTCCTGCATTCTTTGATTCAATGGAGCATATTCTGATTCATCTTCCATATGAAGCTTGGCTTGGGGTACCTGTGCAATACAGGTGGATGTATCCATTTGAAAGGTTTATGGGAGAATCCAAACGTTCAGTCAAAAATAAAGCTAGAGTAGAAGGCTCAATTTGTGTAGCTTACTTGCACAGAGAGACAACGTATTATTGTTCACATTATTTCAAAAACTTCATGTTGTCCCCCACTCATGTCAGAAATGAAATGCAATGGCAAGTTCAACCACGTCAAGGTGCATTATCAGTTTTCCGATAATCAGGCCGTTACGCAGGGAAAGAATTCACTCATTGGTTAACTGATGCTGAATTCAACTCTACTCATGTCCATGTCTTAATCAATTGCAGTGAAGTTAAGTCATACCTTGAGTATGTCATCATCCATCTCTTATCTTTGCAATGGTACAATTGTTATGCACTAATACATATCATTTGTACCAGCTCACTTCTTGTGGCTGAGCAAGTCGTAGAAGGAAATGCTTCTGCTAGAATACACTCAGAGTTTCCCCATTGGTTCAGAAATCAGGTCCTTACTTATTCCTATGATTATAGCAAGGTTAATTTGACTCTTGCTTTTAAAATTTTTTTATCATCTTTGTAGGTTTTTAATCAGGCATTAACTCCCACGGTTCAAGAGTTAAGACATCTATCCAATTGGCCAATGAGAAGTGTGAAAGAATGGCACACTTACTTCACCAATGGTTATAAATTCCATACACATGAGTGGTCTAAAGGAAAGAAAACAACAAATTATGTACGTCAAGGGCCTTACAGAAGGTTTCTATGATGATTTCTATGGCATCATTCATAAAATATATGAGCTAGAGTACAACACCACTACTTCTCCAAACAGAGTAGTACTTTTTTATTGTCAATGGTTTGATCCTTCTAGAGCTGGTATTAGAGTGAATTCGTGCTTTAATATTGTCGCACTCAACCAGAGATTAGGATATGGACCGTTTGATCCTTTCATTCTACCAACTAATGTCAGACAGGTTTATTATGTGGCTTATCCACCATTCCGAAATATTGACAAGCGCGGTTGGGCCGTAGCAATACAAACAAAGCCTAAAGGTCGCATTGACTCAAATGAGGTTGAGGAAGATGTTGCCTACCAGCTTGACCAAATGTCACAACCACAAGAAATTATTGAAGTTGAACGTATAACCGCATTGGTCGACCCTAATGGTGATGAAGATGAATTAGAAGCAGCAATACAAGGTGATGAAGAACAAGAACAACAACAACAACAACAACAACAACAACAAGATGATGATGATGATGATGATGATGATGATGATGATGATGATGATGATGATGATGATAATGATGAAGAAGAAGAAGAAGAAGAAGGAGAAGATGATGATGATGATGATGATGATGACGATGATTTGGAAGAAGATAAAGATGAAGATCATGATGATGACGATTGAATGTTGGACATCTATTGTAGCAAATTGAACTATTATTTCAATAGAGTTATCTAAAATACCATCTTTTAAGACTGTGTATGCAATTATTTTACATTCACTTTAATTTCTATTGATCATTCCTTAATCATTTCTATTGTTTCGCTTTATTTGTAACCATTTCAATGCAGTAATGACAGGACAAGGTTCAGAACATCCTGATAAAGGAAAGGGGGTAGCAAAGCTTAAAAAGAGGCAACGCCAGGCACCAAAGTATGTACTTAGGGTGCTTGCTAAACTACCTACCACTACTGCCCCTAGTCCGTCATCTGTGGGGCCTCCTCCTACCCCTACACCACACCCTTCTCCTACCCCTGCAGTAGACCCTACTCCTACCTCTGCAATACACCCTTATCCTGCCCCTACAACACACCCTTCTCCTACCCTTGCAGTAGACCCTCTTCCTCCTCTTGTGATTATAATCCTCAAACCTCCCCCTATGCTTATTACCCCCACTCCTCCCCCTGACCCTACTTCTATACCTTCCTCATCTTGTATACCGTCTTCTGAGATTGTCACACCATCTACTGATCTAGATTCAACTGGTGATGGTGAAGGTCTTGACCCCACCCTCCATGATCGACCATGGATTGAGCCGTATGGTAAAGGGTAAGATATTAATCCCTTGTTTAACCATTATGATGTTTAAAGTTTGGATTAATTCAAATGACTTTTATTATGCAGGTTTATTCCATCCAGGGTTGATTCGCAGGCCATCACACGTTCAATTAAGCAACAGTTTTTAAGTCCATGGCCTACTTGGGGAGCAATACCTGATGACGACAAAAAGCCATTCTGGGAGCGTTTTCAGGTGAACAATCCATTAAACTAATTGTCATTCTTCTTTAGTATGTTCATCAATTAATGTTTGTTCTGTTTTATGTTACAGATGAAGGTGCAGTGGAAACTGAACATGAAAAACAGATACAAAGAAATTTCCACATGAAAGCATCTCATCGGCTATCAGAGATGTTTAGGGATGCCCGCAATGCAGGAGAGCGCCCTTACTGGTTGGGCGAGCAAATTTGGAACTCTTTACTGGCTCATTGGAATTCATTACAGTTTTGCAATAAGTGTGCTAAAGCCCAGAGGAACAGAGCTTTTGAAAAGGGTGGCACCCTGCATATTGATGGGTTGATCACGATTCATGAGCATGTCATTCATATGGTAAACTTTCATTACCTTTCTGTTTCTTTCATATATAAGTTATGTATTTTCTATTTCATATGTTGATGAGGTCTTTGCACAGACTCATGTTCGGAAGGATACTAATGAATTCGTTGATGAAAGATCTCGGAAGACTCATGTAAGCAAATAACACTAGAACTATTAGTAATTTTTAATTTATGTTATTCTATCATTCCCTAACATTGGTTTTGCATGTTTGAACAGGAAGAATTTTCTACGAGACTTTCACATGTTAGATCTGAACATGGGTCAGCTCCTACACCGGATGATGCGAGTAATGAAGAAGACGACATTCGTAGGACACAGTGTTGGGTCGACATCATTGGTGGGAAGAAAAAGGGACGAGTGTACGGTGCAGGACAACTTGCTGCAAACTATACAGCATCGAGAGGAGGTACTCTGAAGCATCAACCTTCTTCTTCCACCACTATTGCTGACGAGGCCGTTGCCTGCCTCACGCAGGTACTAGAGCAACGTGACCAGGAAATCACTGATTTGAGAGCAGAATTTAGAAACTTTAAGGCCCTGATCTTGAGAGTGTTGCCTGAGACTTCACAGGATCAATTCAATATCCCTCCGACCCAGCCACGACCCTCCCCGTCACTCGTTGTCCCTCAACATCCCACAACAGTCCAACCCTCATCAGTCCACCCGACATCAGTCCAACCCACACTAGTCCAACCATCTATAGATGAGCAGGATGATGAAGATCATTCTGATGATAACTATGTACATTATTAGTTTTATTTTGTTTTTAGTTGTTATAGAAACATTTGATATTAGAACATTTGGCATTTAGATATATTATTTGGATGTTAGATCAATTGGATGATTTGGATATTAGATCAATTGGATGATTTGGATATTAGAACATCATTATGTTACATTGTATAATGTTTTACTTATAAATACATGTTCTATGGATGATTGGATGATTCAGATGTTATATTGTCAGTCTGATCAATGATTGCATCATTGAGATGCACATTATGCAGGTATGTATGTTCTTGGAAAATGTTATGCAGGTCTGTTTGTGTTGTGAACAATTTATACAGGATTGTAGGGTTTCATAAGAAATACAATTGTGCCTTGGATCTGCCTCGAACTTACCGAAGGCTTATGCCCATCGGTAATTACCCACGTTAGGTAATTACCGAAGGCTTCCGCCCTTCGATAATCAACGAGGGCTTCCGCCCTTCGGTAATTACCGAGGGCTTGTGCCCTTGGGTAATTACTGAAGGCATGCGCCCTTCGGTAATTACCGAAGGCTTGTACCCTTTGGTAATTACCGAAGAGCGGAAGCCCTCGGTAAATCTTAGTGACATGTGATTTACCGAGGGCTCGTCGTCGATAAGTCGTCTGTAATTACCTTGTACCGACGGTTTTCGGGTGTTTTCGAGGCTTCTGGCCTTCGGTAATGCCCTTCTTTTTGTAGTGATCTGATCATGGTTGTGATGTCCACACATTCCCTTTAACCTAAACGGACACTCAGATTTACCAGTGCCGTATACACTAGCCACCACATCGGCTTTGTATTTTTGATATTTTCCACCACTTTCACATCAAAGTACGACAAACGTTCTTCTCTCGCGTATGTTCGTTCGTTCTTGAATATTAATTAAATAATATCTTATATTCCAAGCGTTCGTACAATTTAGTGCTAGGTCTTTCACCAAGCGATTGTGCTATTTACTCATAGTTCTTTTATTAAGCGCTCGTACGATTTAGAGCTAGGTCTTTCACCAAGCGTTCGTACTAATAGTGCTGGGTCTTACACCAAGCGCTCATTCTCTTTTCTATAATTTATATGGATGAAAATAGCGTTCGTCCAAACTCAATGGGTTCACCCTCTACCGTGCTCGACATTTGACTGGCATTCGGTTTTCTTGAGGATAAATTTATAAGTAAGCTAAGTATTTATAAGCGTTCGATTTCTTCATATGAGTCTTCTAAGTACTATTATTTGAATGTCTTGTAGTGTCTGTCTCCATTGGTTTCGGACTAGAGTCTTAGTACTCGGTCTAGGCTTTAAGATGTTCAGTTTAAATGCTCATGGTTCAGTTCATGAAATTGATTCACCTTGTAAATAACGTTTGATCCTTTTAAATCTTGTGAAATATTATTGAACCCGGTCTCTTTCAAATCCTGATGGTAATTCTCTCTCGGTTTTGATCTATTCTGGAACTGGAAACCTCTCGGTCTCAGTCCAAGTGTTCGGTCTCGCTAAAGGTTAAAGTTTTACGTTCGGTATTTTGTATCTTAAGTGATCTTAGTTAAAATTGAAGTTTAGAAAATGGAAGATGATGGAATATGATGTATATGAAATGTATTTGATTTTGAACGAGTATTCCGGGGAGGAATATCTCATTGAATGGATATTGGAATTTGGTAAAGTATGAATGTGGGCATGCTAAGCTGGTGGTTCATCCTGATGTTCTGTGATTACTCGTTCTCACGTAGAGAAGGGTAACTCATGTGTGGGAACGGGAGGAGGTCCTAGTCCTTATGGTTAATTTGGACAGATAGGACTAACCTCGGGTGGCAGCTGTTGAGGGTATCCCAGTTACTACATCACCCGAGTGCACGAACGTCGTAGCTACACAAAATTCATACAGTCCAGATAGTCAGTCTAGTATTAGGCTTTACATGAATGAGTTAATGAATTATCTTGTGTGATTGAATTGTGTGAAATATATCGTCATATATGAGTTGAATTACATAAGCTTACCCTATGTTTTCTGTCTTGTCTGTTTTGTACGTTCGGTTGTCTTTCTGTTGCAATGATCATCTATGTGGATGTGAGCAGAAGGAGACGAGCTGCTAGAAGAAGCGCTGGAAGAAGAAAATTTAGTCGAGGTAGAAGTTAAGACCGAACAGTAGAACCGTTCAGTCAGTAGTATAGTTTGATAGTAAGGTGATCGTTCGATCACCTTTTCCCTTTGCTTTTGTATGACTGTCCGGTGTTGGCTTTTGTAAACCGTTCGGTCAGAATTGCTTATCTTGTACAGTTTAAGTTTTTAGTTCTTTCTGTAAGGCCGTTCAGCGACAAGCGTACTTCTCTTTTAATGTAAGACTGATCTGTAATATTATCAAATGTGATTATTCTATTATATAGTTTTAGACTGTATTTTTGGGATGTTACATTGAACAATGGTGAATGGTGTCAAAGAGTAAAATGTTTCATTAAAATGTAGGAATATATAATTTTATGATTTTTCAAATGTGTTTTTTATATTATTTTCAATAAAATGGTTTTAATATTCTAAATCACAGTCTTAAAATATTTTTCTAATAATATTTAAAACAACTCAAGGTTTATGATAATTACAGTTTCTTATTTTACAAATTCATTACGTTGTCTTAGAAAAAGTATAGTTTTAGATTCACATTCGGTAATTATATTTTATGAATTAAATGGAGATGCTAATCACAAGCGAGACATGACAACTGTTAAATGTGAGATCAAACATCTTTTTTATAAAACTTTTCTAAATTTAAAATTGTTATTAAAACATATTTCATTTATTATATTTGATATTATTTTATATTATCATTAAATATTTATAATTTATTTCAATTTATTATTTATCTTTTCATGATAATGTCATAAATATTTATTTCATGTATCATATCTGATATATAATATAATTCTTAACAAAAGTAATCTCAAATTCATTTATTAAAGGTCTTTTAAAATCGTTTTAAGAAAAATAAAGTTTTTTAAAATGTGGTGACAATTTTAATTTTTTTTAAATAAAAATTTTGGTTTTAAAATAACTTAAGTTTATATTAGTATATGCTTCCGTTCAGGTCTATTTGTATGTTAGGGTTAAAATTATATTTTTACTAGAGTATTTTTTATTTTCGTTCATGGGCGTTAGTTCTTCACTGCAAAAGTAATTTTGCTTTCTTTCTCATCATTATATGTAAACCACATTGTCACTTTTGATGTCAACCAATATGTTGTTAATTTTTTAAAAACATATATATAAATATTACAAAGAGAAGACTAAGTTTCTTTGAACACTTCAATGTCATCAAATTAAACAAAACACAAAAAAGAAATGACATTTAACCTCTTTTTCACTTATGGGTATCTCCTTCACTTGCCAAGAAATGAAAAAAATTACCAACATAACTAAAAAACAATATAAACTAGGCATATGACAGACAATGTTTAAATAATATATGCACCAATAGTGAAGAAGTTTGTTGCATGTTTTTGCCGAAATCTGATGGTTAACAATGCAAAAGCTTTTACACTATTTATGTTAGACTCTAGTTTTAGTTTTCCATAGCATTGAAACTATGTTCTCTGTAATTTGGTGTAGTTTTTTGTGATTGCAGTGCCACAAGAGGAAGAGTATATCTGCCACAAGATGAATTGGCAAAAGCTAGGCTTTCAGATGATGACATTTTCCGAGGTAAAGTTACAGATAAACGGAAGAAATTCATGAAGGGACAGATAAATAGGGCAAGGATGTTTTTTGATGAGGCAGAGAAAGGACTTGCAGAGCAAAACCCTGCTAGCAGGTGGCCAGTGTGGGCGTCAAGTAATTCCTAAAGAAAAAAAAAATTGGATAATTTGCCATTTTTGAGTTTAACGGAATATTATCTTTCCAACTTGTGAATCAAGAAATCCTTGATTGTACAAATTAACAAAGATGAGGAATAGCTTGAGCTTCCTTTCTTTGATCAAGCTTGTCAACACCCAATTTCGTCCGGGTAAGTAAATAATTAAAAATAAAGAGTAAGAGAATAATAATTATTGGTGGGTAAAAAGGGATAAAATAATAACTATAATACCGGACACAATATTTTTGAAATGTTAGCTTAATATGGTAATTATTTGAATCAATATTATGCTAATAATTATAAACAGTAATTAAAATAATATATTAATATAATTTGCTGCGTCAGTTTGCTTTTAAAGAGGAAAATATGATTTTTTTTTAAAATGGACAAATTTTCTGACAATATTGATAATCAATGTTTTGAATATTATTTAATTTGTTTTCTGGCAACCAAGACCATTTCTTTCCCTATTTTGTTTTATTGTCATTTAATTCATAATTAAGGCAAGATTGCCATAATATTACAGTGTGTATATAAATACGCACTCTGTCATAGAAAAAAGGGGGACGAAAGAATAGAGAGAAGGAGAAACAGGCAAAAATAATAACAAGAGAGAAAGACAGTATAGAGAAAAATAGGTTCACCCGTAAGGGTTCTGTCAACGGCAATCACCAAAGAAGAAATAGAAGAGTATTGAAAGCTAAAAAAGTATGTCACCTCTACACCATTATTTTTTTCCCTTTTTATTGTACTCTGAAGTTTTTCCTAAAGGTATTATTTTTCCTACACACAAATAATGTTTTTGTTAAATCATAAATTTTTTTATAAGTATGTGTCGGCTTATGGCAAGTTTCTTTCTTTTTCCCACCATTCTTAAATAATAAATAAATACGAGATCTTTAAAACCAAAAAAATGTCAATCTTGTTAAACCAAATCTTTGTTGGATTCACTTTTCAAAAATCTAAATCAATTTATAATAATTTTTAAAACAAACTCACAAACTTTTTTCTACATAAAGAACTACGCGATCCCTGATTGTCCATCATAAATGGATATACGTTGGAGCAAGGTCAATCCTTGTCGGGTTCATAAAACAAAAAAAAAATATTTTTTTTCTTAATAGTTTCTTTACTTTTTTTAAGGGAAAATTAAACATTTATCAAAACCACGTCAACTTTATACATTTAATTAAAGTTAATGCTTTTAGGCAGGCGCAGTGGGTGCTAATACCTTCCTTACTCATAACCGATTCCCGAACCTAAAATCTACTTTTCACAGACCATGTCTTATTTTTTGGTTTTCCATGGTGGCGACTCCAAAATATTTTCTTAATCCCGTTTGTTTTTCGGCTCACCATCCCGTCGCGATCGCGGTTTCGATAGAGCTACAATCACCAAAGCAACTTATGGCTTCGCAATTAACAATGTATATGGTAATCACATCAAAACCATTAAACTAAATAGAATAACTTTTTACTCATTAAACAAAAACATAATAACTACTTACCCTTTTGTGGTGCTTTTTTTTTTGAATCCCAAAAGCTTCCTCCACTTATCTTACCCTTCGAATACGTTGTAGTTCTATATCACACAAATTCAACCAGAGAAAACCATATAAAACATATATATACTTAATAATATAAATTATATGTTATAGTCCTTAAAGATTGCATAAACATACCTTAACACACCTCTTAATGTTCACTCAATGTCCTAACAATGCACCAAAGTATTCCACAACACACCAACCAAACCACACCCCATTTTGTGCCCGAAATACCAAAGAACAAAAGGGTTTAGGATTTTCTACAACATCAAACACTGAAAGATGCTTAGACATTCGAACTTCTTCTTCTCTGTGAATCACCGCAACATTAAACCACTACACACCAAAGAAATAAAGATATATATTAAAGGAACAACATTCTGGACTTACCACAGAGTCGCTGAGACTGAATGACGGCGACCCAAAATCAGAGTGCGAGAACAACAGTCCTAGGGTTCCTCTGCAACTAGAGGATCACGGTGACGTTGACGGAGAACATGATTACCCCACAACGGCACTGATAACGGTTGAAAAACCGTTATTTTTATGCTTAAATTTGATACCAAAAGCAACCTTTAAGACTTAGAAACTAGCTTGAACTCATATTTTTGCTTTAGTTTTGAGAATAAGAGAGTTGAAAGTGAATTTAATGGTTTTGTGCAAGATTCCCTTCATTTTGTAGGCTAATTGAATCATTTGAAAGAAGAATTGAAATACCGAATGATTGGAGTGCTGAAAAGTCAACCAGAAACTAGAAAAGTCAACCAATCAACCAGAAAAGTCAACCAGTCAACCATAAAAGTCAACAGTCAACCAGAATGCTGAAAAACCAACCAGAACGCAGAAAAAGTCTGACCGAGTGGCGCTGAGTGGAAATTTGGCGCTGAGCGGCAGTTTTCAGGTGCCGAAATCACCGCTAAGGGGCAAAACAGCAGCTGGGGGGCAAAATGGATCAACCGCTAGTACCGCTCAACGGTAAAATACCGCTAAGCGCCATTCTAAATGGGCTTGGACTGGTTTTTTGGCACTTTTATGGGCTTGGGCCTAATTTTTCTGTATTTTTGGAATAGTATATAAGCTTTAGGACGTCCTAGGGTTTGTATCTTTGGCAGAAACGAAGCAAACACTCTCTCTTCCACCCCTTGGGGTAGATTGGGAGATGGTGACAGCTCTCCTCTTCTCTTTCACGGGTTTTTCTATCTCTTTCATTCTTTCATTATTGTTCATCTAGGTTCACCATGAATATGGTGAACTAAACCTTGTATGTTTGTTGGGGAATCAATGTAATCTTTTGAAGCTCTCATATATGGAATTTGTTTTTACATCTTTTATTTAAGATCTATGCTTTCTTTCATCATTAGTTAGGGTTTTTCCTCTTTGCTTAATGCTTGCATTGTTTAACTCATTCGATGCATGATTATTGGTTTTGTCGATACGGGCGCGTACGGGGAAGTCTAGATCCGGGGAATTTCTCCCAATATGATATTGGTTGTCGTTAAGCTCCTGCACTTATGAACTGATCATTAGGAATGCTAGGAATTGTATGAACTCGTGATTAGGGAGAAGCCTTCTTGAAAGGTACTTTAGAGAGTGGCATTAACAATGATGATTTGAATGTTGGATTCCTAAAATATATGAGAGTGGATAAGATGAAATTGACCCCCAACAACATATTCATACATAAATTTCATTGAAAGTGTTTATCTTTTGCTTTTTGCCATTGATCAAAACTTCATGCATACATATTTAATTTTCGTCTTTTGCATATAAAACCCAAATATTTCGTCTTTAAGTCTTAGCTAATCAAGAAACCACACAACTAAACTAGGCCGTGAGTCCTTTGGGAAGAACGATACTTGGTCTTACCAAGTTTATTACTTGAACGATTCGGTCATACTTGCCGATTGAAAAAGAAGTTTGTGACATCATATTTTGGTGTTCATAAATTTGTCCATCAGGCACCACGACTGGAACACCACGATTGGAGGCAGGGACTCCTACGGTTTGAGCGACGAAGATGATGGTTCGAGATTAAGCCTATGATTGATGACAATCGTTTGATGACAAGAATGGCCAGAAAAGAACCAAATTTACTAAGCATTAAGGTTTGATTTACTTACCCGATTAAGCACCTCAATGCCCAACTACGGCACCCCACCCAACAATGAGCCCCAACCACAGTGTTTGATGAAGGATTGATGAAGGTAACAATAATAGATAGAGAGAGATGAGCAAGAACCAAAGCACAATCTACACCCACACCGAAGAGGGCACTAGAGAGCAACACCCACACCAAATATCGCTCCATAGAAGGACACCGAACTGAGACTGAAGATGGTTCGAAAGAGAAAGGAAAACGAAATATATACGGAATTTATATACGAAACATCCGTATATAAATAACCGTATATAATATCCGTATATAACATTTTTTCTAAATTCTGTATATAAATTCCGTATATAATATCTGCCTTATATACGGATTTCAATCCATATATAAAGTTCTGTATATAAATCCATTATTTCTTGTAGTGATTTTTGATGTGTGGGAGAATGTGAAGGCCTGAAAAATAGAGTTTAAAAGAGCAAAAAGGTTATCAAGTTAATAGGACCAGACTTTAAAAAAGCCCATTTAAAACATCCTGGTCCATTAGCTTAAGAATTATGTCTCTATCTAAAACTCAGTTTCAGATTTTCTCTACCTTCTCTCTACCACAACTCTATCTTCTCTCTCCCAAATCTCTTCTCTGAATCGTTTAATCTCTGATCAGGTGCCGCCAAAACGTCTGCAACATAGTGGGCTTCGAAACTAACCGATTCATTTCGGATTCTAAGCTGGTAAGTCCCTCCATGCAACCTCTTCTATATTCTTGAACTGCAACAAGCATTTTGTTGGTTGGATGTACCTTAAGCTTTCTCCTTTTCCATCTTTTTTACTCCATTCTACCTCTAAGAGTTGTTTTCATCACCATTTTGGTGGGTTGTAGGGTTTTATTGAGTTCTTGCGGTGAAGGAACTGTTGGGGTGTTCTTGCGAGCTATCCAGTCAAGTTACTCTAAGGTAAAGGGAGCTAGAATACTTCTTTAAATTTCTTGCATGAGGTGTATGTATATTGGATTCTTAATGGGTGCACTGTTTGGAGTTGTATTTTGCGTTTTCAATATGTTGTATTGTATGTGTTGATATGTGAAATCCATGAATCTGTGCTGTGATGTTTGGAATTGTTTTGGATGAGTTGGAATTGCTAAAATTGGTCAATTAGAGGTGATTGAAGGGTGGAATCTGGTCTGACTTTTGTTGGATAGAAAATTTAGAGTTTTATTAGTTTTTAGGTCATTTTGAGAGGGAGTGAGGTAGTGATTTTGAGCATTTGAGGTCTAGAGCGTAATTGGGTTGTTGGGGCAGTCTTAACTAGTGTATTGTGACTTGTTTGAGTCACTAAATTGATCAAAATAGGTGGAAGCAGTGGGATTGGGTTTTGGGTAACTAAGTTAGGAAAATTGGTGTTTTAGAGTTGAAATTTGAGTTTTGATTACTTTAGAATGGTAGTAGGAATGTTTAGAATCGTTTAGATAAGTTTAATTGGTAAAAAAACAAGAATTAAGGGTGTTAGAAGTTAGTGAAAATGGTTAGAAATGGTCATGTTGGGTTATGTCCGCAATTATGCAGAATTCTGTAGAGCTCTGCAGAATGATGCAGTTGACTGTTTGGTCTTGTGCTGCTCTCGGTCATAACTGGGTTGGTCTCTTTTGAGTCTTACCAGTTCATGATCGTTCGGTCTCTCAAAGAGTGTTCGGTCTTGTACTAGCACTTGGTCTCTTAAAGAGTGTTCGGTCTGGTACTGGAACTCGGTCTCAAAGCTCTAAGTGCTCGGCCAAAGCTCTATGTGTTCGGCCAAAGCTCATAATGTTCGGCCAAAGTTCTAAGTGTTCGGCCAAAGTTCTATGTGTTTGGCTAAAGATCATAGCGTTCGGTCAAAGCTCTAAGTTCTCGGCCAAAGCTCTAAGTGTTCGGCCAAAGCTCATAGCGTTCGGCCAAAGCTCTAAGTGTTCGGCCAAAGCTCTAAGTGTTCGGCCAAAGCTCATAGCGTTCGACCAAAGCTCTAAGTGTTCGGCCAAAGCTCATAGCGTTCGATTCAAGTTCTTTAGCTATTGTTTTGGGTAAATTAAGTGTGTGTGTTGAGTTCCGTGTAAAGTATGATTGTTGTAATGTGATTTAAGTTGAAAGTATGTGAAGGTATGAAGTATTGTTGTGTTGAAAGTGAAAAGTATCAGTATTGGACGTAATTCGATGATCCTCAAGGGGGATACATGGTGGTGCCCTTCTAGTGTGTTTAGAATGAATTGCATGGTAGCTTAGTCTTGGGGGTTTTCCTGACGCTCCAATGGTCTTTCATTCTCAAGTAGAGAGGATTGATCCATGTGGTGAGGAGTAGCAAGAGGTCCAATATGGCCCAAGGTGAGTGATAACGGACTAACCTCGTGAGTGTGGTAGGGTGAAACCCATTGGCAATGGCGTTGCAAAGTATTAGATGCCACTACGAGTGCATAACCTGCCATAGGTCGGCAATCATTCTAACTCCGGACGAGTCAAGTGTAAAGTGTAACAAGTGGTGTTGTATGGTTCATTAACGTTGAATTAAACTTGCATGTTATGTGTGACTGTTATAACATGATTTTTACATATCTAGCTCACCCTTCTGCTTGTGTTTGTCTGTTGTGTGTGTTGTGTTTCTGTTGCATTGATCATCCACTTGGATGTGAGCAGAGATGGATGAGGTACCCCTGGAGTAGGCCCTGGTTGGTAATGATGTTGCAGCTTAGTTTGTTTAGGAATTTCTTAATTAAGTTCTATTGTTTTGAAATACTCTGTTAAGTAGGAAGTTTTTAAATTGTGGCTTATTTTGGATGACTGTAAGCTTAACAACTTATTTGCAAGTCTACTCTAACTGTTCTCTTTATAAAAATGTGGACCTACTACATCATATTTCTATATAATCTAGGACGTTACAATAAATGTTTCTTCTGTGGCCTTTCATGAAACTGTAACATCGCGTTCTCTTTATTTTTGTTGGATTTGATATAAAGAAAATTCTAGCCTTCTTTTCACACATCTTTTCTTGTTCAGGATATTACTTTATTTGGTGAAGATCATAGTGAGTTAGACTTTGACAACAAGTCATATGAGGCAAGTATATGGTGTATATTATGGTTTATGAATGTTTTATAAGGTCTAGGATAGTAAAAACTAAGTGATTATGAAAAATTTTAATTTGTTAACTCTTTAAAATTGGACAATAGGAGCTTGTTGACTATTTTCAAAGGATTGGTAACGTAAGCATGGGTTTGTCAAACTAAATTATTGCAAGAGTGGTGAAGACAAAAAATTATTTCTTACCTAATAATAACTTGGAGGGAGTAACAATAGAGGAACATGAAACTGATCTTTGTGTAATATGTCAGGTTTGAATTTTAGCACCATGAATAATTCAATACTTTGTGATGTATTAAACGTGTCTTATTTTTTTGGTAATATTCATTCATCTTTTTAATTTACTTGATGTGATTCTTCATTTGGGTATGGTATATTTCAAAAAGCATGTTAATTTTTCTTTTTGGCCTATTAATTGGATTACTTATGAATTATTTCACAGGATGAATTTAAAAACAAGGCATAATACCCAATTTTGTCCCCACTTTGGTTCGGAAATCTCAAGTTAGTCCCTTTATAGAAAAGTGAGTTGAATGGATCCTTACTTGTAATTAATTGACTCTAATGAGTCCCTTCCGTTAAATAGAAGGAAACGGAGTTAGTGGACTGATGATGTGGCAGAAAGCTTCAGGTTTGCGTGCTTACGTATCAATACGCAATTGTTTGCACAAAGCTTCAGGTTTGCGATGGCCATTTTTGGTTGGGAGGCCAGCGAACTGCAGGGAGAAGAAAGAAGAAAAAGACTCTGGGTCTCATCCCGTTGGAATGGCGCGGAGAGAAGAAAGAGACTCTGTAACGATAATAATAATAGTTTATATGAAGAAGAAAGATAAATGAAGAAGGAAAGAAGAGAATAAGTGCAGTGATCTTTGTGCGTGTGTTGTTGTTGATCTTGGTTGGGTGTGAGTCTTGGGTGTGAAAATGTCGCACAACGATACCATACCTCTTCACCCATCTTCCCAATCCGACATCGACGAGATCGAGAACCTCATCAATGCCAGCGTTCACCAATCAGTCCCTCCCGCACGCCCTCCAAGTCCCCCACGCGCCTCCATCCCGGTCTCCGTCTCCGCCGCCCCTTCCCCCTTCATTTCTTCCAACCTCCCTACGCCGCCGACGGTCCCCAAATCCTCCTCTTCCGCTCCTCCCCCTTCCCCGCCTCCGCGTTCCGACATCTCCGGGTTCGGACCCGCCCCCAACACCCTCACAGAGCCCGTATGGGACACTGTGAAGCGCGATCTTTCGAGAATCGTGAGCAATCTGAAGCTGGTTGTCTTCCCTAACCCTTACCGCGAGGACCCTGGTAAGGCACTCAGAGATTGGGATCTGTGGGGCCCTTTCTTCTTCATCGTCTTTCTCGGCCTCACCCTCTCTTGGTCTGCCTCTGTCAAAAAGGTATATATCTATTTCTATCTTCGTTGTACTCTTTCTTCCTAATTGGTAGGGTTTGCAATTCAGATCGCAAATCGCACTTTGTTGATCTGTCGTCATCACCTTCTGATCTACTTTTAGTGGCTAGCTCAGCTGAAATTTTCGTGGTTGTTAAGTGGCGTGTCTCTGGATAGAATCGTTGGGTAGAATTCACTTAGGAGTTTCACGTTGTGCCTGATCTTGATCGTATTGCAAATGTGTACTACAATCACTTGGCTTTAAGGCTTCAAGTATTGCTCTCTGTGTTGCAGTCACAACGTGAAAGAATTGCGTATTGACACGTAAGCACGCAAACCTGAAGCTTTCTGCCACATCATCAGTCCACTAACTCCGTTTCCTTCTATTTAACGGAAGGGACTCATTAGAGTCAATTAATTACAAGTAAGGATCCATTCAACTCACTTTTCTATAAAGGGACTAACTTGAGATTTCCGAACCAAAGTGGGGACAAAATTGGGTATTATGCCTAAAAACAATGAGGAGATAGGAATTTTGCAATGTTAACATAAATTCCATGGAGACTGCATAAAGAGATGGTTACATGAAAAAGCTGTTTATCCCATCTGCAAATTAGAAATATTAGACCATGAATGGAAGTTGGAAGAGAAAAGACTTATTTCATTATTAACATTGTCGATTTCATTTATTTTATGGTTTTCGAACAATAATAATCATGTTGTATAGATGTTAATATGTTAACTTTAGGAATTTGTAATGTCAATTATTTTTAGTTTTCACACAAATAATTGGATGTAATGATTCCTTGTATGTAACAACAAAATTTGGTTTATTCATAAATTTTTGAATGTCCTACTTTCATATCTTCTTACATAGATTGTTGAATGTCTTATTTTCAAGTATGTGATGAAATTTTTTTTTTATACTGTAACATTTTTTTGTCCATTGTTTGTGTCGCGTACATAAATAAATCGTGTTAATTTAATGTGACAACATTTTTATAAATTGAACTGTAAAATAAATTCACTCGTCATTGTTTTATCATTTTAATCAAGAATATATTTTCTTCTATATTAAAAGTTTTAGAAGATCTAATTCTTTTTTTAGCAATTGGATCATAAAGATTAATTACATATTTTATTTTTAAATTTGTAAAATTTTAATAGTTATGTAGAAATAAATGTAGTTATTTTTATTGATTTATGTTGTTTAGACATCAAAATAGTTATAACAGAAAAAATTATATGAATGTTGTATATTCTATTTTAACAAACTTAATAGAGTACGATTATATTCGTTACTATGATTATAAAAAAAAAAAAAAAAAACTTCTCTAATGAATAAAAAAATTGTATACATATTTTATTATGAACTATACTTGAAATAAAAATATTATCTTAAAACTAAAACTTTATATATATATTAAAATAAAATTTATTAGATATATATTTATATAGAAAAGTAAGATCATATTAATACAATCTTATCCATGTAAAAAATTGAGATTTTACCTATTATAAGAAATATTATTATTGGTTTTGATATCAATTTTCTCTTCGAATAAAATAAGATCTCATTTATCAAACATATAATTAATTCTACAAATCTGAAGAGTTAATTATAGATAAAAAAGTATAAATAAAAATCTTTCACTCTCATATATATATATATACATATATATACATATATGTACATATGTATACATACATATGTATACATATATATGTATACATATACATATGAATACATATATATGTATACATATATATATATATTAGTATATAATTTAATTTATTTAAAAGAAATTAAGTTTATCATGTATGTATTCAAATACATTCTCTCTTTAATAATTAAATAAAATAATATCCCTTAATTATTTTAAAAAGACGTAACCTTAAATATAATTATAAATGTAATTGTATCATAATTATCTATTTCACAAAACTATCGTTATATTATATTATCAAAATGCTAAGTATAACATGGTGAATTATCTAAAAAATATATGTACAAATCAAATATAATATATGTAATTAAGAAAATAAAATTTATCTTTTGTATACAGAGATACAGTTCACTTTTAGTTATATGTATGTTTTGTTTGTTAGAATTTAATTAAAATATAATGACTAAATTAAATAATAACCCAAATATATAAATATCAAAGGGGTAATCTTTCCATTATTATATAGATACACGGTTATATTTTTTCATATATATTTCTTTGCTTTTACTCTTAAATTACAAATACATATATATAGTTATGGAGAATAATTTTATATCTCTTTTTTTTCAATTATGTGGTAAATCCTAATGCCACCAAATCAAATCTAGTAGATATTTAAAATTGAATTTTAAAAATCAAATTTATCTTTAACAATAAGATTTTCTTTTAATATAATATTTCATATTCATGTTACATTTACAAATGAAACACTATTAATATCCCTTTCTCTTACTTACTCATCCTCTAGTATTTTTTTTAGTTTCTTATATTCATATGTTATTTCTTCAAAAGGGAAACCTCTTTCAGAAATCTACACATTGTGATTTGATCACGAAGTAAGTCTCTATTATTTTTATTTCATGTTTTAATTTGTTAGTGAGATGATCTTGGCTCCAATGTTTAGTCTTATTTCTTTTACTTTTCGATTTTCCATCAACTGATTATTGTTGTTTGCTTTCAAATTTAATAGTTTTCTTTTTGAACTTTTAGATTAAGTGTGGTGAGATGACATTTTTTGGCTTAAATTTTTATTTTTACTTTAAATTTTGGATAAACCATTTTATATAATCTTTTTTTATTATAAAAAAATTGGTTTATCCTAATATTCACAAGCACTTAGTACTTGTATGTACGTGAATATCTAGTTCTCATTTCTTATCTAGTTCTTTCAAATGGTTAATTTCTCTTATTATTTTAAATTTTTACTTATTATTTTCAAAGTAACTAATTTTATTCACAATATTTGGTATAATAGGATTAAATGGCATCATCAAATATGTATGTGGAGGTGACAGTATCCGTGAGAACAACTGATCTAGATTCTCATTACATTCTAGATGCTTATGAAAATGAGATAATGCACAGAATGACAGAATATGATGGGCACCAACCTAATCTTAACATAGATGTTCCAGTTTCATCTAGCTTGGTTGAATCTTTGAATCCACATTTCAATGATTCGGCTGCTAATAATTTTGCAATTTCTCCCTACAATGCAAGGCACACTTACATTAGCAATCCCTTGTTCCCATCCTATTGTGTCGAGGGATATATGATGACACATGACTCTAACGGTTTGATTCTAGGAAATTATTCTGGTGATCAACACTATCAACCCGTTTCACCTATCTGGTCAGACCATCTACAGTACCATCCCTTTTATTATCAAACACACCTCGTGCAGGAGGCCAGAAATGAGTCAATGAACTTTCATGCTCTAGTAATTGCTCCATCATTTGGAATTCCAACAAATCCTCCAAGAAGTTTTTCAATACCCTTACAAAATGCACCATTCACGAGTACACATATTCACCAACCTCCACCTCTTGGACATCGGATAAATGTTTCTTCTGTGGCCTTTCATGAAACTGTAACATCTCGTTCTCTTTATTTTTGTTGGATTTGATATAAAGAAAATTCTAGCCTTCTTTTCACACATATTTTCTTTTTCAGGATATTACTTTATTTGGTGAAGATCATAGTGAGTTAGACTTTGACAACATGTCACATGAGGCAAGTATATTGTGTATATTATGGTTTATGAATGTTTTATGAGGTCTAGGATAGTAAAAACTAAGTGATTATGAAATTTTTTAATTTGCTAACTCTTTAAAATTGGACAACAGGAGCTTGTTGACTATTTTCAAAGGATTGGTAACGTAAGCATGGGTTTGTCGAACGAAATTATTGCAAGAGTGGTGAAAACAAAAAATTATTTCTTACCTAATAACTTGGAGGGAGTAACTTCAGAGGAGCATGAAACTCATCTTTGCGTAATATGTCAAGTTTGAATTTTAGCACCATGAATAATTCAATACTTTGTGATCTATTAAACGTGTCTTATTTTTTGGGTAATATTCATTCATCTTTTTAATTTACTTGATGTGATACTTCATTTGGGTATGGTATATTTCAAAAAGCATGTTAATTTTTCTTTTTGGCCTATTAATTGGATTACTTATGAATTATTTCAGATGATGAATTTAAAAACAATGAGGGGATAGGAATTCTGCAATGCCAACATAAATTCCATGGAGATTGCGTAAAGAGATGGTTACATGAACCATATGCAAATCAGAAATATTAGATCATGAGTGGAAATTGGAATAGAAAATACTTATTTCATTATTAATATTGTCGATTTCATTTATTTTATGGTTTTGGAACAATAATAATCATGTTTTATAGATGTTAAAATGTTAACTTTAGGAATTTGTAATGTCAATTGTTTTTAGTTTTCACCCAAATAATTGGATGTAATATAATGCTTCCTTGTATATGTAACAACAAAATTTGGTTTACATTCATAAATTTTTGAATGTCCTACTTTCATATCTTCTTACATAGATTGTTGAATGTCTTATTTTCAAGTATGTGATGAAAAATAATTTTTTTATATTGTAACATTTTTTTGTCCATTATCTGTGTCGCGTACATACATAAATCGCGTTAATTTAATGTGACAACATTTTTATAAATTGAACTGTAAAATAAATTCACTAGTCATTGTTTTATCATTTTAATCAAGAATATATTTCCTTCTATATTAAAAGTTTTAGAAGATTTAATTTTTTTTTTAACAATTGGATCATATAGATTAATTACATATTTTATTTTAAATTTTGTAAAGTTTTAATAGTTATGTAGAAATAAATGTAGTTTTTTTTATTGATTTATAACAGAAAAAATTATATGAATGCTTATATTTTCATTTAACAAAATTAATAGAGTACGATTATATTCATTACTATGATTATAAAAAAAATAAAAAAAAAAAGACTTCTACAATGAATAAAAAAAATTGTATACTAATTTTATTATGAACTATACTTGAAATAAAAATATTATCCTAAAACTAAAACTTTATTTATATATATATATATATATATATATATATATATATATAAAAGTAAGATCATATTAATACAATCTTGTCCATGTAAAAAATTGAGATTTTACCTATTAAGAAATATTATTATTGGTTGATATCAATTTTCTCTTCGAATAAAATAAGATATCATTTATGAAACATATAATTAAGTCTACAAATATGAAGAGTTAATTATAGATAAAAAAGTATAAATAAAAATCTTCCACCACTCATATATATATATATATATATATATATATATGGATTCTAAGTTTTAAGGTTAAGGGTATTTTAATAATTTTTATTCTCAAAACCTAAAAAAAAAAAAAAAGAAACCCCCAAACCCTTACTCACCTCTCTTATTTCTCTCAATCCGTTCTCTTTCATCTCTCTCACTCCAACCTTTTCTCTATCATCCTTACTGTAGCCCCAATTGAAAAAATCATAAACACTTTCCTTTAAAAAAGTTGTCTTTGTAAAGAGTTGAGTCATTGACATATTCACCTTGAGACAAAGGTTCATTTAAGATCTCTTCAATTTCACCATCTTCACTAACCTCTCTAATTTCATCATAAATTAGATAAAATTATATACGACAAAAATTATAAAATAAAAACTCATTATAAAGTCATTTTTTTTGTAAGAAAGAAATTGTTTAACAACGAGTGTTTCTGATTTTTTTCCAGGGCAATTACCAATTCCTTTGATGTCATTATGCTTGTGAAGACAAAAATTATAAAATAAAAACTCATTATAAAATCATTTTTTGTAAGAAATTATTTAACATCGAGTATTTTTGATTTTTTCCAAGTCAATTACCAATTCCTTTATGCTTGTGAAAATTGGATAAAATTAGATAAGACAAAAATTATAAGATGAAAACTCATTATAAAATCCCTTTTTTGTAAGATTGTGTAACATTCTATTCTTCTATTCCACCCGCTATCGGGCCGCTATCGGACCACCCAATTTCTACTATCATGCACGAGATGTCTATACCTCGGCGTGAAGGGGGTGTGTTGGAAGTCCCACATCGACTAGAGATAAGGCCAATTTATAATATATAAGTGAGGTGCAAACCTCACCCTACAAGCCGGTTTTGTGGGGTTGAGTTAGGCTTAAAACCCACTACTAATATGGTATCAGAGCCATGGTTAGAGCCTATCCTAGCGAGTTCTAAGTGGGCATTCTATTCTTCTATTCCACCCGCTATTGGGCCGTTATCGGACCACCCAATTTCTACTATCATGCACGAGATGTCTATACCTCGGCGTGAAGGGGGTGTGTTGGAAGTCCCACATCGACTAGAGATAAGGCCAAATTATAATATATAAGTGAGGTGCAAACCTCACCCTACAAGCCGGTTTTGTGGGGTTGAGTTAGGCTTAAACCCACTTTCTAATTTGGTATCAAGAGCCAACACTGATATCCTCTAAGATATAGGAATCAGTGCCTTTTTTCATTGAATATTTCTGATGGCTTCTTCCGATGACAATCAATCGGAGAAACATGATTCTGGAACTTCCGCTGCTTTCAAGAGTTATATTTCTACTGCTGTCGGATTTGTGACCAAGTCAGGTGTATCTAACTCTGCCCTTAATCTTTCTGTTGTTACTAAGGATAGTAATTGGATAATTGATTCGGGTGCTACTGATCATATGACTTGTGATCCTCATATATTTACTAATTTTTCCTCTAATTGTTCTAAAACTGTTATTATTAATGCCAATGGGGTCTCATCTCCTATTGAAGGTATAGGTACTATATCCCTCTCACCCTCTTTATCGATTCCTGATGTTTTATTTGTTCCTACATTAAACTGTAATCTTATCTCCGTCAGCAAGTTAACCAAATCACATTCTTGTGTTGCCTTATTTTACCCAACCCATTGTCTTTTTCAGAACATCCATTCCAAGGAGAAGATTGCTAGTGGTAGAGAGAGTGAAGGACTGTATTATCTTGAAAATGTCTCACAATCAAACCATAATAAAGGATTGACTTGTCTTGCGAACGATCACATACAAGATAAAAACAAAAAAGAAATTTGGTTGTGGCATAGACGGTTGGGACATCCCTCTTTTGGTTATTTAAAAAAACTATTTCCATCACTATTTCATAAATGCAATATTTCTGATTTTTTTTTGTGAAACTTGTGTTTTGGCAAAAAATCATCGTGTTGTGTTTCCTTTAAGCAATAACAAAACTAATTTTCCTTTTTCATTAATTCACACAGATGTTTGGGGCCCTGCCCCGCAATCTACACATAATGGAAAAAAATGGTTTATCAGTTTTGTTGATGATTGTACTCGGGTAACCTGGGTATATTTGCTTAAATATAAAAGTGATGTGTGTGATGTGGTTCGTTCCTTCTATCATTTGATTGTTACACAATTTAACACATCTATTAAGGTCATTCGATCAGACAATGGAGGAGAATATTTTAAGACTGAATTAATAGAGTTCATGAACTCTAAAGGCATCTTGCATCAAACTACATGTCCTTATTCACCACAACAAAATGGAGTGGCTGAGAGGAAAAATAGACATATATTAGAGGTGACAAGATCACTTTTGATAGATCGTAATGTCCCATCTCATTTATGGGGTGAAGCTGTGAGCTCTGCCGTTTATTTAATTAATCGAACTCCTTCTAGTGTGCTTAACTTTCGAAGGCCTTTTGATGTGTTGTCTGATCATTGTATCCTTCCTCCCATAGTTTATTTACCACCTCATATTTTTGGATGTGTTATATATGTTCACTTACACCCACATCAACGTACAAAGCTTGAAGAACGAGCGATCAAATGTGTTTTTGTTGGGTATGGATCAACTCAAAAAGGTTATCGTGCTTACCATCCACCATCAAGGAAATTTTATATTTCTATGGATGTGACATTTAATGAGCATGAATTTTTTTATGTTGATTCTCCACTTCAGGGAGGCAATGAAAGTGAAGTGCATAATCGTGATGTTGGTATGTTTGATTGTGAAGATAAATTATTGTGTGAGGATCATTCTGCAGGAAGTGAGCCAATCCTAAATATGGACCCTTCTTTTCTGGATAATACAGTGTCTTCTGATCATAACCAATTGGCTCAATCTTCTCCACAGGTTCAACTTGACTCTTCAGAGGTACCTTCTGATACTATCTCTGATAATACTAATGAAATTGATCATGAAATTGATTCTTGTCTGCGTGAGACCACCAGCACACCAAACACTGAGTCTACTACTGTTCAATATATTCTTCCACCTCGTTCTAACCGTGGTCAACCTCCAGTTAAATATGAACCAGACCTCCAAGCCAAAGTTAAATATCCCATTAGTAAATATGTGTCATCTCACAGGTTATCTCAGTCATATGCATCATTTGTATCTCAATTATCTTCAATTTCTATTCCTAGTAATGTACAAGAAGCTTTGGCAGATCCTAGATGGACCGAAGCAATGGTTGAGGAGATGGCAGCTTTAGAAAAAAACAACACTTGGGATCTTGTGTCCTTACCAAAAGGGAAGAAAACTGTGGGCTGCAGATGGGTCTTTACAATTAAGCATAAAGCTGATGGAACTGTTGAGAGGTATAAAGCACGACTTGTGGCTAAAGGTTACACTCAGTCTTATGGTGTAGATTACCAAGAGACGTTCGCACCAGTAGCCAAACTCAATACTGTGAGAATACTTTTGTCGCTAGCTGCAAACCAAGATTGGCCTCTTCTACAATTTGATGTGAAAAACGCTTTCCTACACGGAGAAATTTCAGAAGAAATTTATATGGATTCTCCACCAGGCATGACTGATTCAATTGGAATGAAGGTTTGCAAATTAAAGAAGGCTCTATATGGATTAAAACAATCCCCAAGAGCATGGTTTGGAAGGTTTACCAAGTCTATGAAGGCTTTTGGCTATAGAGCGAGTAACTCTGATCACACCTTATTTTTTAAGAGAGGAAAAGGAAAAATTACAGCTTTGATTATATATGTAGATGACATGATTGTTACAGGAAATGACCAAGATGAGATTTCTAGTTTACAACAATACCTTGCATCTGAATTTGAGATGAAACAACTTGGAAATCTTAAATATTTTTTAGGTATTGAAGTAGCTAGATCAAAACATGGTATTTTTCTATGCCAAAGAAAATATACTATTGATTTACTATCGGAAACTGGGCTGCTTGGGAGTAAACCAGCTGATACACCAATTGAACAAAATCATAAACTTTTTCAATGCTCAAATTCAGCAAGCATAGACAGAGGAAGATACCAAAGGCTGGTAGGAAAATTAATTTATTTGTGCCATACACGTCCAGATATCACTTATGCAGTGAATGTTGTTAGTCAATTTATGCATGACCCACGGAAGCTTCATATGGATGCTGTTGAAAGGATTTTGAGATATTTGAAGTCCGCTCCTGGAAAAGGAATTTTGTTCTCAAATCATGAAAACTTAAAGGTAGAAGGGTACACTGATGCAGATTGGGCAGGTTCAAAAGATGATAGAAGATCTACCTCTGGATACTTTACTTTTGTAGGAGGGAATCTTGTAACTTGGAGGAGTAAAAAACAACCTGTAGTAGCAAGATCTAGTGCTGAAGCAGAATTCAGAGGCATGGCACTAGGTGTATGTGAACTTTTGTGGATTAAAAATGTGCTATCAGATTTGGGCTTTACACAAAATGAACCTATGAGTTTGTATTGTGACAATACTTCGGCTATAGCAATTGCTCACAATCCTGTGCAACATGAAAGAACAAAGCATGTGGAGATTGATAGACATTTCATCAAAGAGAAGCTTGAAGCTGGAATAATTTCATTTCCTTTTGTAAGATCAGAATTGCAGTTGGCTGATGTTCTCACCAAAGGAGTATCAAGAAGATTGTTTAATGAGTCTTTATTCAAGTTGGGAATGTGTGATATCCATGCACCAACTTGAGTGGGGGTGTTAAGATATGCTAAATATTCTATTAAAGGATATTAGGCAATCAAATATTATGTTAGTTATAATTTAGATATTATTATAATTTGTGCAGATTTGTGTGGTACTCTACTCTTTGAAATAAAATATCAGAATTATTCTTTAAACCTTTTATTAGTAACGACAAGTGTTTCTGATATTGGAGTGAGAAAGAGGGAAGAGAAAGGGTTGAGAGGAATGAGAGAGATGAGTAAGGGTTTCGGAGGTTTCTTTTTTTATTTTTTTAGTTTTGAGAATGAAAATTATTAAAATACCCTTAACCTTAAACTTAGAATCCATGATATATAAGGATATTTTTGTCTACTATACGCGCGTTAGCAAACCCATATATATATATATATATATATATATATATATATATATATATATATATATATATATATATATATATATATATATATATATATATATTGTAATATATAATTAAATTTATCTAAAAGAAATTAAATTTATCATGTTTGTATTCAAATACATTCTCTCTTTAATAATTAAATAAAATAATATCCCTTAATTATTTTAAAAAAACGTACCTTAAATATAATTATTAATGTAATTGTATCATAATTATCTATTTTACAAAACTATCGTTATATTATATTATCAAAATGCTAAGTATAACATGGTGAATTATCTAAAAAATATATGTACAAATCAAATAAAAAGTTGAATTGTAATATTTTATATATATGTAATTAAGAAAATAAAATTTATCTTTTGTATATAGAGATACAGGGCACTTTTAGTTATATGTACGTTTTGTTTGTTACAATTTAATTAAAATGTAATGACTAAATTAAATAATAACCCAAATATATAGATATCAAAGGGTAATCTTTCCATTATTATATAGATACACGGTTAGATTTTTTCATATATATTTCTTTGCTTTTACTCTTAAATTATAAATACATATATATAGTTTTATTTTATGGAGAATAATCTTTATATCTCCTTTTTTGTCAATTATTTGTGGTAAATCCTAATGCCACATCAAATATAGTAGATATTTAGAATTGAATTTTAAAAATTGAATTTATCTTTAACAATGAGATTTTCTTTTAATATAATAGTTCATATTCATGTTACATTTACAAATGACACACTATTAATATTCCTTTCTCTTACTTACTCAGCCTTTAGTATTTTTTTTAGTTTCTTATATTCATATGTTATTTCTTCAAAAAGAGAAAACTCTATCCGAAATCTACACAAATTGTGATTTGATCACGAAGTAAGTCTCTATTATTTTTATTTCATGTTTTAATTTATTAGTGAGATGATCTTGGCTCCATTGTTTTGTCTTATTTCTTTTAATTTTCGGTTTTTCATCAACGGATTATTGTTGTTTGTTTTTCAAATTTAATACTTTTCTTTTTGTACTTTTAGGTTACGTGTGGGTGAGATGACATTTTTTGGCTTCATTTTTGTTTTTACTTTGAATTTTGGATCAACAATTTTATATAATCTTTTTTATTATCAAAAAATTGGATTATCCTAATATTCACAAGCACTTAGTACTTGTGTGTACGTGAATATCTAGTTCTCATTTCTCATCTTGTTCTTTTAAATGGTTAATTTCTCTTATTATTTTAAATTTTTAATTATTATTTTCAAGGTAATTAATTTTATTCGCAATATTTGGTATAATAGGATTAAATGGCATCATCAAATATGTCTGTGGAGGTGCCAGTGTCCGTGAGAACAACTAATCTAGATTCTCATTACATTCTAGATGGTTACGAAAATGAGATAATGCACATAATGACAGAATACGATGGACACCAACCTAATCTTAACATAGATGTTGCAGTTTCATCTAGCTTGGTTGAATCTTTGAATCCACATTTCAGTGCTTCGAGTGCTAATATTCCAATTTCTCCCTACAATGCAAGGCACACTTACATTAGCAATCCCTTGTTCCCATCCTATTGTGTCGAGGGATATATGATGACAAATGACTCTAACAGTTTGATTCTAGGAAATTATTTTTGTGATCAACACTATCAACCCGTTTCACCTATTTGGTCAGACCATCTATAGTACCATCCCTTTTATTATCAAACACAACTAGTGCAGGAGGCCAGAAGTGACTCAATGAACTTTAATGCTCTAGTAATTGCTCCATCATTTGGAATTCCAACAAATCTTGCAAGAAGTGTTTCAATACCCTTACAAAATGCAGCATTCACGAGTACACATGTGAAGGCCTGAAAAATAGAGTTTAAAATAGCAAAAAGGTTATTAGGTTAATAGGACCAGACTTTAAAAAAGCCCATTTAAAACATCCTGGTCCATTAGCTTAAGCATTCTGTCTCTCTCTAAAACTCAGTTTCTCGTATCTGAGTTTTATCTTCTCTCTACCAAATCTCATCTCTGAACAGTTTAATCTTCGCTTAGGTGCCGCCAAAACGTCCGTAACGGAGTGGGCTTAGAAACTAACCGATTCATTTCGGGTTCTAAGTTGGTAAGTCCCTCCATGCAACCTCTTCTCCGTTCTTGAACTGGGACATGCATTTTGTTGGTTGCATGTGCCTTAAGCTTTCTCCTTTTCCATTTTTCAACTCCATTCTAGCTCTAAGAGTTGTTTCCATCATCATTTTGGTGGGTTGTAGGGTTTTATTGAGTTCTTGCGGTGAAGGAAATGTTGGGGTGTTCTTGCGAGCTATCCGGTCAAGTTACTCTAAGGTAAGGGGAGCTAGAATACTTCTTTAAGTTGCTTGCATGAGGTGTATGTATATTGGATTCTGAATGGGTGCACTGTTTGAAGTTGTACTTTGCGTTTTGAGTATGTTGTATTGTATGTGTTGATGTGTGAAATCCATGAATTTGTGCTGTGATGTTTGGAATTGTTTTCGATGAGTTGGAATTGATAAAAATGGTTAATTGGAGGTGATTGAAGGGTGGAATCTGGTCTGACTTTGGTTGGATAGAAAATTTGGAGTTTTAGTAGTTTTTAGGTCATTTTGAGAGGAAGTGAGGTACTGATGTTGAGCATTTGAGGTCTAGAGCGTAATTGGGCTGTTGGGGAAGTCTTAGCTAGTGTATTGTGACTTGTTTGAGTCACTAAATTGATCTAAATAGGAGCAGAGCAGTGGTATTGGGTTTTGGGTCCCTAAGTTGGGAAAATTGGTGTGTTAGAGTTGAAATTTGAGTTTTGATTACTTTAGAATGGTAGTAGGAATGTTTAGAATCATTTAGATAAGTTTAATTGGTATAAAACAAGAATTAAGGGTGTTAGAAGTTAGTGAAAATGGTTAGAAATGGTCATGTTGGGTTCTGTCCGCAGTTATGCAGAATTCTGCAGAATTATGCAGAACGATGCAGTTGACTGTTCGGTCTTGTGCTACTCTCGGTCATAACTGGGTTGGTCTCTTTTGAGTCTTACCAGTTCATACCGTTTGGTCTCTCAAAGAGTGTTCGCTCTTGTACTGGCACTCGGTCTCTCAAAGAGTGTTCGGTCTTGTACTGACACTCGGTCTCTTAAAGAGTGTTCGATCTTGTACTGGCACTCGGTCTCAAAGCTCTAAGTGCTCGACCAAAATTCTAAGTGTTCGGCCAAAGCTCATAGTGTTCGGCTAAAGTTCTAAGTGTTCGGCTAAAGATCATAGTGTTCGGCCAAAGCTCTAAGTGCTCGGCCAAAGCTCTAAGTGTTCAGCCAAAGCTCATAGCGTTCGGCCAAAGCTATAAGTGCTCGGCCAAAGCTCTAAGTGTTCAGCCAAAGCTCATAGTGTTCGGCCAAAGCTCTAAGTGCTCGGCCAAAGCTCATAACGTTCAATTGATTTTCTTTAGCTATTGTTTTGTGTAAATTAAGTGTGTGTGATGAGTTCTGTGTAAAGTATGATTGTTGTAATGTGATTTAAGTTGAAAGTATGTGAAGGTATGAAATATTTGTCGTGTTGAAAGTGAAAAGTATCAGTATTGGACGTAATTCCATGATCCTCAAGGGGGGATACATGGTGGTGCCCTTCCAGTGTGTTTAGAATGAATTGCATGGTAGCTCAGTCTTGGGGGTTTTCTTGACGCTCCAATGGTGTTTCATTCTCAAGTAGAGAGGATTGATTCATGTGGTGAGGAGTAGCAGGAGGTCTTAGTCTTGGGTTCTTCCAGTATGGCCCAAGGTGAGTGATAACGGACTAACCTCATGAGTGCGGTAAGGTGAAACCCATTGGCAATGGATTTGCAAAGCAGTAGAGGCCACCACGAGTGCATAACCGTCCACAGCTCGACAATCATTCTAACTCTAGACGAGTCAAGTGTAAAGTGTAACAAGTGGTGTTGTATGGTTCATTAACGTTGAATTAAACTTGCATGTTATGTGTGATTGTTATAACATGACTTTTATATATCTAGCTCACCCTTCTGCTTGTGTTTGTCTGTTGTGTTTCTGTTGCAATGCATCCACTTGGATGTGAGCAGAGATGGATGAGGTACCCCTGGAGCAGGCCCTGGATGGTAATGATGCTGCAACTTAGTTTGCTTAGGAATTTCTTAATTAAGTTCTATTGTTTTGAAATACTCTGTTAAGTAGGAAGTTTTTAAATTATGGCTTATTTTGGATGATTGTAAGCTTACCAACTTATTTGCAAGTCTACTCTAATTGTTCTCTTTATTAAAAATGTGGAGCTACTACTTTATATTTCTATATAATCTAGGATGTTACATTTATGATATCAAAGCAGTTTCTGTCCTTAGAAAATCCTGTAGCGTATGTGTGTGCCTTGCTTATGATTGTGTACTCTTAGTCATGTTTAAGTTGGTTGTCCTTGTTGATTTTAGTTGGACTGATGGTCTTTCCTCTTTATGTGAACAGAAGATGGCACCTAAGCTTCCTCCTCCTCCTCTCCCTCAGGCCGAGCCGTCTGAATCTAACCAGATGTTAGGGACGGTACTTTAGGCATTGCAACAACAAAATGTTGCATTGGTTCATCAAAACACCATAGCCTTGTAGAATTTGGAAGCTGCAAGAGTGTCTGCTCACTAGAGCATTGGCTGATACCACTCAGAGGCAATTCATGGATATGATGGCTGGTGGTAGGACCGCGACAGGCGCGTCTTCATCTGCGGGTCCGGTCCCAGAATGGAGCTTGGAAAGCTTTTTACAACACCATCCAGCCAGGTTTGATGGGAAGTGTAACCCAGATGAAGCTGACCATTGGTTTCGGGACGTGGAGAGAATTTACCATGCCAAGAGGTGTTCAGATGAGAACAAACTGGCGTATACTGAGTACCTGTTGACTGGGGAAGCAGGGCACTACTAGAGCAGCATGAAAATGATCCTAGATTGGAGTAGAGCTCCTATTACTTGGGATTTGTTCAAGGAGAAGTTCTACCTTGGTGGAGATGGCCCGTGTGATGGAGAAGACCAAGCGGGAAGCTGAAGGGCAGTAGAGTCAGCTTGTTAGAAGTGGAGGACCATCTGGGTCCCATGGTGGATTTAGTTCCAGGAGGGCTCCTTACCTTAGATCGTCAGCATCTTCTGGGTCTAAGGGTTCATCCTCTCAACCCTCGGTGCATTCAAGGTAGTCTAGCCACTCAAGAGGGTTGCGGTGTTATAAATGTGGAGGGCCACATCTACAGTTTGTGTGTCCTCAGATGAGCGGTTATCGGAGGTGTAACATCTACCGTGGCGAGGGCCATTTTGCTAGAGATTGTCCTATAGTCAGGAGGACTGGACCACAGAAACACCGTGTTGGGAGATCCGTTCAGAGGGGTGGTGCCAGACCTCAAGCGACTGGACGAGTTTATGCCTTGAATGGAGCAGAGGTGTTAACTTAGGTAACCTCATCGTCAACTGTTGTTTGTTGTTTGGTATGCCTTGTGTGGTACTGTTTGATTCAGGGGAAACTCATTCCTTCATATCGGAGGCGTGTGTTGAAAAGCTGGATTTGTCTGTAGAGGAGTTAAACCTTGATCTGGTGGTGTCTACACCAACATCGGGGTTAGTAAGGATGTCATCTGTTTGTACCCGTTGTCCTGTTGTTGTAGAGGGACATCGTTTTAAGATAAACCTCATATGTTTACCTTTGCAAGGGCTAGAGGTAATCTTGGGAATGGATTGGCTATTTGCCAATCGCATCCTTATCGATTGTGGTAACAAAGAGTTGATATTTCCTAGTGAAGATGAAGATATGTCCCTGTCGATTGATGTGTTGAGACAAGACATAATGGAAGGCGCCAATTGTTTCTTCGTGTTGTCACATGTGGAAGTGACATAGGAGTCAGATCGTTCGGTTCGTGAGAATCAGAGTGCAGACCTCTTAGTTGTAAACGACTTCTTAGATGTCTTTCCTAAAGAAGTTCCTGGTTTACCTCCTTCCCGAGAAGTGGAGTTTTCTATTGATCTGGTCTCAAGAGCAGGGCCAATATCTATAGCCTCTTATCGGATGGCTCCAACTGAGTTGGCCGAGTTGAAGGAGTTGATTGAAGAGCTGTTGATTGAAGTGCTTCGCCATGGGGAGCACCAGTGTTGCTAGTGAAGAAGAAGGATGGTAGCTCAAGGTTGTGTGTTGACTATCGTGAATAAGCTGACCATTAAGAATAAGTATTCGTTGCCCAGGATAGATGACTTGATGGATCAGTTGTACGAATCTACGGTGTTCTCTATGATTGATCTGAGGTCAGGTTATCATCAGATCTTGGTGAAAGTAGATGATGTGGAGAAGACGGCGTTTAGGTCTAGATATGGCCACTATGAGTATGTAGTTATGCCTTTTGGTGTGACTAAGGCTCCAGCCATTTTCATGGACTATATGAATCGAATTTTCAGACTGTTCTTAGATAGGTTCGTTGTTGTCTTTATAGATGACATACTTGTCTATTCTAAGACTCGGGAAGAGCATGAAGATCACCTTAGGGCAGTGCTTGGAGTATTGAGAGAAAGAAAATTGTATGCCAAGCTGTCTAAGTGTGAGTTTTGGATGGAAGAGGTTTCGTTTCTTGGGCACGTGATTTCAGCCGGAGGAATTTTTGTTGATCCCGCTAAGGTGCAAGCAGTACTTCAGTGGGAGAAACCTAAGACTGTGACTGAAGTCAGAAGTTTTGTGGGTTTGGCGGGCTATTATCGCCGTTTTATTGAGAGTTTTGCTCGGATTGTGGCGTCGTTGACGTAGCTAACTAGGAAGGATCAACCTTTTATTTGGACAGACCGGTGTGAATCTAGCTTTCAAGACCTAAAGCAAAGGTTGACTAGTGCACCAGTTTTGGTTATCCTTGACAAAGGTAAATCTTTTGAGGTTTTCTGTGATGCTTCTCATCAGGGATTAGGGTATGTGCTGATGCAGGAGAAGAAGGTAGTGGCATATGCTTCAAGACAACTCAAGGCTCATGGAAGAATTACACCACTCATGACTTGGAGTTGGTAACTATTGTCTTTGCTTTAAAGATCTGGAGACACTACCTGTATGGTGCACAATTTTAGGTGTTTAGTGATCACAAGAGTCTGAAGTATCTCTTTGATCAGTGCATGTTTCCGCGTTGATGGTCAGAGAGTTAGAGTTGGTGGAAAGCTTCAGAGATTTGAGATTGCAGGTGGAATTCGAAGTTGATAGTATCAGATGCAGTAATTTGGTGGTGTCCAATGACTTGTTGAGACTTGTCAAAGAAGAGAAGTTGAAAGATGTTGAGCTTCAAAAGTCAGCGGGTTTGATTGGGACTGAGCAAGGTAAGGATTTTACCTTGGGGGCTTATGACATTTTGAGATTTAGAAGCAGGGTCTGTGTCCCTAGCAATTCAGAGTTGAAGAGGTTAATCCTTGAGGAAGGTCATAAAAGCCGTTTTAGCATGCGTCCTTGCATGACTAAAATGTATCAAGACCTCAAGGAGTCTTTTTGGTGGTCTGGTATGAAGAGAAATGTAGCTTAGTTTGTTGCTTCTTGTCTAACCTGTCAGAAGGCTAAGATAGAGCATCATAGACCTGGAGTTTTGTTGTAGCAGCTCGAGATACCTGAGTGGAAATGGGATAGCATAGCCATGGATTTTGTTAGCCATTTGTCACGCACAGTTAGAGGTCATGATGCGATTTCGGTGATTGTGGATAAGTTGACCAAGAGTGCTCACATCTTAGCGATTAATTTGAGGATGTCGATGTCGAAGTTGGCGTAGTTGTACATCAAGGAGATTGTGAGACTGCATGGAGTGCCTTCTAGCATCGTATCAGATAGAGATTCGCGGTTCACATCCCGCCTTTAGCAAACACTTCAGAGTGAGATGGGCAGTAGGCTGCAATTGAGTTGAGCGTATCATCCCCAAACTGATGGGCAATCAGAAAGGATGATCCAATCACTTGAGCACTTGCTAAGGACATGTGTTTTGGATCACTTGGGAGTCTCGGATGAGGTGTTGTCGTTGGTCGAGTTCACCTTCAACAATAGCTATCAGGCCAGTATTGGTATGGCGCCGTTTGAAGCCCTGTATTGAAGACGCTGCAAAACACCTTTGTGTTGGCATCAAGATGGAGAAGCACTGTTAACTGGGCCAGAGTTGATACAGTAGACTACAGAGAAGGTGAAGCTGATTCAAGAAAGGACGTGGGCATCTCAAAGTCGGTAGAAGTCTTATGCTGATCAGAGACGTAGACCCTTGGAATTTGAAGTTGGGGATCATGTCTTCCTCCGAGTGACTCCTACTACTGGTGTAGGAAGAGCTATTCGTGATAGGAATTATCTCCTAGGTACCTTGGTCCTTATCAGATCCTAAGACGTATAGGATCAGTTGCCTATGAGATAGCCATGCCACCCCAATTTGCAAACATTCATCCAGTGTTCCATGTCTCACAACTTAGGAAGTATGTGTCTGATCCCTCACATGTGCTTGAAGCTGAAGACGTTCAAGTTAGAGAAGATCTATCTATGGAGGTGCAACCTATCAGAATTGAGGAGAGCCAAGATAAGCAACTTAGAGGCAAAACCATCTAATTTTCGAGGTCGAAAATTCACTACAACAAAAAAGTGAATTACATACATCAAAAATCCGTATATAAGACCCAAAATCCGTTTATAATATTTGGTTATATATGGATTACATATGGGCAAAAATTCATATATAATACTATCGTAGCTAGGTTTATATACGGATAAATCCGTATATAACTTATATACGAAAATTATATATGGATATATCTGTATATAACGTATATACGGATAAATCTGTATATAACTTATATACAGAAATTATGTACGGATATATCTGTATATAACCTATATACGGATAAATCCATATATAACTTATATACGGATTTTATATATCGATATATCCGTATATAACTTATATACGGATAAATTCGTATATAACTTATATACAGTTAACTCTGTATATAACTTATATACGGATAAATCCGTATATAATGGTTTAAGAAGAGCTAAATAAATACCTTGTATATAGCAGTTCCCCATGCACAATATACAAGCAGACCTGGACATTATAGTGAATATTCACAATTGATATAAGCAAACTTGGACATTATACATTGCACATTGACATATAAATCCAATAAGCTTTTCAGATACACTTAATCCACAAAGGAAACATTGTATATGAATACATAAATATTGTTTACATCAATATAACTGCAAGAATAAACATTAGGTAAGTTCATAAACGGATTGTGGTTGGGGTTCTAAATAAGTTCAACAGTAATGGAAATAAGTTCTATAAAATGCCTAATAATGCATATAATCATTTCCATCTTGTGGTTGTTCATCTGGTGGTTGCTGGTGTGATGGTTGTTGTTCTAGAGGTTGCTGTTCTGGTTAGACATCATTGGGTACTTCATTTTGAACTTGAGGATTTTGAAGGTTTAAAAAGTCTTGTGCAGCTGCGGCTGCTGAAGGCGGAAGGAATGGCAAGAGGACGCCAATAAATCCTTCAAACTTTTCAAGCTGCTGATCATATTGTTGTAACTACGATTTTAGGTTAACAATTTCTTCTGAATTTTGTTGTTGAGCAGTAGAAGATGCCTGTGTCTGTTGGATGTAACTATCAACACAGTCATCTTGGGAAGTGACATTTCCAATGTCGTATACGCATCCCTTGTATTTTCCACCAGCAGCCTCTAACCAACATCGGTTTCTCAATCTTTCCTCCTCCGCAGGGTCTAGAGGAGAAGATGTTGAGACACCAACAGATGTAGTCTCAGATATTATTTGAGAAAATTTTGCAACAAATTGTTCCTGTTAAATGAATAAATATTATCATTAAACATGAGGTTTAAAAACCGAAAATTTATAATGTGATAGAGTTAGTATAAACTTACATGGGTCCGCCTAGACCTTTCGTCCACAAATTCCCCTAATGATTGACGAATATGTATCTGCTGAAATTTTTAAAATTTATGATTACAAATATAAGAAAAAAAATGTACAAGTTACATACCAAACGAATAGCATGCTTATGCACGCTTATAGATCCTCTAGTGTGCAAACAACCACCCTTTTTAGATGTCCGATTCTTCTTTGCCATTTCACACTTTTCTCTATAAAGTGGCATGCTCCACTTTTCCAAAAGAGCATTCCAAGTATCGTCCCCCAGTTAATCAGGTCTTTTTCCTAGAGTTCTAGCTTTTTTATACATCTTTGAGAGTCTATGAGATGCCTTGGTGTGATAATTTTTTTTTACCTTTTCCTCATCTTCAGGCTTCCATGAAAACCTTTCTCTGTTATATTAGAAATAATAGGTTTGAATAAGTAAACAAGTTCAAAGTATAAAAGTGTATCAGTAACATTTTCTAATTCAAGAAATTAATCTTATTGATTGTTAGAAATGAATGTTCTGGTTGTGAAGGAAACAAAACAAATTACTTTTCTGTAGCTGCACCAAAGTAATCCCTTCCTTGGAATGGCAGCAATGGTTATATCAGGAATGCACGAGAGTTGAATCACGCAACAAACAAGGGGCTGGAAACATGCATGCATTGGATTATTTTGTATTTCAGCTAGCTGATGTTGTTGTAGTACAAATTAAATGCAGGACACCAACTATTGACTTTGTTCCAGGAAGATTGTAGTATTCTATTATCTTTTATACACATGAATAATAGGTTTGATTTACACATACAGAGAATAATTGCTCAGTGTAACAGGATTGGGATTGAAAAATGTGTACCTTAAAACGTTCGAAGAAGACATCTCTGGTTGACTTAGGGATTGAGCCCCATGTTAGCCATGGCTCATCAAACTGTTGCTTGATGGTGGCTGTGATTGCCTTCGATGTAGTTTTTGTAGGACAAAACCTAAAACAAAATTAAACTCAAACATTAAAATAATACAACAATGAATTTTCTATATATTAATTGAGTTAATTTTTTTCTTACCCTCCAACGGGTGTAATCATTGGACGACTATTGGAACATTCTTCCACGTAATTGGCGGCTGAACTGGAATGTGGATCTGCATCCTCTATACCAGGTGATGGTGCAATATTTATGGAAGTTGATGGGTTAGAACCAACATTGGGAGAGAGTGAAGCCATTCGATGAGGAGGCACTTGGTATGGAGTGGGTGTCAAGCCAGGCACTTGTATCGGAGGTGGAAGAGATGTGCCAATGGAGGTAGGTGTAGATGTAGGAACTTGATGTGGAGTGGGAGTCAAGGCAGGAATAACTAATGGAGGTGGAATAGATCTACTAGTGGAGGTAGAGGTAGGTGTAGTTGGCTGACTGGTTGAACCAATTTCATTATTGAAACGTGTCATCAACTTCACTACATAAGATTTCTTCCCCTTCCCCTTATCAAAATTTTCTGAAGGTGGAATAGGAGGGCCAGAAGCACCTGATGCCATATTCTTGAACATAATACATATTTTTATACAATAGAAGAAAAGAAAATTTAGAAATAGTACAATCAGAGATAAAAATGTGTAACAAGTAAACCAAAAACAATATTATACTCCAAAAACAAACAAAAAACACGAGTAAAAACCAAACACATCAACAACATATGAAGTCGCATTGTTTTTGGCTTTCTAATAAAACTCTATTAGTAATAGTTTAATCTTAAGACTTACATTGATAAGTCTTAAGATTGTGGACAACATTATAAATGCAACAAAAATAAGGAGGAACACACCCTAACTCTATTGAGTGCTAGAACTATGAAATTAATCTTCATTGTCATCTTCACCCTGTTCCTCTACATTGTATTCTTCTGATTCCGTTGTATCTTCATCTATTTGCCCTTGAAATGATGAAATATTGTTAGGGTCCACTTCTTCAAGACCAATTTCTACATCTTGTAATCAGACTACTTCTTCAACTTCAATGACGTCATTAACATGTGACATTTCCGCCACTTGGTATGGCACATCGACTTCTACATCATTAGAATCAATGCGACCTCTAGGCTTCGTTTTTATCGCAACACACCAACCTCATTTTTCCGTGCGTGATGTAAGATATGGTACATAATACACTTGTTGTACATTATTTGCAATTATAAAAGGATCAAACAACACATATCTTTTATCCATTCGAATATCCACAATGCCATACTTTGAATTCACCCTTGTACCTACTCTCGATGGATCAAACCAATCACAATAAAATAATACAATTTTCTTTTATGTGGTTGTTGAATTGTATTCCAACTCATAGACGTGTTTAATGACACCATAGAAATCATCTTGACCTCCTTCTGTTAGCCCTTTAACATGAACCCCACTATTTATTATCCTCTTGCCCTGACTCCATGCATGGGTATGAAATTTGTATCCATTAGCAAAGAAGGTGTGCCATTCCTTTACACACCTTAAAGGAGCAAGTGATAAATCTCTAAGATGTTGGTTCCTCACACTTAAAGGATCATTATGAACCTACAACCATTCAGGATATGAACCTATTCAACAATGTAATGATTAAAGAATTAAGGAAGAAATGAATGTATAAGAATGATAGGAAGTCGCACTTTTTTCCTGAACCACAATGGGAAATTAGCATGTATGTATGTCAAACTGTTTGACTCAGATAGTTGATAGGTATGTAAGAATGAGCTGTCGACATGTATGACGAGATTAGATCAAAGACAATTAATTATATTAAATGAAAGAATTGGGAAATATAATTGATTTTGGAGGCTTACTCAAGGTAAGGTTCAACTTCATTACAATTGATCAATACGTGAACATGAGCTGATCTTAATTCTTCATCACTTAACCAATGTGTTGATTCCCTTCTAGAATGACGGCCAGGTTGGTCAAACACTGATAATGTTGTCGTAAAGCTTTCTATTTGAATGTCTACTTCATTTCTACTGCTTTGTGGTGTTAACATGAAGTTTTTGAAATAGTGGGAACAAAAATGAGTTGTTTCTCTGTGCAAGTATGATGAGCAAATAGATCCTTCAACCCTAGCTTTATTCTTTATTGAACGTTTAGCATATCCCATGAACCTACAAATTTGAAACTGATATGTTAGGATTTTTGAATTATGCCTAGTAAATTGAACACTAAGATGTCATATTGTCACCTTTCAAATGGGTACATCCACCTATAGTGGACTAGTCCACCAAGTCGTGCCTCATATGGAAGTAAGCATTCCATAAACACATGACAGTCATGGCTTTTCATCCCAATGAGCTTTCCCCTATTCACATCAACACACCTTGACAAGTTAGAAGAATATCCATCAGGCATCCTAAGAGCTTTTACCCAATGACAGACTTGTTTTGTTTGGTCTGCTGAAAGTGTATAATTTTCTTTTGGCTTATACATGTTTCCATTGGTATGACTTTTTAGCTCCAAATCTTTTCATCTACAGTACAAAGCTATATCCATTCGAGCCTTGTCATTGTCTTTTGTCTTCCCCGCAACATTCATCGCAGTATTAAAGATGTTGTCAAAGAAATTTTTTTCAATGTGCATGAAATCAAGATTATGCCTTAACAAATTATCCTTCCAATAGGGAAGATCCCAAAAAATGCTTTTTTTCGTCCAATTATGCCACTCACTGTATCCATCAATTCTTGGTGCACCATTTTCAGTTATTTTAGGATAACCATTGATTCTATTCCAAACTTCTGCTCCCGTAAGATATGGTGGTGCGTCATCCATCTCCACTTCCACCTTCTTGAAATCATTCCTATTCCTCCTAAAGGCATGGTCATTCGGTAAAAACCTCCGATGGGAGTCAAACCACAAATTTTTTGCCCCATGATATAATCTAAAAGCCTTTGTATGCTCCATGCAATGTGGGCATGCCAGTTTACCATGAGTGCTCCAGCCGGACAACATACCATTAGCACGTCAGCGTGGCCCTCAAAATAAAGTTTTGTTTCCTTGAAATATCATATGTTATCACACCCGTCCACAACTTCTTCAATTCGTCTATCAAGGGCTCTAAGTACACATCTATGCCAACCTTTGGATTGAATGGCTTGGGAATGAGACATGTCAAGAACATGTAAGGTTTAGAGATGCAGATTTCTGGAGGAAGATTATAAGGGGTGACAATAACTAGCCAACATGAATATGGTATATTTGATGCCTGTACATATGGTTTAAAACCGTCAGAGCATAAACCGAGTCGTACATTGCGTGGCTCGATACCAAAGTCAGGATATGCTCTATCAAAGTGCTTCCAAGCCTCTCCATCTCATGGATGACGCAAAACACCATTCGTCGACATGTTCTGATAGGGCCATGTCATTTGTCCTGCAGTTTGTGTTGAGGCATACATTCTTTGTAGTCTGGGAATTAATGGCAAATAGAACATTGATTTCATAGAAACTTGTTTTGTAGTAGTTGCTCCTGTGTTACGTGGTTGATATCTTGGCTTTCCACAAATTTTGCATTCAAGCAACGCACCATCATTCTTACCATATTCATTATCATAGAAGAGCATGCAACCATCCACGCAACAATCAATCCTCTCTGATTGTAATCCTAACTTTGATACACACTTTTTTGCATCGTAGTATGTTTTAGGCAAACCTGATTTGATGGGTGTTGCATCCATAACCATTTTTGCAATAAAATCTATGCATTGGTTAGGAATATTCCAATTTGACTTGCAAGCTAATAGTCTGACACACATTGGTAATTTCGAATCTGATGCTCCTTCATACAACGGTTGGTCTGCATCCAACAAAAAATTAAAAAACCTTTGTGTTTCTTCATTCGGAGCCTCTTCAATGTTATTAGAAGTAGATGTTTGGCACGACTCATTTTGCCTAAGAGCATCATGCACCATGTCTTCCATTGTTTGAAATTGATTAATTTGACCACGTTCTGTCTCTACAACCATCCAACTTTCATGATTATGTACATCATCTTCTGGCATTCTTTCCCCATGATCCTCCCAAATGAAATAATTAGGCTTGAAATCGTTCTTGTAAAGGTGAACCTTCACAATTCTTTCGTGCAGAATCTTTGTATAATCGCACTTTAAACATGGACATCGAAGACCCCCATCTCTACGATAACGTTCTTGTTCACAAGCTTTACTTATAAACTCTTCAACACCCAATACAAAAGACTCTTTCAAAGCACCTCTTCCTCTATGACACCTATCGTACATCAATGAACGATTTGGTTGAGCATGATCCATGTTCTGTACATAAATCGATTACAAAACAATTAGCCAATGGTTAATACATGTCTCCATATTAGGACACGTGCCCTATCAAATGGCTTCCTAAACTCCATATTAGGACACGTGCCCTATCAAATGGCTTCCTAAAGAATAACCTAAATTAATTTAGGTCATTAACAAATGTGTGACCTGTGAGTGATTTCTAGTGGAGTGAACCTCCTAATGATTAATAAAATCAACCTTTCTGCTCGAATATGAATTCTTATGATATATGAGAAATTTAGTAAGTTATTTATGAGCAATGATGATAAATCTCTTACCCAACACTACTATTATTGTGTATTTTATTCAATTTAAGATTTAACCTCACATTTACAAAACTAACATGTATTATTAAACTTTTATTGAGTTAAGTCTTTGTTTTTTGACTTCACAAGAACTTAATTTTCTTAGTGAAGTGTATATAGTGTGGCTGAAGAGGACAAGAATGGCAGTAGAATGTAAGTGTGAGTGGACGTTCCAATCTTGACAACTCACTAACCTTTCACATTTCTCCGATATTATCAAAATTAATTACAACTACATAATCACACCACCCAAGATTCATGCTTACGCGGATGTATACTTCCCTACTTATACTTATTTCTCATTTCAATATTTGTTAAGAAACATATTTTATACGTCAAAAAATTACAATACTTAAGCTAAAATAACTATATATATCCATTTATTTTTAAACTTTAAAAAACAAAATTTTATGTTAGAGTTCAGGATTAAAAATATATTTAATGTTATTTACTATTTACAAACTATCTTAACTTAATAATATATTGCGATAAATAAAATCTATTTTGTTCAAGTAACATGAGTTTTTAAACTATTTTTGTGAGAAATGACTGATGTAAAGAATACTCCTATGATTCAAATAACATCCCATATATTCTATTTTATTATGAGAAAACTGCTAAAAATTGTTGAACAATGGTGAATGGTGTCAAAGAGTAAAATGTTTCATTAAAATATAGCAATATATAATTTTTATGATTTTTCAAATGTGTTTTTTATATTGTTTTCAATAAAATGGTTTTAATATTCTAAATCACAGTCTTAAAATATTTTTCTAATAATATTTAAAACAACTCAAGGTTTATGATAATTACAGTTTCTTCTTTTACAAATTCATTACCTTGTCTTAGAAAAAGTATAGTTTTAGATTCACATTCGATAATTATATTTTATGAATTAAATGGAAATGCTAATCACAAGCGAGAGATGACAACGGTTAAATGTGAGTTCAAACATCTTTTTTATAAAACTTTTCTAAATTTAAAATTGTTATTAAAACATATTTCATTTATTAGATTTGATATTATTTTATATTATCATTAAATATTTATAATTTATTTCAATTTATTATTTATCTTTTCATGATAATGTCATAAATATTTATTTCATGTATCATATCTGATATATAATATAATTCTTAATAAAAGTAATCTCAAATTCATTTATTAAAGGTCTTTTAAAATCGTTTTAAGAAAAATAAAGTTTTTTAAAATGTGGTGACAATTTTAAAGTTTTGTATAAATAAAAATTTTGGTTTTAAAATAACTTAAGTCTATATTAGTATATGTTTCCGTCAAATCTATTCGTATCTCAGGGTTAAAATTATAATTTTACTAGAGTATTTTTTATTTCCGTTCATGGGCGTAAGTTCTTCACTGCAAAAGTAATTTTGCTTTCTTCGTCATCGTTATATGTAAACCACATTGTCAGTTTTGATGTCAACCAATGTGTTGTTAATTGTTTAAAAACATGTATATAAATATTACAAAGAGAAGACTAAGTTTCTTTGAACACTTCAATGTCATCGAATTAAACACAACACAAAAAAGAAATGACATTTAACCTCTTTTTCACTTATGGGTATCTCACCTTCACTTGCCAAGAAATGAAAAACAATTACCAACATAACTGAAAACAATATAAACTAGGCCTATGATAGACAATGTTTAAATAATATATGGACCAATAGTGAAGAAGTTTGTTGCATAAAACATGTTGTCCTTTAATCATTAGTTGGCACATGCATCTTCATGCATCGTATGCGTTAACAACATTTTTATCATTTTCCATTCATTTTTTTTACATAACAATAAATGTGCATGTTTTTATTTAAATAAAAAGCAAAAACGAAAATTTCATGCTTTAATGAATAAATAAATAAGGCAAAATAAAAACCATTTAGTCTAATAAATAAATAGTTTAAACTTATAAAACTTTCATCATTTTCAATTTCTATCATAACAATATTAAGGACTTGTGATTTCCGCCTATTTTTAGCATGCATCATTTCTACATTTTCGCATATTTAGTTTTCATCTAATTCAAATTAATAAAAACAGTATAAAGTGAAATAAAAAACAACGGCGGGACTTCCACGACATCCTTATAGGACTCGAGTGAACTCTGAGGCTATGGAAGTTTGGGAAGAAGAACGTGAAGCTATAAGGGCCGATATTAGCCAACTAAAAGATCAAGTCGGTCAAATCTTGGAGGCTTTGAAAACCATGAAGAGTGCAGGAGAGACTTCGTCTATAAAGGTCGAGGATAATGCTCACGCTCCAATACATAACGCTGTAGGCACACAATTCACGTTTCCAATGTATGGTTTGCCACCAGGTTACACACCACCCACTGGACATCATTCAGAGGCAGAGCACACTTCTTTGGCATTTCCCATAACAAATGGTTTACTTCCAATTAGTACTCAAGGGCCTATCCTCACGACAGAGACGAAGATGAATGAAACGTCCAAGTCTCCTCACACAGTTGTTGCACATGATGTTTCGACTAAGGCCACCATACACACAGACACAGAAGAAGACAAAAGTAAACTTGAAGTACTGGAAGACAGGCTAACAGCCATAGAGGGGTTTGAAAGTTACGGGTTTGGTGATGTGGCGAAGTTGAGTTTGGCCCCAGGAGTGATAATTCGACACAAGTTCAAGGTGCCAGAATTTGAGAAGTACAAGGGTAACACATGCCCTAAGAACCACTTGACCATGTATTGCCGAAACATGGCTGCTTACGCTCATGATGAAAAATTACTTATCCATTTCTTTCAAGACAGCTTGGCCGAAGCAGCATTGAGTTGGTATACACATCTGGAATCCTCTCATATCCGTTCTTGGGCAGATTTGACAGACGCCTTTGTAAGGCAGTACAAATACAATGTGCACGTCGCGCTAGACAGGTTACAATTACACCACATGGCAAAGAAAGAAGGGGATATTTTTAAGGAGTACGCGCAACGATGGAGAGAATTGGCAACGCAGGTTAAGCCACCTCTATACGACAAAGAGATGGTTGCAATGTTTGCGAAAGAATCGAGATCGGGCTAAAGAATGGGAAAATTACATCTCAAGCCACCACTCCAAAAAAATCCATTTTAATCGAGAAAAAGAGAAAGAAGGGGGAGTACATGGAACGTCAACAATATCCATATGGGAAGGTCATGCGCCCACTCATGTCTATCAACCAAGTCTAAGTTACCCTCCTTATGTGAACAATACAGTGTCTAGTCCCCAAACAATATCTCAACCGCTAGGATATTATCAACCACAACAGGCTTCGAATAATGCCTGGGGCACTGGAGCCGGCTTGGGTTCTGATCATAACGTTGACCAAAGGGATCATCCTAGGAGGAACCCAGAGAAAAATTTCACTCCCATTCCTATGACATATACGGAACTGTTACCCCATCTCCTTAAGAAAGGTCTGGCCAGTGTTCGTCCCATGAAACCCTTACGACCTCTATACTCCAAAATTTTTGATGCAAATGTGAGATGTGATTTTCACGGGGAAGCATTGGGCATTCAACGGAAAAGTGCACGTCCCTTAAATTCAAAGTACAATCTCTAATTGATGTAGGATGGTTGAAGTTCCAAGAGGATAAACCTAGTGTTGGAGTAAATCCCCTTTCCAAGCATGGAAATACCTCAACAAATGCCATCGAGGTTGGATGACACAAGCTAGTAAAGAATGTAAGTGAAATTCGAAGATCTAAAAGGTTCATTTTTGAAAATCTGGTAAAATTAGGTTTGCTAAGGAGCAAAGGTGACCTTGAGAAGGCATGTGGAGTACATCCAGGAGCCGAGCATTTCATTAAGGAGTGTACCAAGTTTAGAAGAATTCTTCAAGATCTGATCGACCGAAATTTCCTACAAATATACCACAAGGATAAAGAAGAAGATGTATTTGCAAACCCAAGGGCTGAAAGATAAAGAATTTGTCTGTGATGCTTATTGAAATGTAATAGTTTTTAATTAACCTCACTGCTTTGCCCAGAGCCTTGGGGTTCGTGCGTTACGGGTTGACACTTTCTTTTGCATTTGGTTTAATATTAAATCATGTTTGTTTTATTTTTTTCATCATCTCGTGTCTTAAATTTTTTTAACTCAAATAATACGGATATGACAATGAATGTTTTGAAAACAATAATGTTGATTTTCCTAATTTTGAGCACCCTATCAATAACATGGAAGATGATTATGATTGACCCATAACCCTCTTCAGTGTTAATGAGATTTGTGAAGTAAGATTCTAAAGAAATAAAACCCCATCAAGGAGAGGTTGAAATCTTTAATATAGGAGAAGAAAGCGAGAGATAAGAGGTAAAAGGTTGGCGCTAGCATGAAGAAAGAGTTCAACACGAGTTACTACTCAAGCTAAAATGTCTTCAGAATCAATGATGAAGTACGAAAGTAGTTCGATGCGAGATTCTTAGCCGGGGCAAAATACTCCCAATGGGTGGCAAGTATCGTGTCGAAGAAGGACGATAATGAGCAAATGTGTGTCGATTATTGTGATTTAAAGATAATTTCTCATCACCGCAAACCTGAACAATCAAACTTCACATCGTCCCCCAAAAATGAATGGGGCAATCAAGGCCATTAATAAAAAATATCAAGAGGATTGTACCTTCGATTTACTCGGTTACTACACATCGGTACGCATGTCGACTAGGGCAACACCTTTTTCTTTGGTATATGGAACAGAAGCAATACTACACTTCGAGGTAGAAATCCCATCCCTACAAGTGTTAGTGGAAACCAGTTAGAAGAAGCAGATTGAGTTCAAACCCGGTTTGATCAACTCAATCTCATTGAGAAAAAAGATTGACCGCAACATGCCATGGGCAACTATACCAGCAAAGGGAATTCCAAGAAGGTGAATTGGTCCTAAAAAGGATTTTGCCAATACCAAAGGATCACAGGGGCAAGTGGACTCCAAATTATGCAGGCCCGTATGTGGTAAAGAAGACTTTTGGTGGTGGTGCACTTATTCTCACCAGAATGGATGGAGAGGAGTTGCCTTTGCCAGTTAATTTTGGCGCAGTAAAAAAAATTCTAATGATTCCATGATAGGGAATGCTTTTAAAGTGGAATTGACAATACTATATTGTTTTATTCAATAAATCTTTTTTCATCTCTTTCATAAGGTCATTCTTAACTTTCAAAATGCCTCCCGACAATAATAAGCATCACAGGCAGATTCACTGGGTGCGAGTGTATTCTTAAAGGATGTCGTGGAATTAAAACAAAACGGAAAGTATTTGGGTCTCACATGAATTTTCACCTATACATTCATGCATTCATCATAGTACAGGCATCATCATAGGAAAAGCATGGCACACCATGCATCGCCAACATTCAACAGGAATTCGTGAATTCGATAGAATACAATTCAAGGAAAATACATCAATGACAAAATTTAGAATTTTCAAAAAAAAAAAACAACAAAAGAAAAAAATATATTTGTTTCGAGATTGTCAAAGCTCAGTTTTCATCCTGGCACCAAAGCCTAGTTTTCATCTTGGCACCTAAGCCCAATTTTCATCCTGGCACCTAAGCCCAGTTTTCATCCTGGCACCAAAGCCCAGTTTTCATCCTAGCACCTAAGCCCAGTTTTTATCCTGGCACCTAAGCCCAGTTTTCACCCTGGCACCAAAGCCCAGTTTTCATCTTGGCACCCAAAAACAAAATTATATGAGGTTTGTGTGTCTCCCCCATCAAGTTTTACGAGGTTTGTGCGCCTCAGCATCAAGTATTCACGAGGTTCATACACCTCTCCAGCAAAGTTCATAGGGTATGACACACCCTCCATGGGTGTCACGGCTATTCAGCAAAGTCCATAAGGTTGCTACATTCTCTACCAGGTACGCTTCGAGGTAATCTCTTTCCTTTTCTTTAGACCCAAACGAAATTAGTGTCTTTATCTTTATTTAGCTTTTACTATGATAACACAAAAACTCTAAGGTTCATGTTATCTAGCAAAATCCAAATAAAGAGGGCAGCTGTCAACACCCAATTTCGTCCAGGTAAGTAAATAATTAAAAATAAAGAATAAGAGAATAATAATTAATGGTGGGTAAAAAGGGATAAAATAATAACTATAATACCGGATACAATATTTTTGAAATGTTAGTTTAATATGGTAATTATTTGAATCAATATTATGCTAATAATTATAAACAGTAATTAAAATAGTATATTAATATAATTTGCTGCGTCAATTGCTTTTAAAGAGGAGAATATGATTTTTTTTAAAATGGACAAATTTTCTAACAATATTGATAATCAATGTTTTGAGTATTATTTAATGTTTTTCTGGAAACCAAGACTATTTCTTTCCCTATTTTGTTTTATTGTCATTTAATTCACAATTAAGGCAAGATTGCCATAATATTACAGTGTGTGTATATAAATACGCACTCTTTCATAGAAAGAAGGGGACGAAAGAATAGAGAGAAGGAGAAAGAGGAAAAAATAATAAAAAGAGAGAAAGACAATATAAAGAAAAATAGGTTCTCACCCATAAGGGTTCTGTCAACGGCAATCACCAAAGAAGAAATACAAGAGTATTGAAAGCTAAAAAGGTATGTCACCTCTACACCATTATGTTTTTTCCCTTTTTATTGTACTCTGAAGTTTTTCCTAAAGGTATTATTTTTCCTACACACAAATAATGTTTTTTTTAAATCATAAATTTTTTTATAAGTATGTGTCGGCTTATGGCCAGTTTCTTTCTTTTTCCCACCATTCTTAAATAATAAAAAAATATGAGATCTTTAAAACAAAAAAAAATTTCAATCTTGTTAAACCAAATCTTTGTTGGGTTCGCTTTTCAAAAATATAAATCAATCTATAATAATTTTTAAAACAAACTCACAAACCTTTTTCTACATAAAGAGCTACGCGATCCCTGATTGTCCATCTTAAATGGATATACGTAGAAGCAAGGTCAATCCTTGTCGGGTTCATAAAACAAAAAAAAACTATTTTTGTTTCTTAATAGTTTCTTTATTTTTTTAAGGGAAAATTAAACATTTATCAAAACCACGTCAACTTTATACATTTAATTAAAGGTACTGCTTTTAGGCAGACGCAGTAGAGTGCTAATACCTTCCTTACTCGTAACCGATTCCCGAACCTAAAATCTACTTTTCGCAGACCATGTCTTATTTTTTGGTTTTCCATAGTTCTTCCATAAGAAATTATGGTGGCGACTCCAAAATCTTTTCTTAATCCCGTTTGTTTTTCGGCTCGTCATCCCGTCGCTATCCCGGTTGCGACAAAGCCACAATCACCAAAGCAACTTATGGCTTCTCAATTAACAATGTAAATGGTAATCACATCAAAACCATTAAACTAAATAGAATAGCTATTTACTCATTAAACAAAACATAATAACTACTTACCCTTTTGTGGTGCTTTCCTTTTTGAATTCCAAAAGCTTCCTCCACTTATCTTACCCTTCGAATACTTTGCAGTCCTATATCACACAAATTCAACTGGAGAAAACCATATAAAACATATATATAATTAATAATATAAATTATATGTTATAGTCCTTAAAAATTGCGTAAACATACCTTAACACGCCTTTTAATGTTCACTCAATGTCCTAACAATGCACCAAAGTAGTTCACAACACACCAACCAAACCAAACCCCATTTTGTGCCGAAATACCAAAGAACAAAAGGGTTTAGGATTTTCTCATTTTACAAATGAAATCACTTAGGAATGAACAAAATTTACTTACCACAACAATCACCAATTCAGCATATCTACAACATCGAACACTGAAAGATGCTTAGACATTCGAACTTCTTCTCTGTGAATCACCGCAACATTAAACCACTACACACCAAAGAAATAAAGATATATATTAAAGGAACAATATTCTGGACTTACCACAGAGTCACTAAGACTGAATGACGGTGACCCAAAATCATAGTGCGAGAACAGCAGTCCTAGGGTTCCTCTGCAACTGGAAGATCACGGCGGCGTTGACGGAGAACACAATTACCACACAACGGCACCACCACTGGAACACCATGATTTAAGGTAGGGACTCCTATGGTTTGAGCGACGAAGATGATGGTTCAGGATTAAGCCTATGATTGATGACAATCGCTTGATGACAAGAATGGCCAGAGAAGAACCAAATTTACTAAGCATTAGGGTTTGATTTACTTATCCGATTAAGCTACTCAACGCCCAAATACGACACTGCACCCAACAATGAGCCCCAACCATAGTGTTTGATGAAGGATTGATGAAGGTGATAACAGTTGAAAAACTGTTATTTTCATACTTAAAATTGATACTAAAAGCAACCTTTATACTTAGAAACTAGCTTGAAATCATGCTTTTCTTCATATTTTTAGAAATAAGAGAGCTGGACAGGTTTATGCTTGATTTCAGTGTTTTTGTGCAGGTTTTAAGGTGAATTTGGTGAAAGAAGTGAAGAAGGAGAGAGATGAAATCAGAAAAGACATCAAAAAGTGCAAAAGGAGAAGCCGAAGTCACCGCTCAGCGGTAGTTTACCGCTGAGCGGCACTCAGGCACTCACGGGAGATCCGTTGAGGGGCAAAATGGCTGCTGAGGGGAGAAAGCAAGACACGCACTTACCGCTGAGCGGTATTTTACCGCTGAGCGGCACTTTAATGGGCTTGGACCTAATTTTTTGTAATTTACGAATGGTATTTAAGCTTTAGGGTTTCCTAGGGTTAGGTATCTCTGGCTGGAACGAGGCAAACACTCTCTCTACCACCCCTTTGAAGGAGGATCTTGGATGCTGAGGCTTCCGCTTCACCTTTTTAGGGTTTATTCTTTCATTCTTTCATTGTAATTCATCTAGGTTCACCATGAATATGGTGAACTAACCTCTTTATGTTTGTTGGGGAATCAATGTAGTCTTGTGAAACTCTCATATATGGAATTTGTTTTTACATCTTTTAATTAAGACTTACGCTTTCTTTCATCATTAGTTAGGGTTTTTCCTCTTTGTTTAATGCTTGCATGGTTTAACTCATTCGATGCATGATTATTGGTTTTGTCGATACGGGAACGTACGGGGAAGTCTAGATCCGGGGAATTTCTCCCAATTTTATATTGGTTGTCGTTAAGCTCCTGTACTTATGAACTAATCATTAGGAATGCTAGGAATTGTATGAACTCGTGATTAGGGAGAAGCCTTCTGGAAAGGTACATTAGAGAGTGGCATTAACAATGGTGATTTGATCGTTGAATTCCTAAAATATATGAGAGTGGATAAGATGAAATTGAACCCCAACAACATATCCATACATAAATTTCATTGAAAGTGTTTATCTTTTGCTTCTTGCCATTGATCACAATTCATGCATACATGTTTATTTTCTGTTTTGCATTTTAAACCCCAATTAATTCGTTTGTAAGTCTTAGTTAATTAAGAAATCACATAACTAAACTAGGCCGTGAGTCCTTTGGGAAGAACGATACTTGGTCTTACCAAGTTTTATTACTTGAACGATTCGGTCATACTTGCCGATTGAAAACAAGTTTGTGACATCATAATTTGGTGTTCATAAATTTGTCCATCAAGTTTTTGGCGCCGTTGCCGGGGACTCGTGGTTTAACTGGTTAATTTGTGTGATTATTGATTATCTTTGACTTATTTTTTTTATTTTTTTTTTAAATTTCGAATTTTTTTATTTTATTTTATTTTTCTGTTTATATTTTTCAGTTTGTATTTTATTTGATTTTATTTTATTTTTCTGTTTTCTGTTTTTCTGTTTTCTGTTTTTATTTTCTGTTTTTTATTTTTCGGTTTTTATTTGATTTTATTTTATTTTATTTGATTAGATTAGATTTTATTTTATTTTATTTTATTTTCTGTTTTTATTTTCCTGTTTTTATTTCCTATCTTCTTATCTTTTCAATTATATCCTTTGATTTTTTTTTTCTCTATCTTTTTGTGCTAACAATTGTTTTTAGGGTTTTGTGCCTAATGTCTACAGAATTCAATTTGGTCAAGAATTTAACTATATGGGCACTCAATTCTACCAAAGTAATCTCAACCACTGGTGGGAACATGACTCAAGCATGGATCAAAGCCAATTTTGGCAAGCTGCCGGACAATTTGAGAACCAACCACAACAACAATGGCAGCAACAAAGTTTTAGAATCGACAAAGGGAAGCAAGAGATCTCTTCATTTAGACAAGGCATGGAAGAATCACTGTGGCATGCATGGGACAGGTATAAAAGCCTATTACGAAAGACTCTCAAGCATGGATTTAACGAAGGAGAAGTAGTCCTAATCTTCCTTGGAGGTCTTGGTTCACAAACCAAGATGATGCTTGACGCCTCAGCTAGAGGAAATATCAAATGGAAGACTCCAGAGGAAGCCACAGAAATAATTGAAAACATGACTACTAATAAGTGGAACAGTGAAAGAGGAGCTCCTATTCAACAAAAAGGAGTTCTACAGTTGCAATCCAATGATGCCTTGATAGCTCAGAACAAGTTAATAACTCAACAATTGGAGAATCTCTCAAAGATACTTGAACAATTGCCACAAGAGTTAAAGTCTGTTGCACAGGTACAATCTCAGTTATGCGAATTGTGTGGAGGTGACCATATCAATGGTCAATGTGCCTTTCCAGTTGAAGCCGTAGAGGATGTAAACTACATGACCAATCAGTACCGTCAAGGGAGCTACAATCAAGGGTGGAAACCACACCCAAGTATTGGTCAGGAACAAAGTGGGCAAGCTGGACAAACTGGGCAATTTAACAAGCAACAGCAACAAACCTTTCTATCAGGAAGTTTGGATGACACCCTTCAACAATTTTTGAAAAATTCTGACGCTACTCAGAAAAGCATTGAAGAATCATGTAAAAGGATGAAGATGCAGCTTCATTCCATTAGTTAGAGATTGAATGATGAGGTTAATACTGAAGTTAACCCTAAGGAGGAAGGGCAAGCCATTATCACTGAAAGTGACAAGATTCTTGATGAGAAAAAAATAGGGGGCGATGAGGAAAAGATAGAGAGAAAAGAAAAAGAAGAATTGAGTGAGAGAAATAAAGATGAAGAAAAAGAGAAAGAAGTGGTTGAGAGAGAAGAGAGAAAGAAAATTTGTGTGGAAATAAAGAAGTTGAAAAGAAAAAGAAAAGGGAAGAAAAAAATAAAAGAAAAGAAAAAGAGAAAATTTAGGGAGAGAAAAAGGAAGAAAAAGAAGATGAGAGGAAAGAAGAAGAAATCATATGAAAAATCACATCCTCATCTAAAGAAGAATCATAGGAAGGAAAAGAAATTCAAGTGCTTTATGGAAATCTTCAAGAAATTGGAGATTAAAGTTCCTATGGTTGAGACATTGCAACAGGTTCCTGGTTTGATCAAATTTCTGAAGAAGTTCAGTAGAAAGAAGAAAAAGAAGAAGGAACTTGAGGTTGGGTCAAGCTAATGACGTTAAAAGAGCGCTTGCTGGGAGGTAACCCAGTGATTTAAGAACTTTTGCTTTTATTTTGGTTTTGTAATTTTTAATTTGTGGACTTTATTTTTGTAACTATTTTGTTGGAGATAGCATCTACTAAAGGATGCTAGGTGGTTAAGTATCTACTGAAGGGTACTATGTTTGTAACACCTACTGATGGGTATTGGTAAGAAAATTTTGCACCTACTGATGGGTGTTGGTAAGTTTGTTACACCTACTGATGGGTGTTGGTGGATTTTGGGTCAGGCTCGTGACGTTAAACAAGCGCTACCTGGGAGGCAACCCAATTGATTGATTTTATATGTATTGTTTGTTTTGATTCTACTTTAGTTGCATGATAGGGATTGAATGTTTGAGTGATTTGAGAAATTAATTGCAGGGAGCAAGTGAGGGGCATGAGTAGAAGGCACCTAGGGTAAGCTAGGAAGAAGAAAAGCACAACACAAAAGTGCCGCTGAGCGGCAAATTGCCGCTGAGCGGTGGTATCGTAAAAGGGGCTTAGGTTGCCCCTTAGCGGAACCCGAGCCCATTAGGGTATTTTTATACCCTAAGTCACGCTTTGGCCTTTATTTTTTAGATTCTTCTCTGCACACACACTCCTAAACATTTTTCCAAAGGTTCTCTACATTTTTCCTTTCATTCCTCTTTAGAAAAGCTCCCTTCCACTCACTTTCTCACTAGTTTTCCATCTAAGTTTGGGGTTGGGAGAGAGCATCATTGATGGGGCTGAGTTTTTCAAAGCACTAAAGTAGGATTTGTTTTATCAATCACTTTTGTTTTTAGAATAGGATTTGATGTACTCAATTGGAAACTTTGTCTGTCATGATGGTTTGCTTAGGATTGTTGTTTGATAAGTAATGCCTGATGATGCTTTGATATTGATTGATGTTGAGAATGTGCACATTATATGCTTATACAGGTGGTTCACAAGCATTGTGAACAAATGCAAGATGTTATGATTGTGATTATGATTCTAAGCAGGATGTTATATGTGGAATGTGAATGCGCTTATATGTGAGGTTTTGAGCTCCAGAGTTGTTATTGTTGAATGCTATTACTTTGAAAGCATGAATGGTTTTGCCCAGGTTTTCGATGATTGAATCAATTGCTTGTTTTGCATCATATGATCAAGGCCGTTTGTTGGAAACCTTTTTATTGGCCAAATTTGTAAAAATTAGCCCACTAAAAGAGAACACTTTGTGTTCAATCCTTTTGAACCCTTAGCCTTGAACATACACTGAAACCTTTGATTGAAAAATCTTTACCTTGAGTTAAGTAGAAGATCTTGTGTGGTATTGTTAAATGTTCAAGTTTGGGGTTGTTGGGAAAACAGGAAAAGCATTGAGCTAAGAGCTAAAAAGTAAGAATATGCAAAGAAAAAGAAAAGAAAAGAAAAAGAAGCAAAGCTCAATGCAAAGGCAAAAGAAAGTTGGGAATGAATAAGAAAAATTGTGTTGTTATGATTCTCTTAACTCAAGGATTTTGTGATCCAGAAAAACCAATTTTCTTGTTAGCCCAGCCACATTATAAGCCATTGAAAAGTCCTTGTGATGATGCATGCTTGTGAATGTTTTTGACTGTGGTAAAATGAAAGGCAAAATTGATTCAGGTGACATTGTGATAGTAGAGTGAATGAGTGATTACCTTTTATACACTTGTGTGTTGAGTGAAATACTTTACCTAGTGAGGAAATATTCCATTAGCACATGAACATCCATGCTTAATTGATTGGTCATTCATGAAAAAGAGCATTTGTTGGGTATTAACTGATTTTGTGAAACACTAAAGCATGTGCACATCTTGATTGAAATCTTGATCATAAGTTTGATTGATGTTTTTACTTATCTTGAAAAGAAGATTTTTGAATGAAGTGAACCATCATATGAATTGGTTTAAAGATGGAGTTACATCTTGTTTGCTTGAGGACAAGCAAAGTTCTAAGTTTGGGGTTGTGATAACAGTTGAAAAACTGTTATTTTCATACTTAAAATTGATACTAAAAGCAACCTTTATACTTAGAAACTAGCTTGAAATCATGCTTTTCTTCATATTTTTAGAAATAAGAGAGCTGGACAGGTTTATGCTTGATTTCAGTGTTTTTGTGCAGGTTTTAAGGTGAATTTGGTGAAAGAAGTGAAGAAGGAGAGAGATGAAATCAGAAAAGACATCAAAAAGTGCAAAAGGAGAAGCCGAAGTCACCGCTCAGCGGCAGTTTACCGCTGAGCGGCACTCAGGCACTCACGGGAGATCCGCTGAGGGGCAAAATGGCTGCTGAGGGGAGAAAGCAAGACATGCACTTACCGCTGAGCGGTATTTTACCGCTGAGCGGCACTTTAATGGGCTTGGACCTAATTTTTTGTAATTTACGAATGGTATTTAAGCTTTAGGGTTTCCTAGGGTTAGGTATCTCTGGCTGGAACGAGGCAAACACTCTCTCTACCACCCCTTTGAAGGAGGATCTTGGATGCTGAGGCTTCCGCTTCACCTTTTTAGGGTTTATTCTTTCATTCTTTCATTGTAATTCATCTAGGTTCACCATGAATATGGTGAACTAACCTCTTTATGTTTGTTGGGGAATCAATGTAGTCTTGTGAAACTCTCATATATGGAATTTGTTTTTACATCTTTTAATTAAGACTTACGCTTTCTTTCATCATTAGTTAGGGTTTTTCCTCTTTGTTTAATGCTTGCATGGTTTAACTCATTCGATGCATGATTATTGGTTTTGTCGATACGGGAACGTACGGGGAAGTCTAGATCCGGGGAATTTCTCCCAATTTTATATTGGTTGTCGTTAAGCTCCTGTACTTATGAACTAATCATTAGGAATGCTAGGAATTGTATGAACTCGTGATTAGGGAGAAGCCTTCTGGAAAGGTACATTAGAGAGTGGCATTAACAATGGTGATTTGATCGTTGAATTCCTAAAATATATGAGAGTGGATAAGATGAAATTGAACCCCAACAACATATCCATACATAAATTTCATTGAAAGTGTTTATCTTTTGCTTCTTGCCATTGATCACAATTCATGCATACATGTTTATTTTCTGTTTTGCATTTTAAACCCCAATTAATTCGTTTGTAAGTCTTAGTTAATTAAGAAATCACATAACTAAACTAGGCCGTGAGTCCTTTGGGAAGAACGATACTTGGTCTTACCAAGTTTTATTACTTGAACGATTCGGTCATACTTGCCGATTGAAAACAAGTTTGTGACATCATAAATTTGGTGTCGCCAAAACGTCTGCAACGTAGTGGGCTTAGAAACTAACCGATTCATTTCGGGTTCTAAGTTGGTAAGTCCCTCCATGTAACCTCTTCTCCGTTCTTGAACTGGGACATGCATTTTGTTGGTTGCATGTGCCTTAAGCTTTCTCCTTTTCCATTTTATCCACTCCATTCTAGTTCTAAGAGTTGTTTCCATCACCATTTTGGTGGGTTGTAGGGTTTTATTGAGTTCTTGCGGTGAAGGAACTGTTAGGGTCTTCTTGCGAGCTATCCAGTCAAGTTACTCTAAGGTAAGGGGAGCTAGAATACTTCTCTAAATTTCTTGCATGAGGTGTATGTATATTGGATTCTGAATGGGTGCATTGTTTGGAGTTGTATTTTGCGTTTTGAGTATGTTGTATTGTATGTGTTGATATGTGAAATCCATGAATCTGAGTTGTGATGTTTGGAATTGTTTTGGATGAGTTGGAATTGCTAAAATTGGTCAATTGGAGGTGATTGAAGGGTGGAATCTGGTCTGACTTTGGTTGGATAGAAAATTTGCAGTTTTAGTAGTTTTTAGGTCATTTTGAGAGGAAGTGAGGTAGTGATTTTGAGCATTTGAGGTCTAGAGCGTAATTGGGTTGTTGGGGACAGTCTTAACTAGTGTATTGTGACTTGTTTGAGTCACTAAATTGATCAAAATAGGTGCGAAGTGGTGGGATTGGGTTTTGGGTCCCCCTAAGTTGGGAAAATTGGTGTTTTAGAGTTGAAATTTGAGTTTTGATTACTTTAGAATGGTAGTAGGAATATTTAGAATCATTTAGATAAGTTTAATTAGTAAAAAATAAGAACGATGCAGTTGACCGTTTGGTCTTGTGCTGCTCTCGGTCATAACTGGGTTGGTCTCTTTTGAGTCGTACCAGTTCATGACTGTTCGGTCTTGTACTGGCACTCAGTCTCTCAAAGAGTGTTTGGTCTTGTACTAGCACTTGGTCTCTTAAAGAGTGTTCAGTCTTGTACTGGAACTCGGTCTCAAAGCTCTAAGTGCTCGGTCAAAGCTTTAAGTGTTCGACCAAAGTTCTAAGTGTTCGGCTAAAGATCATAGCGTTCGGCCAAAGCTCTAAGTGCTCGACCAAAGCTTTAAGTGTTCGGCCAAAGCTCATAGCGTTCGACCAAAGTTGTAAGTGCTCGGCCAAAGCTCTAAGTGCTCGGCCAAAGCTCTAAGTGTTCGGCCAAAGCTCACCACGTTCAACAAAAGCTCTAAGTGTTCGGCCAAAGCTCATAGCGTTCGGTTCAAGTTCTTTAACTATTGTTTTGGGTAAATTAAGTGTGTGTGATGAGTTCCGTGTAAAGTATGATTGTTGTAAGGTGATTTAAGTTGAAAGTATGTGAAGGTATGAAGTATTGTTGTATTGAAAGTGAAAAGTATCAGTATTGGACGTAATTCCATGATCCTCAAGGGGGGATACATGGTGGTGCTCTTCCAGTGTGTTTAGAATGAATTGCATGGTAGCTCAGTCTTGGGGGTTTTCCTGACGCTCCAATGGTCTTTCATTCTCAAGTAGAGAGGATTGATCCATGTGGTGAGGAGTAGCATAAGGTCCTAGTCTTGGGTGCTTCCAGTATGGCCCAAGGTGAGTGATAACGGACTAACCTCGTGAGTGTGGAGGGTGAAACCCATTGGCAATGGCGTTGCAAAGTATTAGAGGCCACCACGAGTTCATAACCCGCCATAGCTCGACAATCATTCTAACTCCGAACGAGTCAAGTTTAAAGTGTAACAAGTGGTGTTGTATGGTTCATTAACGTTGAATTAAACTTGCATGTTATGTGTGACTGTTATAACATGATTTTTATATATGTAGCTCACCCTTCTGCTTGTGTTTGTCTATTGTGTGTGTTGTGTTTCTGTTGCAATGATCATCCAATTGGATGTGAGCAACAATGGATGAGGTACCCCTGGAGCAAGCCCTTGATGGTAATGATGCTGCAACTTAATTTGTTTAGGAATTTCTTAATTAAGTTCTATTGTTTTGAAATACTCTGTTAAGTAGGAAGTTTTTAAATTATGGCTTATTTTGGATGACTGTAAGCTTAACAACTTATTTGCAAGTCTACTCTAAATGTTCTCTTTATTAAAAATGTGGACCTACTACATTATATTTCTATATAATCTGGGACGTTACAATAAATGTTTCTTCTGTGGCCTTTCATGAAACTATAACATCTCGTTCTCTTTATTTTTGTTGGATTTGATATAAAGAAAATTCTAGCCTTCTTTTCACGCATCTTTTCTTGTTCAGGATATTACTTTATTTGGTGAAGATCATAGTGAGTTAGACTTTGACAACATGTCATATGAGGCAAGTATATTGTGAATATTATGGTTTATGAATGTTTTATGAGGTCTAGGATAGTAAAAACTAAGTGATTATGAAAAATTTTAATTTGTTCACTCTTTAAAATTGGACAACAGGAGCTTGTTGAGTATTTTCAAAGGATTGGTAACGTAAGCATGAGTTTGTCAAACGAAATTATTGCAAGAGTGGTGGAGACAAAAAATTATTTCTTACCTAATAACTTGGAAAGAGTAACTATAGAGGAACACGAAACTGATCTTTGCGTATGTCAATACGAAATTTCGTCCAGATCGTTTTTTGGCTTTACTGTAGTCTATTATATTATTACTCATTTTTATTTCTTATTTTTATCTTTTATTTTCGTTTTTTATCTTTTATTTATTTATTTATTTATTGTTATTTATTTATTTCTTTTCTCATTATTTTTTAGTATTATTATTATTTTTGTATTATCCTAGTTTTATTTACATATATTATCTTATTTTTCTCCATATATGTGTATATATATATATATATATATATATATATATATAAAGAAGAAAAAATACAAGAAAAGAGAGAATGTTTTCGGGTTGGGGGACAAGAAAAAAGAGCAGGATGTGTGCTGGAGGGGGAGAGGCAGAAACGGTTTTCTGCAGAGGACGAGTGGTGGCAGATGCGTTTGGGGCGTACGAAATTGGTACAAGTAATTTGGCGTATACGGAGTGGCAAAAAGAACAAAAGCAGAGAAAAGAAGGAGTGCCTTCATCTGTGTGGATCCATTGCTGAGAGAGATCATTCAGAAGAAAAAAGAAGAGAGTGCAAGGGTTGGAAGAGCGGAGGAAAGGTGGAAGCAAGTCCACAGTAGAGGAATGAGGGGCTACTCGTTCATTGAAGGTAAGTATCTTAGCTGCATCCATAGCCAATACTAATGTATGAATTTTCGGTTATTTGTTTCATTCACTGTTTGATTCACTTCCACCCAATATCACCCCTTATTCACGCTCGTCTCACCTTAATGCGAGTTGAGACGCTCCATTGTCTTCCTTCGGTTTCTGACCGAATAGACTGCTACTCGTGGAGCTTTTGCTCCAGCTTCTATTTACATCTGCATCGTCAACAAATGCAGACTTCACTTTCTTCATTCCCTCCCATCATCTTTAATCCATGCACTTCGAGCCTTTGCTCTCCCTCGCCACTCATTCATCCCCAACTCCAACACCATAAACATGGCTTTGCTGTATCCCTTCACCTGAAAAGCAGAGAATCAACATCCACATTCACACTCATACGCACACAAACACGTTCCAATCCTGTACAATGAAGTTGTGAAAATCCGTTCTCGGTTTCTCCTCTTCGAAGACATGGAGCAGCGCGAGCCTTCTGATTTTCCATAGCCTTCAACGTTTGACACCATCATTCATCGGAGCGGGGAGAAGATCATCAACCGAGTAGAAGGTGGTGGAGCGAGGTCGGATTGAAGAAGTTGTGGTGCACGTGCAGCGGAGGCAGAACCCTCCCTAGGGTTGCCGCTCTCGAACGCGGAGAAGAGGGAAAGGGATTGCCCCCTTTGCAAACGAAGAAGAGAAGGAGGACGGTAGAGGAGCAAGGGCTTGGCGCGGCAACTGGCAGGATCTGTGGCGGCCATCGGCGCACTGGCGGCGGCCGGTCTTGGCGAAGGTGGGGCCACCGTGGGGCGAGGTCTCGCCGACGGCGTCGAGACGAGGTGTCGCCAGTGGCGCGGTGGCCGGTTCCGGATGAGTAGGTGGTGAGCCTGTGGAGAGAGTAAGAGACCTTGGGTCTCTGGAGAGTGTGTGAGATGAGGGAGTGAGCTTACGGGAGAGTGTTGGATCTGAGTGGGTGAGGAATGGAAGGGGAATGCTGAACCCCTAGGGGATTCTAGGTCAGAAAAGCCACTCCGGGGCCAGTGCTAGGCCAAGCCCAGAAATAAACGCACGACCGGGAACCTTAAGCCTTTTTCGAACGCTCATTATTCAGCCTCCTTTCCCAACGTCTGTTCGGCCACTTCTCGGACGGACCGTTTGGTGACCATCTCCGCAACGAACGCTCGTTATTCAGCCTCCTTTCCCAACGTCCGTTCGGCCACTTCTTGGACGGACCGTTTGGTGACCATCTCCCCAACGAACGCTCGTCATTCAGCCTCCTTTCCCAACGTCCGTTCGTCTTCTCCCCAATGAGCGCTCGTCATTCAGCCTCCTTTCCCAACGTCCGTTCGTCATCTCGCCAACGAGCGCTCGTGATTCAGCCTCCTTTCCCAACGTCTGTTCGTCCACTTCTTGGTCGGACCGTTTGGTGAACATCTCCCCAACGAACGCTCGTTATTCAGCCTTTTTCGAACGCTCTTTATTCAGCCTCCTTTCCCAACGTCCGTTCGGCCACTTCTTGGACGGACCGTTTGGTGACCATCTCCCCAACGAACGCTCGTTATTCGGCCTCCTTTCACAATGTCCGTTCGTCATCTCCCCAACGAGCGCTCGTCATTCAGCCTCCTTTTCCAACGTCCGTTCGTCATCTCCCCAACGAGCGCTCGTCATTCAGCCTCCTTTCCCAACGTCCGTTCGTCCACTTCTTGGACGGACCGTTTGGTTACCATCTCCCCAACGAATGCTCGTTATTCTGAATCCTTTCCCAACGTCCGTTCGGCCACTTCTTGGACGGATCGTTTGGTTACCATCTTCCCAACGAATGCTCGTTGTTCTGAATCCTTTACCAACGTCCGTTCGGCCACTTCCACGGACTGCACGGTAGCCTGCGACTGACCGTTCGGCACTCCCTTTCTCATTTGGGCCCCCATTATTTGCTTTATTTTTATTTACTTATTTGTTTTTTTTTTATTTCATTTATTTTGTTTATCTTATTTCATTTGTTTTTTTATTTTATTTTATTTTTTATTTATTTATTTTATTTTTATTTTTTTATTTATTTTATTTTAATTTAATTTTTATTGTCTTATTTTATTTCATTTTATTTTATTTTTATTTTATCTATTTATTCTAGATATCTACTTATCCTAAAATATATGTTTAATAATACAATATTTATAGCTTAAATAAAAGAATTTACAAAAATACGCTTTAAAGGTTAAGAACACGTGAGACCGCTCGCGACGTCCTTGTGCTAGAAACCTTCCCTTCTTCCTTATATAAAATTTACAAAAAATACGTTTTAAAGGTTAAGCACACGTGTGACCGCTCGCGTCGTCCTTGTGCTAAAAACCTTTTCTTCTTTCTTAAATAGATTTACAAAAATATGTTTTAAAGGTCGAACACTCGTGAGATCATCCGCATCGTCCTAGTGTTCGATACCTTTCTCTCCTATTTACATAAATTTAAATAATGGTATGAGTGCTCGTGTGACCGTCCGCGTCGGCCTAGTGCTCTTTGCCTTCTTTTCTCGAAAATATTAAAAAAAAGCATAAAATCTTTAGGAAATTAAAAACATCTGCTTTTTCAAGCAACGAATAATCTTTTGAAACCCAGAACTACGTGATCCTTGATTCTCCCTCAAGAGTGGAGATACGTAGGAGCAAGGCTAGTCCTTGTCAGGTTCACTTCCCAAAAATCCAAAATCATTTCAAAACAAATTTTCAAACAATTTCCAAACAAACTTCTCAAACAGTTTCAAAAAGAACTACGTAACCCTGATTTCTCATTTTGAATGAGAATACATAGGAGCAAGGTCAATCCTTGTCGGGCCCAAAAAACTAAAAAATATGTTTTGTTTATTTAGTATTTTATTTTAGGGGATAGTGAAACATTTTGAAAACCACATCATATTCGTGCATTTAGTTAAAGGTACTGCCTTAGGGCAGGCGTTGTAGGGTGCTAACACCTTCCCTATGCGTAACCGACTTCCGAACCCAGAATATGGTTTTCGTGGACCGTGTCTGATTATTTTATGGTTTTTCTGTAGTTTTCCATAATAAACTATGGTGGCGACTAAAATCTCTTTTTCTAAAACCCATTTTCTTTTTTGGATCATCGTCCCGTCGCGATTCCGGTTGCGACAGATGGCGACTCCACTAGGGACTTTTAGAGAGTCAAGCTATTTAATTAGATGCACGATTCTGATGTGGTTTTGCTTTATTTTTTCCTTCCCATTTTCTTTATCTATGTTTGATATTTTGAATAATTTCATAAGTTGCTTGGATTGTTCTATATTGAAACCTAGGGTAGAAAACATGTTTATATCTGCCTGGGAAATTTTCTGGTTGTTTTGCAGGTGAGAGTTTGGGTTTGCATTGCATTCTCCCTTCACACACACACATTATGCATATCATGAGTGAGACCCTATGCCCGGGTCTGAGTGAAACTTAGAAATAGAGGGGTTGTGTAGCAGTGCCACTTGGGACATACTTCCTGTTTGGCTATCGTGAGAACCCCAACTAGAGTTTGTTTTCTTCATTTGTGTCTTCACACCTAGTTGATTACTCGACTGTTGTGGAGATGCTATGAAGGGGGTCATAGCTCTAGTGACCATTGATCTTTAGGTTCAGGGTACCATCCTTGTGAGATTGCATATACTTGACCTTGAACTCCAAAGCGTTGAACCTCTATTAGGGCACAAAGGGAGAAATGTATATACCTGTAACTCTCACACTGTTTGTTCTTTTTCAAAAATAATGACTTTGCATTCTCATACCATACATGCATTTTTTTGTTCGTCATATTGTTTTACTTCACTATATTTTCATGCATCATGTTCATTCATCATTTGGTAACATGCTGGTTTTAGGGGAAATCACAGGTATTCACTTGATCTCATACAAGATGGAAGTTGATGCAAGATCTGGTGCTACACAACAGACCGACTCTGCCGTGTTAAGAAAGAAATCTCGCCTGAGGACTCACAGTGGAACTTGAGCTCAGGAGTAATGTATAAATGAGATCGTTGTATTTTGTTCCTTTAGGCAATGCATTGAACTGGATTTCCTTTAAATGAAAGATGCAGGATGTTTATTTGGTACCGACTTGTGTTAATTTCCATTAGTAATGTTATCGTGATCTTGTGATTTCCACCTGTCACTAGCATGCATCATATTTTTCTTTTTGTTTAGCATATCATTCCCATCTAATTTAATTCGATTAAAATAATAAAGCAGTACAAGTGAGGGAAACAACGGCCAATTTTCCACGACATCCCTACAGGACTCGAGCCAATTCAAGAGTCATGGACAGTTGGGAGGAGTCGCATGAATCCATCAAAGCTGATGTTAGTTTGTTGAAAGACCAGGTTGGCCAGATCTTGGCAGCCCTCGAATCCCTAATGACTACTGGGGAGTCTTCATCTGCACGAGTTGAGGGGAATGCTCACTATTATCCCCCAGTGTTCAACGCTGTAAGCCAATCGGTCCCTTTCCCGATGTATGGTTTACCTCCAAGTTACACTCCTCCCACAGGAGAGTACGCAGAAGTAGAACAAACTTCGTTCTCCCTTCCCCCAACTACTAATGTAGTACCGACAGGCACTCAAGGACCTGTTTCGGTGACGGCTCCCATGGCGAGTACAAGGATGACTGGGGCAAACACAATTGAAGAAACGCGAGTAACTGTAACACCCCACATGGTTACCGGAGAGGGCTCTTCAGCCAAAGTCATACCACACACCGTGTTGCAGGGGGTAGTTTATAGTGCTGATGGGGCCAAGAGTAGGCTAGAGATTCTGGAGGAGAGATTGAGGGCCATTGAAGGGGTCGAAAACTATGGGTTTGGAGATGTTGCGAGGCTGAGCTTGGTTCCCGGGGTGATGATACAACATAAATTTAAAGCACCGGAGTTCGAGAAATACAAAGGTAATACCTACCCGAAAAGCCATCTGACCATGTACTGTAGAAAGATGGCTGCGTACGCTTACGATGATAAGCTACACATCCATTTTTTCCAAGACAGTTTGGCTGGGGTAGCATTGAACTGGTACACCCACCTTGAGCCGTCTCGAATCCGTTGATGGGCAGACCTGGCAGACGGCTTTGTAAAACAATATATATACAACACGCATATCGCTCCGGACCGACTGCAGCTACAAAATATGTCAAAGAGGGACAATGAAACTTTCAAGGAGTATGCCCAACGGTGGAGAGAGTTAGCTGCACAGGTTGAGCCGCCTTTGTATGATAGGGAGGTGGTAACAATGTTTGTGAGCACCCTCCAGCCGCCATTTTACGAGCACATGGTCGGGAATGTTTCTGCCAATTTCGCCGATATCATTATAATAGGCGAAAGGATAGAAATTGGGGTTAAGAATGGGAAAATTGCATACGGCCCACCCGCAACTGCAAATTGCAAAAAACCCAGTTTCAGTTCAGGAAAGAAGAAGGAGGGGGATGTGACTGCGGCATCGACAATGCCTGTGTGGAGAGGTCAGGCTCCCACTCACAGTTTCCGACCATACCTGGGTCAACCCCCTTATGCAGCTAACGCGGCGTTTGCTCATCAAGCCAGGCCTCAATAACAACAAGGGTATTATCAACCGCCATTGCCCTCAACTGATACTTGGAAGGCTGGGACAATTGCGGGTCCAAATCAGAATGCGGGCCAAAACACTTATCAAAGAAGGAACCAGTTTGTTAATTTCACCCCTATCCCTACAACTTACACAGAATTGTTACCCCATCTCGTCAAAAGGGGTTTGGTTGCTATTTGTCCAATGAAGCCAATGCAACCTCCGTACCCCAGGGATTATGATGCAGAGGCCAAATGTAGTTATCATGGGGGAGGCGTTGGTCACTCAACTGAGAGGTGTCTGGCTTTTAAACACAAAGTACAGGCTCTAATCGACTCTGGGTGGTTAAAGTTTCAAGAAGATAAACCCAACATTGAGACTAACCCGCTTTCTGGGCATGGGAGTGCCTCGACAAATGCCATCGAGGATGAAAAACATGAGTTGATAAGAGACGCGGGTGAAATCCGAAGTTCCAAAAAGTTTATCTTCAAGGCGCTGATAAAGGTGGGCCTTTTAAAAGGTGATTATGACGAGGATGTAACGTGTGCGCTTCATCCAGATGATGGGCACTCTATTGAGGAATGTGGTGAATTTGAATATGTTCTGCAAGACCTGCTGGATCGGGGTTTGATGCAAGTAGGGTACAAGGATAAGGAGGGGGAAGTGTTCACACAGATTGGTGGGGAATCCGTTGTAACTCTGCCTGAGCCGTTGGTGATCCATTTCACTAGAACCACCCCTACACCAGTGGCTGAAGAAAAGCCGTCTGTCGTCATCCGGGCATCGTCTCCCTTTCCTTACAAAAACGAGAAGGTTGTTCCTTGGATGTATGGAGCACATGTGCTAGATGAGGGAAAAGGCGCGGCTTCAACCATTGAAAACATAACAGGCGTAGGTGGGATGACGAGAAGTGGTCGAATCTTCGCGTCACCGATGGTGACAAGAGAGGGAACCAATAATAATGAAACAACAATAAAGCCAAGGAGGTCTTAAAAGGAAAGGGTGTGCAAGTAGAGGAAACCCCTGACAATGAGGAGAAGAAAGAAATATCCGAAGAAGAGGCTTGCGAATTTTTAAAATTCATTCAACAGAGTGAGTATAAGGTGGTGGAACAGCTGAACCGCATGCCTGCTCGGATTTCCTTGTTAGAATTGCTTATGCATTCAACCTCTCACAGAAAGTTGTTGATGAAGGTACTCAGTGAGGCTCATGTTGAGCAAGGTATTTCGTTGAACAAGTTTGAGGGCATTGTTGGCAACATCATCGCTAATAATTACCTCACCTTTACTAATGAGGAGATACCCACTGAGGGGAGAGGGCATAACAAGGCTCTTCATGTCTTTGTGAAATGTTTAGATCACGTTATAGCGCGTGTCTTGGTGGACAATGGCTCCTCTCTGAACGTCATGCCAAAATCGACATTGGAGAAGCTACCCTGTGATGGAATGCATATAAAGCCGAGCTCTATGATTGTGAGGGCGTTTGACGGCAGTAAGAGGGTGGTGATGGGAGAAGTTGAATTGTCGGTTCAAGTCGGTCCTTGTGTCTTTCAAGTGACCTTTCAAGTTATGGATATCCTCCCGGCTTATAGTTGTTTGTTGGGTCGCTCGTGGATCCATTCTGCAGGAGTTGTGCCTTCCACACTACACCAAAAGCTGAAATATGTTATGGGAGATAAGCTGGTGATAGTATCAGGAGAGGAGGACCTCCTTGTGAGCGGACCATCTGATGGACAAATTTGTAAGCACCAAAATATGATGTCACAAACTTGTTTCACAATCGGCAAGTATGACCGAATCGTTCAAGTAATAAAACTTGGTAAGACCAAGTATCGTTCTTCCCAAAGGACTCACGGCCTAGTTTAGTTATGTGATTTCTTGATTAGCTAAGACTTAAGAAAACAATGATTGAAATTTTAATATGCAAGACGAAAATAAACATGTATGCATGAATTGATCAATGGCAAAGACATAAGATAAACACTTTCAATGGATTAAATGAATGAATATGTTGTTGGGGGTCAATTTCATCTCATCCACTCTCATATATTTTAGGAATTCCTCTTTCAAATCATCATTGTTAATGCCACTCTCTAATGTACCATTCTAGATGGCTTCTCCCTAATCAAATAGTTCATACAATTCCTAGCATTCCTAATGATTAGTTCATGAGTGCAGGAGCTTAAGGCAACCAATATAATGTTGTCAGTAAAATATTGGGAGAAATTCCCCGGATCTAGATTTCCCCGTACGTGTCCGTATCAACAAAACCAATAATCATGCATTAGAATGAGTTAAACAATGCAAGCATTGAGCAAAGAGGAAAAACCCTAACTAATGATGAAAAGAAAGCATATGTCTTAATTCAAAGATGTATTCAACAAATCCATATATGAGAGCTTCAAGAGATTACATTGATTCCCCAACAAACATACAAGGTTTAGTTCACCATATTCATGGTGAACCTAGATGAATAACAATGAAAGTATGAAAGAATAAACCCAATAAAGGTGAAGAGGTAGCCTGAGCATCCAAGATCCTCCTTCAAAGGGGTGAAAGAGAGAGTGTTTGCCTCGTTTCTGCCAAAGATCCCTAACTAAAGGACGTGCAAGCCCTTATATACTAATCTAGAGTTACAAAAGATTACAAAAGCCCAAGCCCAAAAAGTGCCGCTCAGCGCCATTTACCGCTCAGCGGTGGTTACGCGTCTTCTTTCTTCCCCTCAGCGGCCATTTGCCCCTCAGCGGTTCCAACGCCACCTCTTGAGTGCCGCTCAGCGGTAGTTTGCCGCTGAGCGGTGCCTTCGACTTCTCCTTTTTGCACTCTTTCTTGTCTTTTCTAATGTCCTCTCTCTTATTCTTCACTTCTTTCACCAAATTCACCTCAAAACCTGCACAAAAACACTTAAATCAAGCATAAACCTGTCCAGCTCTCTTATTTCTGAAAATATAAACAAAATGCATGATTTCAAGCTAGTTTCTAAGTCTAAAGGTTGCTTTTAGTATCACTTTTAAGCATGAAAATAACAGTTTTTCAACTGTTATCACCATCATCCACGCGTTATATTGAGGCGGCTAAGGAAGCTCTTGAAACAACTTTCCAGTCATTGGAGATTGTGGGAAATGCCTATGTGGAGCCATTCCCAATAAACCCGCATTTGTCACGTGCTTCTATCATGATGGTCAAGGTCTTGCTGAAAAAGGGGTATATACCTGGTAGAGGTTTAGGCAAGCATGGGCAGGGGCGAACTTTCCCCCTAAAGGTCGTTGAGAATAGAAACAGATATGGTATAGGGTACAAGCCCACCAAAGAGGACAAGAGAAGGTTGATGAGAGAAAGGAGAGAACGCAGTCTGGCTCATGTAGAAAGGCGAGAACCCAAGGTGGAAAGGACTCGTATTTGTAACATCAGGGAGAGCTTTCGTAGCGCTGGATGGATCAACGCGGGCCATATAGCAGCCGTGGAGGATGAAGATAGGTCTGGAAGCTCAAGTTTCGTGCGGGCCTGCTCCCTAGATGCACCACTCGACAATTGGGAAACTCTGAGTTTACCCATGATGCTTAATTTGAATAAAATGTAATAGTTTTAATTAATCCTATAGCTTCACCCGGGGCTTTAGGATTCATGACTTACGGGTTGACGTTTAGTTTTTGTGCTCAGCGTGATAATCGAATCGTGTTTGTTTGTGTTTTATCATCATTTCGCATTCGTCATCTTTTTTCCTTTTTTATTTATTCTTTTTTCATAAATTTAAATAATGCAGATATGACAATGAAAGTTTTGAAAATAACAATGTCGATATTCCTAATTTTGAGCACCCTATCGATAATACGAAAGATGATTATGAAGATGATCCGGAACCCTCTCCGGAGCTCTTGAGATTAGTGGAACAAGAGTTTAAAGAGATAAAACCCCATCTGGAAGATGTTGAAGTACTCAACTTGGGAGAGGAAGAAGAGATAAAGGAAGTAAAAATCGGTACTGGCATGAAAAAGGAAGTGAGGGAAGGGTTGCAAGCCCTATTGAAGGAGTTTAAGGATGTGTTCGCTTGGTCTTACAAGGACATGCCAGGTTTGGATACCGATATTGTGCAACATAAGCTCCCACTTAAACCGGAATACCTTCCAGTCAAGCAAAAACTAAGAAGAATGAAACCAGAAATGTCATTGAAAATTAAGGAAGAGGTACAGAAACAATTCGACGCAGGATTTCTGGCTGTGGCGAGATACCCACAATGGGTAGCAAACATTGTACCAGTGCCTAAGAAAGATGGTAAAGTTCGAATGTGCATTGACTATCGTGATTTGAATCGTGCAAGTCCGAAGGATAACTTCCCGTTACCACACATCGACACTTTGGTTGATAATACGGCCAAGTACTCGCTATTTTCGTTCATGGATGGTTTCTCGGGGTATAATCAGATCAAGATGGCGCCTGAGGACATGGAAAATACGACCTTTATCACGTTGTGGGGAACCTTTTGTTATAAGGTGATGTCTTTTAGGCTCAAGAATGCTGGGGCAACCTATCAAAGGGCGATGGTGACACTTTTTCATGATATGATGCACAAGGAGATCGAAGTTTGTGTGGATGACATGATCGCAAAGTCTGAATCGGAAGAAGAGCACATTCTCAACTTGAAGAAATTATTTGAGAGATTGAGAAAATATAAACTCAGGTTAAACCCCGCCAAATGCACGTTTGGAGTGAAGTCTGGGAAATTATTAGGTTTTGTGGTTAGCCAAAAAGGGATAGAAGTGGATCCTGACAAAGTGCGAGCAATATCAAAAATGCCTACGCCTAGAACGGAAAAGGAGGTTTGCGGTTTTTTGGGTAGATTGAACTACATTGCTAGATTCATCTCCCAATTAACCACTACCTGTTAACCAATGTTCAAGTTGCTACGAAAGAATCAGGCTGTGGTTTGGAACGAAGATTGTCAGGCCGCTTTTGAAAAGATCAAACAATACTTGCAAGACCCACCTGTGTTGCGTCCACCCGAGCCAGGAAGACCACTCATTTTGTATTTAACTGTATTGGAAAAGTCAATGGGCTGTGTATTGGGTCAACATAATGAAGCTGGAAAAACAGAGCATGCAATATACTACTTGAGCAAGAAATTCACAGACTGCGAACAACGATATTCGTCGTTAGAGCGAACTTGTTGTGCATTGGCATGGGCTGCTCATCGCTTAAGGCAATACATGTTGAGTCACTCTACTTGGTTGATATCCAAGATGGATCCTATCAAGTTCATTTTTGAAAAGCCTGCTCTCACTGGAAGGATAACTCGGTGGCAGATGCTATTGTCAGAATATGACATCTAATATGTTACTCAGAAATCCGTCAAGGGTAGTGCTCTAGCGAAATACCTGGCTCATCAACCCATTAGCGATTATCAACCAATGCAACCTGAATTTCCCGATGAAGACATCATGGCTCTACTCGAAGAGAACGGAGAAGACCGAGACGAAAAAGCATGGACGGTATTATTCGACGGAGCCTCGAATGTGATGGGACATGGAATAGGGGCAGTGCTTGTTTCTCCAGGGAAGCAGTACATACCAATGACAGCAAGGTTGTGTTTTAATTGTACGAATAACATCGCAGAATATGAGGCTTGTGCTATGGGAATCCGAGCGGCGATCGAATCCAAGGCAAGAGTTCTAGATGTATACGGAGATTCAGCTTTGGTCATCCACTAGTTGAAGGGAGAATGGGAGACTAGGGATACAAAATTAATTCCCTACCAGGCTTACATCAGGGGATTAATGGAGTATTTCGATTCCATCACATTTAACCACATACCGCGAGAAGAAAATCAATTGGCAGACGCGTTGGCTACCTTGTCATCAATGTTTGAAGTTGACCAAGATGCAAAATTACCAATGATTAAAATGAAGAGTCATGCAGAGCGAGCATATTGTCATTTCATCGAGGAGGAATTAGACGGTAAACCTTGGTATTTTGATATCAAGCATTATCTTAAGACCCAAGAATACCTTGGGAAAGCATCTGAAAACGATAAAAGGTCGCTAAGGAGATTGGCTGGCAATTTTATCTTGAGTGGGGATATTTTATACCAGAGAAATCACGACATGGTCCTCCTCATATGCGTGGATGCAAAGGAGGCCGAGCTGATATTGAAAGAAGTGCACGAGGGTACCTTTGGCACGCACATGAATGGGCACTCGATGGCCAGGAAGATATTGAGAGCTGGTTATTTTTGGCTGACCATGGAAAGTGATTGTTTCACACATGTGAGAAAGTGTGAGAAATGTCAGAAGTATGCAGATAATATCAATATGCCACCTACGACTCTAAGCGTGTTGTTTGCACCGTGGCCATTTTCGATGTGGGGGATAGATGTCATTGGAGTTATAGAGCCGAAGGCGTCAAATGGACATCGTTTCATACTAGTCGCAATCGATTACTTCACCAAATGGGTGGAGGCTGCTTCTTACGCCAACGTGACTAGAAAGGTGGTGACCAGATTCATAAAAAGGGAGTTGATATGTAGATACGGGCTCCCTAACAGAATCATCACTGATATTGCCACTAACCTGAACAACCAGATGATGGCAGAGTTATGTGAGGAATTCAAAATTCATCATCATAATTCTTCTCCTTACCGTCCAAAGATGAATGGGGCGGTAGAGGCTGCCAATAAGAATATCAAGAAAATTATGCAAAAGATGGTGGTCACCTATAAAGATTGGCACGAAATCCTTCCTTTTGCTCTACATGGATATCGCACATCGGTACGAACATCAACCGGGGCAACACCTTTCTCGCTTGTGTATGGGATGGAAGCAGTACTTCCATTTGAGGTGGAAATTCCGTCCTTACGAGTGTTAATGGAAACCCAACTAGAGGAAGCTGAGTGGGTTCAAGCTCGGTTTGATCAGCTCAATCTCATTGAAGAAAAAAGATTAACAGCAGTGTGTCATGGGCAATTGTACCAAAGAAGAATGAAAAATGCATTTGACAAAAGGGTGCATCCAAGAGAGTTCCACGAAGGCGAGCTGGTGTTGAAGAAGATCTTGCCTGTACAAAAGGATCATAGAGGCAAGTGGACCCTGAATTATGAAGAGCCATTCGTAGTGAAGAAAGCATTCTTTGGTGGGGCACTAATTCTCACAAGGATGGATGGAGAGGAGTTACCATTACCGGTTAATTCGGATGCGGTCAAAAAGTTTTACGCATGATGATTCTGTGATGGGGGATTGCTGTTAAGGGATACTGACATGATCTTTACAGTTTGTTGTACTCTGTGTTATTTCATTCAATAAATACTGCATGGTTTCATTCATAATTTTTGTTCGCACGCTTCTTGAAATATTGCATGTCGCGTTGAGCTTTTAGGTAAATAAGGGAAAATAAAGGCAATGATAATTAAGCACACATGAGTAAAAGCATCGTGGGTATATTCAGTTGGCACAAGCTCGTTCCTGAGGGATGTCGTGAAAGACTAAAAAAGGAGAGAATAAAAATGCACATGTTGAAGTTGTCTAGGGCATAGTACGTTAAAAAAAAAACAAGCAAATAAATAAAGTTTTGAAAAAACAATAACTGGAAGTGGCAAAGATGTGGAGTCTTCTCCTGATTCAGGGTTTCGGGGGTAACCTGTGTTCATTTCTCGTTAAAGCACCCGCTTTCTTATCGCGTGAATCCCTCACCTTTTCATTGCCCTTTAAAACAAAGGATTGTCCTGGATATAATACTGGGGCAGTTGTCATCATGGTACCCGTGCCCAATGATCCGTGATCGGGGAACAAGAAAATAAAAAATGAAGTCGATGTGTCAACCGCTACAGAATTTCGTCTCATGGTTAAGGTTGTGGAAGGCAAGTCAAGCAAGCTTCAGGATGACGTGTGGCCGTTTTCTTTATCCAAATGATAAAAGAAGTTTAATCAATTGCACTCACTTTGAGCCATAAGTCGTAATCATTTTTCATCACCCTAGACAAGAATCATTCGCATATCAACGTCAACCTAAAAGGTACATCAAGGACATCCAAAAAATCAATGAGAAAATTGTTGTAAAAAGGATAAGAAAAAAAGCTCAAAAAGGGGCTATAGTAGAGGCAACAAAACAAGTGACCAAAAGGGAAACTGGTTGACTCAGCACTTTGCAGATGATTCTTGTTAAAATGGTTTAACCGTTAAACACTTATTTGAGCTTTCATTATCCGTTTCTTTCATAACCCGTTTGCCTCTTAGCCACGTTACAAGCCGATTAAAGTCCACACCGACTGAAGATTGTTCGTCCTGATCTTTCTCACGAACTTAACTCTGGAAAGGAATGATGTGGTGACTGACATCATCACTAGAAGAAAAGAAAGGACATTGAAACTGAAAACTGAAAATATAATGTAAGGTCTCCCCGTCAATCGTCATGTCAAGAAGGAACCCTCAACTGGGGCAATCCTTCCTACCCCAAACCTTTTCACCTCCCTAAATCGTACTTACTATGCACAGCAAAATTGGGGCAGTCTTGTGGGCCCTACATGTTTCTATGTTAACCATACCTCCCCAGATGAGAAGAACACAAATGTTAGCTCCACATACAATCATTCAGTTATCTACTTCTCGTCCCTATTTTTCCCTCACCTTCTCGGGTTCAGGCCAAATCGGATTGCAGGAAGCGATAAAGAGAACTTGAACTCATGGTTACACCCTTCTCTTTCTCATTAGAGGGCTCACTGTCTCTTGACATTTTTATGATTACGTTTTGAACGTACATGAGGTTTGATGACGATGTTGACAATGAGTTTCAAACATGGGCAGTCTAATTAAGAGAGAGTGGCAAAAAAAAAAACAAGGTAACGGTTTCATGTGTTTTTTCATTCATGCACCCTCATGACATTACATCATACATTTCATAATAAGCAAGGTATTTCGTTTGAAAAATCCTTGAGGCACAAGAGAAGTTGTGAAAAGGTTAATACAACATTTGCTTTTAAGTTTATTCGATGTTTTGCTAAGTGTTTACCAACGTTTCAGAAAGTTTCAAATCCAAGCTTTCGTTGTCGTTGGCCCTCTGCAAGGCAATGGTCAAGTCCAGATTTTAGTTTTTTAAACAGCCCTCCGCTTCGCAATGGTCGAATTCAAGTGTTCTTCTGCGATATTGGCCCTCTGCAAGGCAATGGTCGAATCCAGGTTTTCGTTTTATGTGTTGACCCTCTGCTAAGCAATGGTTTAATCCCATCTCGTTGTCGTATTATTGGCCATCTGCTCGGCAATGGTCAAGTCCGATTTTCATTTTATAATGTTGACCCTCTGCTCGGCAATGGTCGAATCCAGCTTGTTATTCTACGTGTTGGCCCTCTGCAAGGCAATGGTCAAATCTAGGTTGTTGTTCTGCGATATTGGCCCTCTACAAGGCAATGGTCAAGTCCAGATTTTAGTTTTCCACCGGCCCTCTGCTTGGCAATGGTCTAATTTAAGTTTTCTTCTGCAATATTGGCCCTCCGCAAGGCAATGGTCAAGTCCAGATTTTAGTTTTTCTAAAGGCCCTCTACTTCGCAATGGTCGAATCCAGGTTTTTGTTTTATGTTGTTGACCCTCTACTCGGCAATGGTCGAATTCAGCTTGTTATTCTATGTGTTGACCCTCTGCTAGGCCATGGTCAAGTCAGGTTTTCATTTCGTGTTGTTGGCCCTCTACTCGGCAATGGTCAAATCTAGGTTCCCTTTGGTAAATCGACCCTCTGCTACGCAATGGTCGAACCCTCTGTGTTGCATCAAGACACTTTTCTTTGAATTCAATTATCGTATCTGCTTGGATAAGTTTTTTTTTTATTCTTCCATTTTTCTCTTTTAGAAATCCAAACGAAATTAGTATCTCTATCTTTACTTATCTTTTACAATATAATATGAAAACATCACCTTGTCATATTATCTAGTAAAACTTAAGTAAAGAGGGGCAGCTGTCAATACCAAATTTCGTCCGGATCGTTTTTTGGCTTTACTGTAGTCTATTATATTATTACTCATTTTTACTTCTTATTTTTATCTTTTATTTTCGTTTTTTATCTTTTATTTATTTATTTATTTATTGTTATTTATTTATTTCTTTTCTCATTATTTTTTAGTAGGCTTAATTACCTACTTAGTCCCCATGTTAGGAGGTAATTTTCTGTTTAGTACCCAGTTTTAAAAATGTAGACATTTGGTACCTATGTTTTGAAATTTGTATCAATTCAATCCTATCCAGTTAACGGCGTTATAATTGATGCGAGAAATTAAGGACGTTAATGATAGCCTGGGTGGAATAACTATCAAATGTTTGAATGCATCTTCATTAACGTCCTTAATTTCTCGCATCAATTATAACGTCGTTAACTGGATAGGATTGAATTGATACAAATTTCAAAACATAGGTACCAAATGCCTACATTTTTAAAACCGGGTACTAAACAGAAAATTACCTCCTAACATGGGGACTAAGTAGGTAATTAAGCCTTTTTAGTATTATTATTATTTTTGTATTATCCTAGTTTTATTTACATATATTATCTTATTTTTCTCCATATATGTGTGTGTGTGTGTATATATATATATATATATAAAGAAGAAAAAATACGAGAAAACAGAGAATGTTTTCGGGTTGGGGGACAAGAAAAAAGAGCAGGGTGTGTGCTGGAGGGGGAGAGGCAGAAACGGTTTTCTACAGAGGGCGAGTGGTGGTAGATGCGTTTGGGGCGTACGAAATTGGTACAAGTAATTTGGTGTATACGGAGTGGCAAAAAGAACAAAAGCAGAGAAAAGAAGGAGTGCCTTCATCTGTGTGGATCCATTGCTGAGAGAGATCATTCAGAAGAAAAAAGAAGAGAGTGCAAGGGTTGGAAGAGCGGAGGAAAGGTGGAAGCAAGTCCATAGTAGAGGAAGGAGGGGCTACTCGTTCATTGAAGGTAAGTATCTTAGCTGCATCCATAGCCAATACTAATGTATGAATTTTCGGTTATTTGTTTCATTCACTGTTTGATTCACTTCCACCCAATATCACCCCTTATTCACGCTCGTCTCACCTTAATGCGAGTTGAGACGCTCCATTGTCTTCCTTCGGTTTCTGACCGAATAGACTGCTACTCGTAGAGCTTTTGCTCCAGCTTCTATTTACATCTGCATCGTCAACAAATGCAGACTTCACTTTCTTCATTCCCTCCCATCATCTTTAATCCATGCACTTCGAGCCTTTGCTCTCCCTCGCCACTCATTCATCCCCAACTCCAACACCATAAACATGGCTTTGCTGTATCCCTTCACCTGAAAAGCAGAGAATCAACATCCACATTCACACTCATACGCACACAAACACGTTCCAATCCTGTACAATGAAGTTGTGAAAATCCGTTCTCGGTTTCTCCTCTTCGAAGACATGGAGCAGCGCGAGCCTTCTGATTTTCCATAGCCTTCAACGTTTGACACCACCATTCGTCGGAGCGGGGAGAAGATCATCAACCGAGTAGAAGGTGGTGGAGCGGGGTCGGATTGAAGAAGTTGTGGTGCACGTGCAGCGGAGGCAGAACCCTCCCTAGGGTTGCCGCTCTCGAACGCGGAGAAGAGGGAAAGGGATTGCCCCCTTTGCAAACGAAGAAGAGAAGGAGGACGGTAGAGGAGCGAGGGCTTGGCGCGGCAACTGGCAGGATCTGTGGCGGCCATCGGCGCACTGGCGGCGGCCGGTCTTGGCGAAGGTGGGGCCACCGTGGGGCGAGGTCTCGCCGACGGCGTCGAGACGAGGTGTCGCCAGTGGCGCGGTGGCCGGTTCCGGCTGAGTAGGTGGTGAGCCTGTGGAGAGAGTAAGAGACCTTGGGTCTCTGGACAGTGTGTGAGCTGAGGGAGTGAGCTTACGGGAGAGTGCTGGATCTGAGTGGGTGAGGAATGGAAGGGGAATGCTGAACCCCTAGGGGATTCTAGGTCAGAAAAGCCACCCCGGGCCAGTGCTATGCCAAGCCCAGAAATAAACGCACGACCGGGAACCTTAAGCCTTTTTCGAACGCTCATTATTCAGCCTCCTTTCCCAACGTCCGTTCGGCCACTTCTCGGATGGACCGTTTGGTGACCATCTCCGTAACGAACGCTCGTTATTCAGCCTCCTTTCCAACATCCGTTCGGCCACTTCTTGGACGGACCGTTTGGTGACCATCTCCCCAACGAACGCTCGTCATTCAGCCTCCTTTCCCAACGTCCGTTCGTCGTCTCCCCAACGAGCGCTCGTCATTCAGCGTCCTTTCCCAACGTCTGTTCGTTTTCTCCCCAACGAGCGCTCGTCATTCAGCCTCCTTTCCCAACGTCCGTTCGTCCACTTCTTGGACGGACCGATTGGTGACCATCTCCCCAACGAACGCTCGTTATTCAGCCTTTTTCGAACGCTCGTTATTCAGCCTTTTTCTAACGCTCGTTATTCTGCCTCCTTTCTCAATGTCCGTTCGGCCACTTCTTGGACGGACCGTTTGGTTACCATCTCCCCAACGAACGCTCGTTATTCTAAATCCTTTCCCAACGTTCGTTCGGCCACTTCTTGGACGGATCGTTTGGTTACCATCTCCCCAACAAACGCTCGTTATTCTGAATCCTTTACCAACGTCTGTTCGGCCACTTCCACGGACTGCACGGTAGCTTGCGACGGACCGTTCGGCACTCCCTTTCTCATTTGGGACCCCCATTATTTGCTTTATTTTTATTTACTTATTTGTTTTTTTTTTTCATTTATTTTGTTTATCTTATTTCATTTGTTTTTTTTATTTTATTTTATTTTTTATTTATTTATTTATTTTATTTTTATTTTTTTATTTATTTTATTTTCATTTAATTTTTATTGTCTTATTTTATTTTATTTTATTTTTATTTTATCTATTTATTCTAGATATCTACTTATCCTAAAATATATGTTTAATAATACAATATTTATAGCTTAAATAAAAGAATTTACAAAAATACGCTTTAAAGGTTAAGCACACGTGAGACCGCTCGCGTCGTCCTTGTGCTAAAAACCTTCCCTTCTTCTTTATATAAAATTTACAAAAAATAAGTTTTAAAGGTTAAGCACACGTGTGACCGCTCGCGTCGTCCTTGTGCTAAAAACCTTTTCTTCTTTTTAAAATAAAATTACAAAAAATATGTTTTGAGGGTTAAGCACACGTGTGACCGCTCGCGTCCTCCTTGTGCTAAAAACCTTTTCTTCTTTCTTAAATATTTTACAAAAATATGTTTTAAAGGTCGAACACTCGTGAGATCATCCGCATCGTCCTAGTGTTCGATACCTTTCTCTCCTATTTACATAAATTTAAATAATGGTATGAGTGCTCGTGTGACCGTCCACGTCGGCCTAGTGCTCTTTACCTTCTTTTCTCGAAAATATTAAAAAAAAGCATAAAATCTTCAGGAAATTAAAAACATCTGCTTTTTCAAGCAACGAACAATCTTTTGAAACCCAGAAATACGTGATCCTTGATTCTCCCTCAAGAGTGGAGATACGTAGGAGCAAGGCTAGTCCTTGTCAGGTTCACTTCCCAAAAATCCAAAATCATTTCAAAACAAATTTTCAAACAATTTCCAAACAAACTTCTCAAACAGTTTCAAAAAGAACTACGTAACCCTGATTTCTCATTTTAAATAAGAATACGTAGGAGTAAGGTCAATCCTTGTCGGGCCCAAAACACTAAAAAATATGTTTTGTTTATTTAGAATTTTATTTTAGGCGATAGTGAAACATTTTGAAAACCACATCATATTCGTGCATTTAGTTAAAGGTACTGCCTTAGGGCAGGCGTTGTAGGGTGCTAACACCTTCCCTACGCGTAACCGATTTCCGAACCCAAAATATGGTTTTCGTGGACCGTGTCTTATTATTTTATGGTTTTTCTGTAGTTTTCCATAATAAACTATGGTGGCGACTCCAAATCTCTTTTTCTAAAACCCATTTTCTTTTTTGGATCGTCGTCCCGTCGCGATTCCGGTTGCGAAGCGTAATATGCCAGGTTCGAATTTTAGCACCATGAATAATTCAATACTTTGTGATCTATTAAACGTGTCTTATTTTTTTTGGTAATATTAATTCATCTTTTTAATTTACTTGATGTGATTCTTCATTTGGGTATGTTCTAATTCAAAAAGCATGTTAATTTTTCTTTTTGGCCTATTAATTGGATTACTTATGACACTAGTGCAGAAAGGGGAAACAACACCGATTCTTTTGGGCCATAGACAGCGGTTTCTGAACCGAGGCATATCTAGGCGAGGTAAAAAGTGATAGCCTATTTGCCTCGGCTCTCGGGCCGATGCATAAAAAGACAGCATTTTGACTCGGTTGAAAGTTAACCGAGGCCGTAGGTTCTTTTTTTTTATTCATTTTCTTCTTTTGTACACTTGGTTCAAAAACATCATCAATCAGCCGCTCCATCTTCTTCTAGCCGCTCCATCTTCTTTTGTAATTGATCAGGAGCAATCCAGAACAGAGAACATATAACTGATTTCAAAATTAACATACCCAATTCAACATCAGAAGGAGCAATTTTAACATACCCAATTCAATTCAAGATCATAAGGAGCAATCCAGAACAGATAACTGATTTTAACATACCCAATTCAAAATTAACATACCCAATTGAACAGATAACTGATTTTAACATACCCAATTCAAGAGCATCCACTCTCCGAGCTCTCTTCGCACTCGTGTAAGCCGCACACCTTCTCTACATCTTCTCTACATCTTCTCTACATACCCAATTCAAGCATCTTCTCTACATACCCAATTCACGCACGTTCAAAGTGTCCGGAACCTTCACATGTGCCACCTCCACAAACCCCTCTCTGCTTCCACACCTGGACAAATTGCTCTTCCGCATGCAACCACCCGACCCGTCTCGAAGAAACCACTCCCTCTCGGACCTCGGTTCGAACCTCGGCAAACAGTCGCACCGCCTGAAGGTTGATGCCTCCCCTTCTCGCAGAAACGCCACTGCTGCAGGACGTCCTCGCCGCGACCTCGCCACGACCTCACCACCACCTCGTCGTGCCTCGTCGCGCTTGCCACAAACATTGAGTCTGTCGTGGTGAAGAAAGATAGAAGAAAGAAGATGGAATTTAAACCCTTTCAGAAACCCCACCTCGCCGCGACCTCACTACGGTCTCGCTACGACCACGCCACGACCTCGCCACCACCTTGTTGAGACCTCACCGCCACCTCGCCATGCCTCGCCACACTCGCCGTACTCGCCGCAGTCGTCGTACTCGCAGCACTCGCCACACTCGTCTGCCGTGGTGAAGAAGCTTTATGCTGCTTTTGGGTTTCGTAGAGGATGTTGCTTCTGGGTTTCGTAGAGGATGCTGCTTCTGGGTTTCGTAGAGGAGAGAAAAGAATGGAGATATACCCAAGTCGAAATTAGGGTAAATTACCCTTTTGATTTTTGAATATGCCTCGGTTGGTGAGAGGACCGAGGTAGTTGGATAATTTCAAAAAATTACAGGAACATTAGGTTTCGGTTTTACTTTTAACCGAGTTAATTTTGCTTTTATGCTTCGGTTCTTTTGTAACCGAGGCGTATAATTTGTCAAAAATTTCAGAAATGGCACCGCCTCTATATATGCCTCGGTTTTCTAAAAAGCGAGACGTATAACCCGTTTTCATATCTCCGATTTGCACTACTGTGAATTATTTCACATGAGGAATTTAAAAACAATGAGGAGATAGGAATTCTGCAATGCCAACATAAATTCCATGGAGATTGCATAAAGAGATGATTACATGAAAAAACTGTTTGTCCCATCTGCAAATCAGAAATATTAGATCATGAGTGAAAATTGGAATAGAAAACACTTATTTTATTATTAACATTGTCGATTTCATTTATTTTAGGGTTTTGGAACAATAATAATCATGTTGTATAGATGTTCATATATATGTTAACTTTAGGAATTTGTAATGTCAATTGTTTTTAATTTTGACACAAATAATTGGATGTAATGCTTTCTTGTATGTAACAACAAAATTTGGTTTACATTCATAAATGTTTGAATGTCCTACTTTCATATCTTCTTACATAGATTGTTGAATGTCTTATTTTCAAGTATGTGATGAAAAAGAATTTTTTTATATTGTAACATGTTTTTGTCCATTGTCTGTGTCGTGTACATACATAAATGGTGTTAATTTAATGTGACAACATTTTATAAATTGAACTGTAAAATAAAGTCACTAGTCATTGTTTTATCATTTTAATCAAGAATATATTTCCTTCTATATTAAAAGTTTTAGAAGATCTAATTCTTTTTTTAACAATTGGATCATATAGATTAATTACATATTTTATTTTTAATTTTGTAAAATTTTAATAGTTATGTAGAAATAAATGTAGTTTTTTTTTTTTATTGATTTATGTTGTTCAGACATCAAAATAATTATACCAGAAAAAATTATATGAATGTTGTATATTATATTTTAACAAAATTAATAGAGTAAGATTATATTCATTACTATGATTATAAAAAAATTAAAAAAAGGACTTCTCTAATGAACAAAAAAAATTGTATACATATCTTATTATGAACTATACTTGAAATAACAATATTATCTTAAAATTAAAACTTTATATATATTAAAATAAAAATTATTAGATGTATATTTATACATAAAAGTAAGATCATATTAATACAATCTTGTCCATGTAAAAAATTGAGATTTTACCTATTAAGAAATATTATTATTGGTTTTGATATCAATTTTCTCTTAGAATAAAATAAGATCTCATTTATGAAACATATAATTAAGTCTACAAATCGGAAGAGTTAATTATAGATAAAAAAGTATAAATAAAATTCTTCCATTACCATATTATATATATATATATATATATATATATAGATAAATTATATATATACACTAGTGTTCTAGTGTTCATTTAGATAAATTAAATTATATACTACAATATATATATATATATATATATATATATTTTTGTACCTCGTATCTTTTTGTAAAGACTGCACTGTTTTAATGATTAATGTAATTAATTCTGATTATGGTTATCACTATATTTTGGGATGTTACATTAGTGGTATCAGAGCAGTTTTGTTCTTTTAAAGGACACTGTAGGGTTATGAGTGCACTGTGTTTTTGCTGTGTGCTTTTATATGTTTAATGAGTTATTATCATTTTAACTCTTGGACAGAACTAACGCTCGTTTTTCTCTGTGTCCAGAGAACAAATGGCGCCTAGACTTCCTCCTCCTCCACCACCCAATGGATCGGATACGACCGACAGTGCCAGATTGTTGGAAACCGTGATCGAACGGTTGCAACAACAAAATGCTACACTAATGGAGCAGAACGCAGCTGCTTTAAGAAGTCTTGAGGCCGCACGCGAGAACTCCGAAGCTACTCAGCGACAATTAATGGAACTCATTGCCGCCACCAGAGGCACGCCGGGAGCGTCCTCTTCCAACGCTGCCTAACCTGCTGCTGAGTGGAGCTTGGAGAGTTTTCTCCAACATCACCCGGCTAAATTCAGTGGGAAGTGCCTCCCTGACGAGGCAGATCAGTGGCTGAGGGATATAGAGAGGATTTTTAACGCCAAGAGATGTCCAGATGAGAACAGGTTGGCGTACGCGGAGTATTTATTTACTGGAGAAGCGAGCCACTGGTGGGCAAGCGCGAGAGCCATTCTGACGGACACTCAACAACCAATCACTTGGGAAGTGTTTAGAAGTAAATTTTATGAAGAATACTTCCCCGACAGCATTCGGTTTGCAAAAGAGGTGGAATTTCTACAGCTGGTCCAAGGGGGTATGTCAGTTTCAGAATATACAAATAAGTTCAAGCACTTGGTGAGGTTCAATACTATGACGACAAGTGAGGAGTGGCAGTGCCGAAAGTTTGAAAACGGGCTAAGAAGTGATCTTAAGGTGTTGATATCCAGTTTGTGCATTCGGTCGTTCCCAGCCATGGTTGAGAGAGCCAAGGTGTTAGAGAAAAATATGGCTGAGGTGGAACGACATAAGAAACAACAAGCGTCAAGGGGGCCAGTTCTGTCGAGGCCCAATCTGAACCGGAACAGGACTCCGTACGCTCGTCCTAGTCAACCATCTCATGCAAGTGGATCACAGGCAATCGTTCCTGTCGGACAGTCTGGGCAAGTGAACGTTACTTGTTTCCAGTGTGGAGGACCACACTACCGTTCTTCCTGCCCACAGCTGATGGGAGGTAAATTCTGCACTCGATGTAGAAGAAATGGACATCTGGAGAGTGAATGCAATATGGGCGGACGCGCTATAATGAGGCCGCCGAACGCTGGAAGGAACCAGCAAGGGAGAGGTGGTCGAGCCCAAGCTGTTGGGCGTGTGTATGCCATTACCGGAGCGGAAGCAGCGAGTTCAGGTACGCTCATCACCAGTACCTGCTTGATTTATGGAAAGCAATGTTGTGTGTTATTTGATTCGGGGGCGACACACTCCTTCATCTCGAAGGCGTGCGTTGATAATTTGGGAATAGCTGAGAGCGAGATGCAGTTTGATCTGGTGGTGTCGACCCCAGCAGCTGGTGAGATCAGGACATCTACTGTGTGTGTTAGATGTCCTATTGAGGTAGAAGGGCATATATACAAGGTGAACCTCATATGTTTGCCTCTAAAAGACTTAGAGGTAATTTTGGGAATGGATTGGCTGAATACCAATCGCATTCTCATAGATTGTGGAGCTAAGGAGTTAATTTTTCCTGAAGAAGACGAAGAAGATTTGGGTATGACGCTCGGTCAACTAAAGGAGGATATAGTAGGGGGCGCCTACTGCTTCCTGATAATGACGCACTCAGATGAGGAAATGGAAGGAGTGAAGTGGGGACGATCGTCACAAGATGAGCCGTATGGAGTACGATCGGTCATAGAAGAGTTTCCTGAAGTTTTTCCAGACGAGATACCAGGACTGCCTCCGGTTCGTGAAATTGAATTCACTATTGACTTGGTGACGACAGCAGCACCCATCTCTGTTCAACCATACCGAATGGCGCCTGCAGAGCTGGTTGAACTCAAAAAGCAGATTGAAGAGTTGATGGAGAAAAATTTTATCAGGCCGAGCGTATCACCATGGGGAGCGCCTGTGCTCTTGGTGAAAAAGAAGGATGGCAGCTCTCGGTTATGTATAGACTACAGGCAATTGAACAAGCTGACCATCAAGAATAAGTACCCGCTGCCAAGGATAGATGATTTATTGGATCAACTGCATGGAGCGACGGTGTTTTCTAAGATTGATTTGCGTTCGGGATATCATCAGATCAGGGTGAAGGAGAGCGACATCCAGAAGACTGCTTTCAGGTCTCGTTACGGACACTACGAGTATGTAGTGATGCCGTTTGGTGTGACGAACGCGCCAGCAATCTTCATGGACTACATGAACAGGATATTCCGACCATATCTGGACAAGTTCGTAGTGGTCTTCATTGATGATATCCTGATTTACTCAAAGAGCCATGAAGAGCATGAAGAACACTTGCGGGTTGTACTTGGCGTATTGAGGGAGAAGGAACTGTACGCCAAGTTATCAAAGTGTGAATTTTGGATGAAGAGCGTGCAGTTCTTGGGGCACGTTGTGTCAGCTGAAGGGATCTCTGTGGACCCGGCAAAGGTACGAGCAGTTACGGAATGGGAAAGTCCGCGTTCGGTCATGGAAGTAAGGAGTTTTGTTGGTCTCGCGGGCTACTATCGACGCTTCATTGAAGGATTTTCTAAGATAGTAGCGCCACTGACACAGCTTACCAGGAAGGACCAACCGTTCGCGTGGACTGATTTGTGTGAAGAGCGTTTTCAAGAGTTGAAGAATAAGTTGACGAGCGCTCCAGTACTAATCATTCCGGACACGTCCAAGCCCTTTGAAGTATACTGTGACGCGTCCCATCAAGGGTTGGGCTGTGTGCTTATGCAAGAAAGGCGAGCGGTGGCGTACGCCTCTCGACAACTGAAAATTCACGAGAAGAACTACCCAACGCACGACCTGGAGTTGGCAGCAGTCGTGTTTGCACTGAAGATTTGGAGGCATTTCTTGTATGGATCCACGTTCCAAGTTTTCAGTGATCACAAGAGTCTCAAGTACCTCTTTGATCAGAAGGAGTTGAATATGAGGCAGAGGAGGTGGCTTGAATTCTTGAAGGATTATGATTTCGAGCTACTCTACCATCCAGGAAAGGCGAACGTGGTAGCGGACGCTCTAAGCAGAAAAGTGGTGCATGTGTCGTCCATGATGGTGCGCGAGCTGAGTTTGGTGGAAAGCTTTAGAGATCTAAGGTTACAATTTGAGTTGGAGTCGAACAGTATCAAGTGTTGTAACCTTAGAATATCCAGCGACGTGTTTGAGCGGATCAGAACAAAGCAGCGAGAGGATGAAGAGTTAGTGAAGATATTTGATGCCCTCGGTACGGATCAGGCCAAAGAGTTTAACACTGGAACGGACGGTTTCTTACGTTATCAGGGCCGGACGTGCATTCCGAATGATGGAGATTTGAAGAGAATTATTCTGGAGGAAGGTCATCATAGCCGTCTTAGCATGCATCCTGGCATGACCAAGATGTATCAAGACCTCCGGAAATCATTTTGGTGGCCTGGAATGAAGAGTGATGTCGCTCGTTTTGTGGCATCATGTTTAACTTGCCAGCGTGCAAAGGCTGAACACCAACGACCAGGCGGATTACTTCAGCAGTTGGAGATTCCCGAATGGAAGTGGGATAGCATATCCATGGACTTCGTGACTCATCTACCACGCACGGTCAGGAATCATGATTCAATCTGGGTAATCGTGGATAGGCTAACGAAGAGCGCCCATTTCCTGGCAGTAAATTTGAAGATGTCGATGACCAATCTGGCCAAGCTCTACATTCAGGAAATTGTTCGTCTGCATGGAGTGCCGTCGAGCATAATTTCTGACCGAGACACAAGGTTCACTTCACGGTTTTGGCAGTCACTTCAAAGCGAGCTCGGTAGTAAGTTACAAATGAGTTCGGCTTATCACCCTCAGACGGACGGCCAGTCTCAACGGACCATCCAGACGCTGGAAGATTTGCTAAGAACGTGCGTCCTAGATCACTTAGGCGCCTGGGATGAGGTCCTGCCGCTAGTGGAGTTCACGTACAACAACAGTTTCCAGGCGAGTATTGGAATGGCACCGTTTGAAGCACTTTATGGGAGGAAGTGTCGAACGCCACTTTGCTGGTTCCAGGAAGGAGAGAACGTGCTAACTGGACCCGAACTTATCCAGCAGACGACAGAAAAAGTGAAGTTAATCCAGGAGAGGTTGAAAACATCGAGGAGCAGGCAGAAGTCCTATGCCGACAAGAGAAGAAGACCGTTAGAGTTCCGAGATGGCGATCACGTATTCCTTAGACTGAATCCAACCACGGGAGTCGGCAGAGCTATGCGGCCAAAGAAATTATCCCCGAAGTTCGTCGGACCCTATCAAATACTAAGGAAGATTGGCCCAGTAGCGTACGAGCTAGCACTGCCTCCTCAACTCTCGAATCTTCATCCTGTCTTCCACGTTTCCCAGCTCCGGAAGTACATAGCCAATCCTTCTCATGTTTTGGAGCTGGAAGACGTCCAATTGCGCCCAGATCGAACGTTGGAGTTGCAGCCTGTGCGAATTGAAGAAAGCAATACTAGATATTACAAGAAGAAAGTTGTTCGAATGGTGAAAGTGTTATGGGACGCAAGAACTGGTGACTCAACGTGGGAAGTGGAGAACGCCATGAAGGGTTTGTACCCACACTTGTTTACGGGTAAGTTTTTAATTTTCGAGGACGAAAATTTTTGTAGTTAGGGAGAATGTAAGACCCTTGATTTTTAGCAAAAGATAATTTCTGACATCCTCACCATTAATGCACGCCACATCATTTCTCAGCCAGTAAAACCCACTACCTAATCTGATCCCCTCCCTCTCTGTCGTACACGGAAAAGCCGCGCCCATCATTTTTCTGAAACATTAAAAACGTACCAAACCCTGCATGCACACACGCAACCTGTCGCGGGAGAAGCTTCCCATTTCAGAGTTGGTGTGCAGGTGTCAACTTGGGAGACGTTCGTTCGAACGAACGTGAGTTTAACACAACTAGAATTTTTGAAAACTCTCTCTCTCACCTGCATCATTCATCTTCTTCCTCAAAACCCAACCTTTCGTTTTCTCCAACTTCTCTCTAGAAACCCTCACCTTCTCTTTACTGTAACTCATCACCTTCTTCTCCGATCACGTTTCAGAACCGTAGGAACGTTCCTGGCACCGTGAGCTTCAATCCGACCCGAACAGATCCTAGTTCTGTAACCGGTAAGTCACTCGACTCTGGACGTCGATCTGAACGTTTGTTCTGTAGTACATGCAAACTAAGATTCAGTTGCATGCATGGGTTATAGGTCTGAGTTGTTTCTGATTTCTGGTGTTTTAGATTAAGTGAAAGTTGTCGAGCGAAACCTGAGGGTAGGACGCTGTTAGAGGTCGGACAAAACCTTACTTTTCGGGAGTACACTGCTATCCAGGTGAGGGAAGCTTATTAAATTTAATTCGTATGTTTGTCTTGTACTGTATGAACATGATGTGTGTCGCATGAAGTATGAACTGTGTTATCTGATTGTTGGTATATGATCATAAGTACGAAGTGTATATTGGTTGAGTATGCATGGTCGAACGTTGTTGTACTGCATGAACATGGTATAGGTTGGTTGAAAATGTATGATATGAGTGATACGTGTGAATATGAAATATACCTGCTTAGAAGTAGTGAACGTAAGTGAAACTTGAATATCAAATTCCCTATGATAACGTGTGTCCGACATTAAACGGTTCTCGACCGTTTGGTGTTCCAGTAAACTTCTTTGAAATGGAATACTTTCCTTTGGGAAGGATTCTGGTCGAGCATGAGTTATGTAGGTCTTTTACTTAGAGCTCAAAATGAGCAGTGTCGATCTTACACATAGTAATCGTATTGGGTAGTGCTCGGTCTTACACCAAGCGCTCTTACTCTTTTCTTGAAAAATCCTTGAAATACAGATCCTTCATCTGTGTCGACCGTCAATGTCGAGCATCCTCGTAATACAGATCATTCATCTGTGTCGACCTTCAATGTCGAGCATCCTCGTAATACAGATCATTCATCTGTGTCGACCGTCAATGTCGAGCATCCTCGTAATACAGATCATTCATCTGTGTCGACCGTCAATGTCGAGCATCCTCGTAATACAGATCATTCATCTGTGTCAACCGTCAATGTCGAGCATCCTCGTAATACAGATCCTTCATCTGTGTCGACCGACAGTGTCGAGCCCCTTGATTATACCGATCATCCATCTGTATCGACGACAGTGTCGAGCACCCTTCGAAATACAGATCATTCATCTGTGTCGACCGACAGTGTCGAGCACCCTCCTTAATACAGATCATTCATCTGTGTCGAACGACAGTGTCGAGCACCCGTTCTCGGTCGTCCTCGTTATAAAGAGGGCTGAAAGTTCAATATTTACGTACTCGGACTGAAAGACAAAAATGAGAATAAAAGTGAAAGGTTTTGAATGACGAAACATAATATGAGATGATTAAATGGTTATGATTGTTGTACGAGCGTTCCAGGGAGGAACGACTCACACATGTTGAATGTGGAATTTGGTAAAGTATGACTGTGGGCATGCTAATGCTGGCTTGGTCCATCCTGATATTCCGTGACACTCGTCTTCACGTAGAGGAGAGTGGTTCATGTGTGGGAATGGCAGGAGGTCCTTAGTCCATAAGTTAACATGGGCGACGTAAGAAACGGACTAACCTCGAGTGGCAGCTGTCGAGTGTAATACAGTTACTACACCACTCGGGTGCAAGGACGCCTGTAGCTACACAGATTCATACAGTCCGGACGGTCAGTCTAGTATCAGGAATTGATTTGAGTTAATGGATTGATTTAATTATATGTTGTGAAATATTTGATATGTTGATGTACTATGAAATGAATGATTTTACTTGAATTAAATTCAATAAGCTTACCCTGTGTCCTCTTCTTTGTGTTGTCGATTGTCTTTGTACGTCCGTCTTGTCCTTGCGATGATCATTCATGTGGATGGGAGCAGATGGAAGTGAGCTGCTGGAAGAGGCGCTGGCGGAAGAAATTTCGGAAGATGTCGATCCGGTTGAAGTAGGGATTAAGGTCGAGCCCTAGAGTGCTTGACATGTGGTAGCTGTTAGTATTTTTGTTTAGTCTTAGAATTTGTATACCGTCGGCTACATTACATTTTGTATCTTAAGTCGTTCGACGTTTTGGACCTCGTATCTTTTTGTAAAGACTGCACTGTTTTAATGATTAATGTAATTAATTCTGATTATGGTTATCACTATATTTTGGGATGTTACAAATATCAAAGTAGATATTTAGAATTGAATTTTTTAAATTGAATTTATATTTAACAATAAGATTTTCTTTTAATATAATAGTTCATATTCATGTTACATTTACAAATGACACACTATTAATATTCCTTTTTCTTACTTACTCATTCTCTAGTTTTTTTTAGTTTCTTATATTCATATGTTATTTCTTCAAGAAGAGAAACCTCTTTCAGAAATCTACACAAATTGTGACTTGATCATGAAGTAAGTATCTATTATTTTTATTTCATGTTTTAGTTTATTAGTGAGATGATTTTAGCTCCAAAGTTTAGTCTTATTTCTTTTAATTTTTGGTTTTCCATCAACGAATTAGTGTTGTTTGCTTACAAATTTATTAGTTTTCTTTTTATACTTTTAGGTTACGTGTGGGTGAGATGAAATTTTTTGGCTTAAATTTTTGTTTTTACTCTCAATTTTGGTTCAACAATTTTATATAATATTTTTTTATTATCAAAAAAATGGTTTATCCTAATATTCACGAGCACTTAGTACTTGTATGTATGTGGATATCTAGTTCTCATTTGTCATCTTGTTCTTTCAAATGGTTAATTTCTCTTATTATTTTAAATTTTTAATTATTATTTTCAAGGTAACTAATTTTATTCAAAATATTTGGTATAATAGAATTAAATGACATCATCAAATATGGTATAGTAGGAATTCTGCAATGCCAAAATAAATTTCAGGGAGATTGTATAAAGAGATGGTTACATGAAAAAGCTGTTTGTCTCATCTGCAAATCAGAAATATTAGATCATGAGTGGAAATTGGAATAGAAAACACTTATTTCATTATTAACATTGTCGATTTCATTTATTTTATGGTTTTGGAACAATAATAATCATGTTGTATCGATGTTAATATGTTAACTTTTGGAAATTGTAATGTCAATTGCTTTTTGTTTTGACACAAATAATTGGATGTAATGCTTCCTTGTATGTAATAACAAAATTTGGTTTACATACAGAAATTGTTGAATATCCTACTTTCATATTTTCTTACATAGATGGTTGATTGTCTTGTTTTCAAGTATGTGATAAAAAAGAATTTTTTTTATATTGTAACATTTTATTGTCTATGTCTCGTATATACATAAATCATGTTAATTTAATGTAACAACATTTATAAATTCAACTGTAAAATAAATTCACTAGTTTTATCATTTCAATCAAGAATGTATTTCCTTCTATATTAAAATTTTTAGAAGATCTATTTCTTTTAAGAATTGGATCATATAGATTAATTACATATTTTATTTTCAATTTTGTAAAATTTTATTAGTTATGTAAAAATAAATTTCGTTTTTTATTGATTTATGTGGTTCAGACATCAAAATAATTATAACAGAAAAAATTATATGAATCCTGTATATTTTATTTTAACAAAATTAATAGAGTACGATTATATTTATTACTATAATTATAAAAAAAAATACTTCTCTAATAAATAAAAAAAATTGTATGTATATTTTATTCTGAACTATATTTGAAATTAAAATATTATCTTAAAATTAAAACTTTATATATATTAAAATAAAAATTATTAGAAATATTTTATGGGTTAAATATGTTTTTAGTTCTTAAACTATCATGCGATTTTTGGTTTTCGTCCCTCTTTGAAACTTTGATTCATTTTGATCCTTCTCCTTTTAAAACTCTCAAATTTAGTCCTTCATGATCAACGAAGTTAATTTTTTTTCTTATGTAGCTAACGGTGTGCAACGTCACTTTTTCTTTTTCTGAAGCATGTAAACTCTCTCTTTCCCTATTGTCTTCACGTGAGAGGCTCTCTCCTCGTGGATCCCCAACATTCCTACCATACTCTTCGAAGCTGATTATTCGCGACCTCATAACCCTCAACTTCATCAATAACTCCTTCTTGGCGCCATTCCTTGAGTTCAACACTCATGAAACTCCGATTTTGACTCTTCCACCATGAAGCTCGCTAGGTCTTAACTCTTCATTCTCGTTTTCACTTCCCTTTCTCTCATAAGGAGATCCACAATATTATAAGCAGTTGCAAGCTCTACCTGTTGTTCATCTTCCAACAATATCTCAAAAGCACAAACCCCAGACTCTATTGTTGTCTCAAAACCATACTAACTTGGATATTGTTCTCAAAATATGCATTCAGACAAACCTTATTCTCAACTTGGAAAAATGCCACTTCATGGTAACTAAAGGTATTGTTCTGGGTCACAAGGTCTCTTCAAAGGGAATTGAGGTTGACAAAGCTAAAGTGGAAATCATTGAAAAACTTCCACCACCAACAAATGTGAAAGGAATCAGAAGCTTTTGGGGGCATGCTGGTTTTTATAGAAGATTCATCAAAGATTTCTCCAAGATTGCCAAACCTTTAAGCAATCTCCTTGTCAAAGACACACCTTTTGAGATGAATGATGAATGTCTTAAGGCCTTTGACTTCTTGAAGAATAAAATGATTTCTGCCTCGATAATTATAGCGCCAAATTGGAATAAGGACTTTGAGTTGATGTGTGATGCAAGTGATTATGTTATAGGTGTTGTACTTGCCAAAGAAGAGAGAATGTTTTCCATATTATCTTCTGTGCAAGCAAAGTTTTGAATGGGGCCCAATTGAACTATGCCACCACAAACAAGGAATTCCTTGCCATAGTGTACGCCTTAGAGAAGTTTAGGCCATATCTCATTGGGTCTAAGGTGATCATATACACGGATCATGCGGCCATCAAGTATTTGTTAACCAAGCCTGATTCTAAATCGTGCTTAATTAGATGGCTACTTTTGTTACAACAGTTCGATGTGGAAATCTGTGACAAGAAGGGTGGTGAGAACTTAATTGTTGATCATTTATCAAGGCTCATCAATGATAAAGTCACAAGCAAGGAAAAAGAGATCCAGGGAATCCTTTTCAGATGAAACATTTTTGCATATTCAGCAGAGGCCATGGTTTGCTGACATGACTAATTTTAAAGTTGTAGGACTAATCCCAGAAGATTTTAAATGTCAACAGAAGAAGTTTTTGCATGATGCAAAACAGTTTATCTGGGATGATCCCTTCTTGTTCAAGATTGGAGCTGACAACCTCTTGAGGCGTTGTGTTACTAATGAAGAAGCAGCAGAAATTCTTTGGCATTATCATAATTCACCTTATGGGAGACACTTTAATGGAGAAGAACAATTGCAAAAGTTCTTCAGTCTGAATTTTATTGGCCTACCTTGTTTAAGGATGCTCACAATCATGCTAGAAAATGTGATAAGTGTTAGAGAACTGGGAGCATCTCAAGAAGACATGAAATGCCATTGCAGGCCGTTCTGGAAATTGAAGTCTTTGATTGTTGGGGTATAGACTTTGTTGGTCCTTTTCCACCTTCTTTTAACAATGAGTATATTTTGGTGATGGTGGATTATGTGAGTAAATGGGTAGAAGTAGTTGTTTGTCCCAAAAATGATGCTAATACGGTTATTAAATTTCTGAAAAGGCAAATCTTTGCCCTGTTTGGAGTTCCTAGAGTTCTTATTAGAGATGGAGGATCTCATTTTTGTAATGCTCAACTTGCAAAAGTTCTCAAGCATTATGGAGTGAGGCATAAGGTGGCTTCACCTTATCATCCACAGACAAATGGGCAAGCTGAAGTTTCTAATAAGGAGATAAAAAAGATTCTTGAGAAGACAGTTGCTTCATCAAGGAAGGATTGGTCTCAAAAGTTAGATGATGCTCGTTGGGCATACAGGACTGCAATAAAGACAACTATAGGGCTATCTCCTTTCTGGTTAGTCTATGGGAAAGCATGTCATCTACCAATAGAGATGGAGCATCAGGCTTATTGGACTTTAAGGTTCTTGAATTTTGATCCCTTTGAGACCACTGAAAGAGGAGAAGACAACTTCTGGAGCTTGAAGAGATGCACTTGCATGCTTATGACTCTTCTAAGAATTACAAATAAAAAGTTAAGTTCTATCATGATAGGAAGTTGGTGAAGAAGGTCTTTCATCCAGGTCAAAAAGTGTTATTGTTCAACTCTCGCCTCAAGCTCTTCCCTTGGAAATTGAAATCCAAGTGGTCTATGCCTTTCATAGTTAAGGATGTCAAACTTCATGGTGCAATTGAGTTGATGGATCCATCTTCTGATGATCGACAAAGAAGTTGGTTGGTCAATGGTAACGCCTCAAGCATTACTTTGGTGGTGAGGTTGAATGCCTTGCCACATCATTGAGTTGGTTTACCCTTGAGCATAGTGGTGTCAAGCTAGTGATGTTAAACAAGCGCTTACTAGGAGGCAACCCAACTTTTCTAAACTTTTCTTTTTAATTGAGTTAGTTGTTTGGTTTTGATTTGTTATTATTTGACTGTTTGAGTGTTTTTAGGTTATATGCTTTTTCTCCTGGACTTCAATGCATGTCATTTGATGAGTTCAACACTCGCATGTCTTGGCTTGGGGACCAGGCCCAAGCTAGTGGAGGAGGTGGCACATTCGGAGCCGAAGCTATGGGAAAGGATGAATATGATGATGAGGAAGATTCAGATGACTTTGAGGGGAGTGATGATAGCATCTCCTAATGCTGCTAGATCATAATTTTTCTTTTGTTTTTTCTTTTAATTTTAGTTTGAGTTATGTACTTGGTTAAATGGATAGTTTACTGCAATGGTTTGGTTTAAGTGATAAATGGTTTGATTATGAGAAGTAAGATTATTTTGTGGTTGCTTTATTGTTTTGAGATTCATGTTGAGATATTGATCGGGTTAGCTTTTAAGCACATATGGTGGTTGCTCATAGTTGTTTAAGACAGATGCATGGTTTCATTTGTGATTAATGTGCTTGGCAGGATGCGTATAAAATTGTGGAACTTGAATTAACCTGTAAGAGGTTGGGCTCCAGAGTTTATTGTTGAATACTATTGCTTTGGATTCATAATTGATTTTTCTTGAGTTTCTCTATTGATCTATTTGCTTGCTTGTTACAAATGATCAATGCCATCTGTTCTTCTCCCTTGTAAGCCAATGCCAAAATTTTAACCTCAAAATTTTTCCTTTGAACCTTGAGCTGAATGTGAAAAACACCTTTGAAATCCTTGCCTTGAGTTGAGTAGAGTATGCATGTATGAGGAGAATGGTTCAAGTTTGGGGTTGTTGGGAATTGAAAAAAATAAAAATAAAAAAGAAAAAGAGCATTGAGTAAAGCAAGAAAAGTAAGAGAAGAAAGAAAGAAGAAGAATATGATGAATTCAATGAATAAAAGTTGGGATTAAGTTGAGAAATGGTTTCTCAAGTTAAAAGTAGAAAGAGAGATTAATGTTAAATTATGAAGTAACTTGTTCACTCTCTTAACTCAAGGAACTTTGTTGTTCAGAAAAACTAGTTTTCTTCTTAATCCAACCACAATACAAGCCGTAAAAAGTCCTTGTGATGATAGCTTGCTTGTGAATGTGTTTGATGTTGTTTAAATGAAAGGCAAAGTTGATTTGTGTGACATTGTGATGGTAGAGTGAAAAAGACACCTCATTATACACCTTTGAGCTTGAGTGAAACACTTTCTCTGGTGAGGAATGGTCTCATGCACTATAGGATAACATTTTGCTTGAAGCTTGATTGGCTTTGCATCTATTGTGTATTCTTTGTTATGTGAGCACCATAGTTGAAGCTTGATTGGCTAAGACATCATTATATCTTCACTGATTTTTCTATGATGGGCAGACATGAGTGATTACTTGTCTTAGAAGAAAATACTTTTTGGTGTGCTAGACCATTGTAGTATGGCTATGTTGTTTAAACCAGGTTACATTTTGGTCGAGGACAAGCAAAGTTTCAAATTTGGGGTTATGACAACGGTTGATTTTATCATTATCTGTGATGCAATTTTGATACTAAATCAACTCTCTTTGATTATGACGCTTGATTAAACTCTTGTTTTTAGTTGAATTTTTTGAATAAGTTAGTCGAGGTTATACTTAATGATTTTTATCACTAATTCCCTCAATTTTGTAAGTTATTGGTATGTTTTGGAAGAGGATCAAAGTATCAAGGAGTCGAAACCCAGGAAGGACAGCAGAAGCACCAGAATAAAAGGCTGCAGAAGGCTCAAGGATGCCTAATTGCCCTTTTCTGGGGCCCCGAACGTTGGTTGCCATGCAATCACGCCTAGTTGCCCTCTTTAGGGGCCCTCAGCGCTAGCGTTCGCGCAAGGAGGCCTGCTTGCCCTCTTCTGGGGCGCTCAGCGGTGAAGGCCATGCAACCACGCTTGGTTGCCCTTCTTTGGGGTGTTGAGCGCCGTTACACCGCAGCACGCTTGGTTGCCCACTCAAGGGGTGTTGAGCGTCACTCTTCGCGCGGTCTCGCCTGGTTGCCCTGAGTTGGGGCGCAAAGCACCAGCGACATTTTCTTATGTGACACTTTTGATCTATTTAAAGGCTTTACGCACTAAGTTCACATCTTTTGACGACTAAAGCACAAAAACGTCATTTTCAACCCATTGGAGGAAGCTTGGGCATGTAGGAGATTTCCTTTTCTCTTTTTAGTGTTTCCATCTCATTTACATTCTTCCATTGTAAGCCAAGGTTCTCCATGACAATGGAGAGCTAAATTCATTTTTTGTGGGGGAAAGATGTAACCTCTGAACTTTTTGTAGTTGAACATGTTTTAAATATTTTATGCTTCTTTCATTGAATGTTAGTGATTTTCTCCTATTCTTAATGCTTGTTATGTTTTGGTCATTCATAGCTTGATGATTGGATTTCTTTGTTATTGGGAAATATTTAGGAACCATGATCTAGAGGATTTCACCTAAAGGAAATATTATCTAGGACGTTTAGTTGTCTTAAGCTTCTTTTCTTAATGCAGAATTGGTTATTAGGGTTTTCAAGGGATTGTTGTCTAATAATCAAGGTTGGGCTTTTTACGCGAAGAGATTGGGTTCTAAGTAATTTTGTAAGTGACATTAACATTCAATGAAGAAGATGAGTTCTAATATGCATGAAAGTGAAGTAGGTGAAATCTAACCATAACAACATTGTCGCAACCGGAATCGCGACGGACAACGATCCAAAAAAAGACGAATTTGCAAAAGTGGTTTGGAGTCGCCAGCATAGTTTATTCTGGAAAACTACGGAAAAACCATAAAATGATAAGGCATGGTCTAAGAAAACTAGATTCTATGTTCGGGAGTCGGTTACGCGTAGGGAAGGTATTAGCACCCTACAACGCCTGCCTAAAGGCAGTACCCTTAATTAAATACGCGAATGTTATGTGGTTTTCAAAATGTTTAACAATCCCCAAAATTAAAACTCTAAAGAAACAAAATATATTTTTTAGTTTTTTTAGCCCGACAAGGATTGACCTTGCTCCTACGTATTCTCATAAAAATGAAAGTTGTACCATATGGACCGGGCGGTCGATTACAACGCCGGGACTTCTGTGACTGTCGGAGTTTCTTCTATATTTTTACTCCTGACAGCATTGTCGGGCGCGACTTGCATAAATATTCACTACACGTGTTGTGCCACCCAACCGTTCATCCTTCCACTCGGGGTGAGTAATGACGGTCTACCGTACAGGCGGTTGTGCAAAGACTGGCCGATCGACAAACTGGGTCACTAAGACTATGATTAAGGTAAATAATGATTAGAGCTATTAGGCTAGAATTGGGTCGTGATTAACTGTTCACTAATCCCAAGCCCATAGCGAAAACTATAAATACAAGTCAGAGGTAAGTGGTAGATAGGTTGCATTTACTACACATTCATTACTATTTCATTGAATCGCCAACAGTTTCTGTACTGACTTTGGCATCGGAGAATCTTTAACAGGTTCCCCCTGGACGGTAAGAGTGGACAACGGAGCTTGGAGTGAGACCAGACGACAAGAAGACAAATTGTGGAGGAGTTTGGTGACTTAGCCCCTAATAACCGAAACATTTTGGCGCCCACCGTGGGCCGGGTTACTTGCAAACCCAATGGTGACCACGAGAAACATGAGTATGGACGATCTAGTGGAGATGATCCAAATGTTACAACAGAAGATGGAGGAGATGCAACAGCGTCATGGAGGAACTCATAGTCGTCAGGGCCGAGTGTTCGGCACGCCTTGCCCGAGAAGGCGCAGGAGAGAAGGGGGAGCGAGAGAAGGACAAGGAGAGAGGCAAGGCTGCCATGGAGGATCAAACAGAACATAGCAGTGGGCCGGACAAAACGTGGAAACCCACAAAGCCGGAGGTCGAGGGAAGCAAAGCTAAATCTGTACACGCGGAGAGTGCCGCAGGGGACAAGCAAGCATGTGGTAGTGAAGACCGAGTCCTCGTCAACACTGTTACTCCCCTTCGTCCAGGCAATCATGGACGTCCAGATAACGGAGCAGTTCGTCCCGCCTCAGTTCAAAATATATGACGGGACAATAGACCCGGAGGCCCACATCAAAACCTTTTCGAACGCAATGGCGTTCTGGACAACCAATGACGCCATTTGGTGTCGTGCGTTCTCATTACCATTGTAGGGGGAGGCGCTCGAGTGGTTTAACTCACTCCCTCCCAATTCTATCGAGAATTTCGCTAGACTACAGCGTTTGTTTAATCGACAATTCGCCATCAACAGTACTCAGAACTTGACCATCTTCGAGTTGGTCTTCCTGACACAGAGAAAGGAAGAAACTTTAAGAGCGTTCATGGATCGCTACCAGAAAACCGTCCGACGAGGAGTGAAGGGCTTGAGCTTGGATCTTTCCCTGTATTACATCCTTCCCGCCCTCAAGTCCGGACCGTTTAAGGACAGCGTCTGCCGGCGGGTGCCCAAAACCATGGAAGAGTTGCGAGAGAGGGCGATAGACGAAATAAGGCTGGAGGAAATGAAGTTGTCGTATAAAAGGGAAAATCAGGAGAACAAGGAGAAAGAGCGGACGGGGGGAAATCGGGTGGCCAAGTTGGGAAGCCTTGGGGATTTAAACAAAGAGAACCACCCCGGGGGCCACGATTCCAACAATACACACTATTGAACAACCCCCGGGCGAAGATTTTCCGAGAAGCTTTAAGCGCGGAGTTAATCCCGTACCTGAAGAGGCGACCGATGCCGCCAGGGGCGGACGGTAATAAACACTACATGTATCACAAGAACATGGGCCACACCACAGTGGAGTGTGTAACCCTGAAGGATAAGATCGAGGAACTAATCTATGTTGGGCAGCTGAAAAAGTATGTCATGATCGATCGCCCCCACGCACCCATAGACTGACCCAGCCCTAGGAAACCCAAGAGGCACGGAAGTTCTAGAAACAACCGGACCGACCGTTCGCGATCGGAGAGGCGATAGAGTAAAAGTCGTAGCAGGAGCCACGACCGTCCCCTGCGAGGACACATCAATACCATATCCGGAGGTTTCGCTGGAGGAGGATCTTCCTCATCCGCCTGGAAGCGTCATGTGCGGGCTTTACAGTCTGTTCACTCGGTGGACAAGCCACGGAGGACGATGTCCCCCATCACGTTTTTGGATGAAGACTTTCATGCCCCTAATCCCGATCAAAATGACCCGATGGTAATAACGGCGGAGATTGCCCGGTACGGTATAGGTAAGGTGCTAGTGGACTAGGGGAGCTCCGTAAACATCCTCTACTAGAAGACTTTCCAGCAGATGGACATATCGGAAGACCTGATCGTCCCATACAATGAACAAATCATAGGCTTTGCGGGCGAGAGGGTAGACACCAAAGGATACCTCCTACAACGTACTCCTAGGTTGGCCGTGCCTCAACGCTTTTGGGGCGATCGTATCAACCCCCCACCTCATGATGAAGTATCCCTCGGACAAGGGACAATCTGCACTATCCAGTCGGATCAAAAAACGGCCAGGGAATGTTACGGCGCAGGCCTGAAACTTCACACGTACGATAAGAAGGAGGACGGGTGGATCCAAGGTGGCTATGGTCGACCTTGACCAAAGGACAAACACGGAAGATCGGTTGGAGCCCCTCGGGGAGATGCAGCCGATCTTAATAGGGAAGGACGCTTCCCAGACCATGAGAATGGCTCGGGGGCTAGAGCCCGAGTTGGAGCGAGAGATTTGGTCCGTCCTATGCAAGAATCGTGACTTGTTTGCGTGGACAGCCGTTGATATGCCGAGGATTCATCCCTCGTTCATGTCACATAAATTGGCACTATTCAAAGAAGCGCGGCCAGTGGCGCAGAAGAAGCGGAGGATGGGAGAAGAGAAGAGGAGAGCCATAGAAGAGGAGGTCGGGAAGTTGAAGGAGGCCGGGTTTGTTAAAGAGGTGACGTATACCACTTGGCTCGCCAATGTGGTGATGGTAAAGAAGGCCAAGAGAAAATTGCGGATGTGCACCGATTACACCGACCTCAACAAAGCCTGCCCAAATGACTCTCATCCCTTGCCGAGCATAGACGCCTTAGTAGACGGAGCCTCCGGCCAGCTGATGTTAAGCTTCCTCGATGCATATTCTGGGTACAATCAGATACCCATGTAAGGGCCAGATTGGGAAAAGACGACATTCATCATTGAGAAGGCAAAGTTCTGTTACGAAGTTATGCCATTCGGCTTGAAGAATGTTGGGGCTACCCATCAACGCTTGATGGACAAGATCTTCGCAGAACAGATCGGTCGGTGCATGGATGTGTACGTCGACGATATGGTCGTCCGTTCACCTGACAGACGATGTCATGTGAAGGACCTGGAAGAGGTGTTCTGGCAGGTCAGAAGGTACGGGATGCGGCTAAACCCGGCCAAATGCATGTTCGGAGTAGCTGTTGGGAAATTCCTTGGTTTCATGCTCACTGCCCGGGGTATCGAAGCCAATCCTAACAAATGTGCGACCATGGCGGAGATGCAGAGCCCAATCACCCTGAAGGAGCTCCAAAGATTGGTCGGCCGACTCACGGCTCTATCGCGATTCATTCCCAGGCTGGCCGAGAGGGTTAAACCGGTGGTTCGAAAGATGAAGAAGGGACCCACCGTCGAGTGGGATGCTAAGTGCGAACAGGGATTTCAGGACGTCAAATCCATTCTGAT